>NC_135336.1:31218824-31528744 GCF_023851605.1 Tamandua tetradactyla | reverse complement strand
AAAAATATCAACATTCCCCATAGAATTTAAACAAGACTCAGCATCTCATAACCTAATACTTAAAATATCCAGGATGTAATACAAAACTACTAGGCATATGAAGACCGAGAAAAATCTCTACTCATGGAAAAAGACAATTAACAAACACAGACACTGAAATGACACAAGGATTGGAATTATTTGACAAAGAGTTTAAAGTAACTATTACAAAAATGACCCAACAAACAATTAAGGAGAGTCGTGAAGCAGAAAAATAAAACAACAGGAATGAAAACCTCACTGGATAGTCTCAGTAACACAATGAAGATGACAGAGAAAAGAGCCAATATACTTCAAGGTGGAACAATTGAAATTACCCAACATTACAACAGAAAAAATATTAGAACAAAATTTTAAAAGACTGGGATACTTATGCGACAATAATAAGAGGTCTAGCTTTCACGTGATAAGAGTAGAGTACTACAATGAGAGAAGAAATATTTCAGCAGAGGAGAAATATTTTAGTGCTGAAAAAAATACCTGCACAAATCATGCTGAAAAATCCCAAATTTATTGAAAGATAAAAGTGTACAGATTCGAGAACAATAGCAAATCACAAACAGAATATATACAAAGAAATCCATGCTCAAGAATATCAAAATCCAACTGCTGCAATCTAAAGACAAGGAAAAATATTTGAAAACATCCCAGGAAGTCATACATTACCGATAGGGAAACAAAAATTCAAATGACTGCAAACTTCTCATCAAACCATATGCACCAGAATGATTTTTAAAGAATGATGTGAAAAGAACTATTAACAAGGAATTCTATAACCAGGGACAATGTTTTTACAGAATGAAGAGAAATAAAGACATTGTCAGATGAAGGAGAATTAAGAAAATTTGTTGCCAGGGCACCTGCTTTAAAAGAATTGCTAAAGAAACTTCTCTGGATAGAAGGAAAATGATACTAGAAGGAAACCTGAAACATCAGGAAAGAAGGAAAAGCAACAGAAATGGTAAGCATATGAGTAAACACAATAAACTATTCTTCTCTTCTTGAGTTATTTGAAATATGTTTGAGAATTGAAAGCAAAAATTATCACATTCCTTAAGCAGTACCCAGTGTAAGTAGATGAAACATATGAGGAAACTTAACATATAATGAGCAGAGTAAAAGGTCTTACACAGTGCTAATAGTTCTGCATTCTACCTGAAGTGATAAAATATCAATTCTAAGAATAGTATTAAAACTGAAGTTTGAATATTGTAAACTTTAGACCAATCACTAAGACAATTATGCAGATACATAGCCAAAAAACATAATAAGTAAGTGAGAATACTAACAAAATTCAAATAACCCATGTGCTGGTTTGAAAGGATGTATGTACCCTAGAAAAGCCATGTTTTAATCCTAATCCCATTTTGTAAAGGCAGCCATTTCTTCTAATCCCTATTCAGTATTGCATATTTGAAACTGTAATTAGATTATCTCCTCGGAGATGTGATTCAATCAAGAGTGGTTGTTAAACTGGATTAGGTAGAGGTGTGTCTCCACCCATTCAGGTGGGTCTTGATTCGTTTACTGGAATCCTATAAAAGAGAATGACAAAAGAAAAAACCAGGAGATTCTGAGAGAGCAGAATGACATAGTCATGAGAAGCAGAGAGCTCACCAGCCAGCAACATTTAGAGATGAAGAGGGAAAACACCACCTGGGGAGCTTCATGAAACAGGAAGCAAGGAGAGGAAGCTAGTAGATGATGCTGTGTTCACCATGTGCCTTTCCAGATGAGAGAGAAATCCTGACTGTGTTCGCCATATGCCTTCTCACTTGAGAGAGAGACCCTGAACTTCATCGGCCTTCTTGAACCAAGGTATCTTTCCCTGCATGCCTTTGATTGGACATTTCTATAGACCTGTTGTAACTGGGACATTTTCTCGGCCTTAGAACTGTACACTAGCAACTTGTTATATTCCCCCTTTCAAAAGCCATTCTGTTCCTGGTATATTGCTTTCCAACAGCTAGCAAACTAGAACAACCCAAAACAAGGGGGAATCAGAGGAATGAAAAGCATAGAAAATAAAGTGATAGGCACAAATTCAAATATATCAATAATTTAATTAAATGTAAATGGTCTAAATACACCAATTAAAGACAGCAAATGTCAGGTGGATAAAAAACATGACTGGATTATATGCTGTTTACAAGAAACCCAGTTCAAATATAATGGTATGCAAACGCTGATCAAAATAAAACTGAAAGAAAAATAAAATAAAATAAAACAAAACCAAAAACTGAAGTTGCTATATTAATATTATAAAAGTAGATATTTCTACTCTAAAGTAGATTTCAAAGCAAAGAAAATTACCAGGGATAAAGAGAGACAGTAAATAATTATAAAGGGTTAATAAAGCAAGAAGACATAACAATCTAAAATATGTATGCACCCAACAATGGATCTTCAAAATACATAAAGCAAAAGCTGACAGAACTGAGAAGAAAAATAGACAAATTCACAATTACAATTGTAGACTTCAATATACCTCTCTTAGTAATAGATAGAGCCAGTAGATAGACAACCATTAAAGATAGAGAATAACTGAAAATTTGTTAAAGAAAAGGTACATGATTATTAAGGAATCAACAGAATTCATTTTAACAGATGATAAACTTTATGAAAATTTTAGAACAATATGATGATAATTAGTGTTTATGATGGTTAGGTTCTGATGTCAACATGGCCAAGTGATAATGCCCAATTGTCTGGCCAGGGAAGCACTGGCCTAACCATTGCTGCAAGAATATTTTGTGGCTGGTTTAAACAGGAAGGCTGGTGTATTAATCATCAGTCACTTGAATGCATCTGTGGCTGGATATATTTGCAATCAATTAAGGCATGTCTCCCAGCAAGTACATAATACAATTAGTTGAAGACTTTGTCAAGGAACAAGAGAGACTTTTTCACTACTTCTTCAGTCAGTGAGCCTTTCCTGTGGAGTTTGTCCAGACCCTTTTTTAGAGCTTCCAGCTTCACAGCCTGCCCTACAGATTTTGGACTCTTCCATTCCCATAGTTGCATGAGATAACTTTATAAATCTCATATTCATTTACAGATATTTCCTATTGGTTCTGTTTCTCTAGAGAACCCTGACTAATATAGCTTGGTACTGGGAGTTGTTCTTGAGAAACAGAATCTTAAAAATGGGTTTTTACAAGTGGTTTTTACAAGTCAGAGCAGACTCAGAGGCACTAATGACTCTGTTTCCAATAATAAGATGGCACTGAGAGTCCAAAGGGTGAGTTGGCAAGAGAGATACGCAAAACATCACTATTAGATTTTGCTAATTGTATGCTTATATGAGGCAAGGCTCTGGGTGAGAGTGTTTTTAACACCTTCACAGAGCTTGTGGAATTAAGAGGTATATTGATGTTAGCTGGTTGTTTTTAAATACACTGAATACAGTGATGAGGGAAAGGGATGAGCTGAAACCTTCAAATTTGCAACTTAAGCACCATAAGAATGATATCAAAGTCTCCATATGTATCTGAAACAGAATCTTATTTCCTGTGGACACAGATTTGAGATCTCTGAAAACCAGACAGAGACCGTCATTGTGCAAGTAGCAGATTTACAATTAAACTAAAATTTCAACCCTGCAGGGTGTCTGCTATTAAAGTAAGGGCTTTGATTGGAAAAGAATGGGATACTGAAATGTGGGATGGCGGTATATGGCTTGATAATGATGGCAATGGGGAGATGAAATCCCTAGAATCTGCTGAGCCTTTGCTAGGTAGACCTGTAATGTACTGCCCTGAGGAAAGAACTTCCTAAACTCCAACCTGCCTTAAGGAAACTGCTTCCCAGCCACCTGCCAGCCCAGAGGAATCTGCAATCCAACCTCCACTTGATAAGATTAACCTTTCGGTGCCTGCTAATCCTGTAATCACCTCCCCTGGGGAAACAGCCCTCACTCCTCTATCTGGAGCAAATAATCCTTCACCTGATGAAACTGCAATGGAATGCCCAGAGGTAACTGGCTTGAAAGACACTTCTATTTCTTTTCATAATCCATCCTTACCACCCCTCTTTTCTTCAAGACCTATGAATAGACTAAAGTCCCAACAAGTCCTGAAAAGTGAGGTACAAAGTGTGATCCATGAGGAAGTATGCTGTACTTCAAAAGAACTCCATGAGTTTTCCAATGTATATAGACAAAAAGAGGGAAATATGTGTGGGAATGGATATTATGGGTGTGGGATAATGGTAGAAGGAATATAAAGTTGGATCAAGCTGCATTCATTGATATGGATCCACTAAGCAGAGATTCAGCATTCAATGTTGTAGGTCAAGGGATTAGAAAGGGCAGTAACAGTTTTCTTGGATGTTGGCTGAAACATAGGTCCAAAGGTAGCCAACATTACCTTAAGTTAAAATGCCAGAACTGCCCTGGTATAATGCAGATGAGGGGATCTGGAGGCTTAGAAAGATTGGAATGTTGGAATGGATTTATCAAGGAAGACCTGCTCACAAACCCCAGGAATGTCCAGAGGACATGTCAGTCACCAGAAATAAATTTGTGAGAAATAAATTTGTGAGGCTAGCTCCATCATCCCTGAAGAGGTCTGTAGTCACCCTTCTCTGTAGTTCAGACATTACTGTGGGAACTGCTGCCACTGAGCTAGAATCCTTAAACACAATGGGGATGATCAGATCCTGAGTTGGCAGAAGTCATGTGGTGACAGTTAATCACCACAGTCCAGGTAGATGTGGCTACCATAATGGACAGCAAACTCAAAGCAGCAGTAAAATAATCTAACTCTCAGAAACTGTGGTGTTGGCTAGTGGATTATGGGGTACCTAAAAGTAAAATAGATAGGGAGTCTACTACATTTTCATTCAAGCTTAATAAGCGGAATTCTAGGTTAAGTGAAAAGAAGTCTAACTTAAACTACAGAAGCACAGAGTCACAGCCCCTTAAGCAATTCCCAGACTTGAGACAGTCTACAGACCCAGAGTCCCTGGAATGAGGGGAGGGCCTGATAGACTTGGGGAAGGACCCTTTTATACTAACCAAAGTTTACACTGTTAACCTTCCCCCCAGCCTTCCCCAAGGAAACCTATGGCCTTTTACCAAGATGACCATACAGTTGGTCAGATACTTCAGGAATTATTAGATGTTGGCTCAGAAGTGACACTGACTCCAGGAGATCCAAAGCATCACTCTGGTCCACCTGTCAGAGTCGGGGATTATGGAGGTCAGGTGATTGATAGCATTTTAGCTCAGGTCCATCTCACAGTGGGCCCAGGGAGTCACCAGACCTATTCTGCAATCATTTCCCCAATTCCAGAAAGCATAATTAGAATTGACATATTCAGCAAATGGCAGAATCCCTACACTGGCTCTCTGACTCATGGGGTGAGGGCTTATGGTCAAAAAGACTAAGTGGAAACCACTAGAACTGCCCTTACCTAACACAATACTGAATCAGAAGCAATACCTGATTCCTGAAGGGATAGCAGAAATTAGTGCCACTCTAAAGGGTTTAAAAGATGCAGGGATGGTGATTTCCACCATGTCCCCTTCAACCTTCCTATTTGGCCTGTACAGAAAACAGATGGGTCTCAGAGGTTGACAGTGGATTGTCATAAACTTAACCAGGTGGTGATCCCAATTGCAGCTGCTGTTCCAGATGTGGTATCATTGCTTGAGCAAATCAACACAACACCTGGTACCTGGTATGCAGCCATTCATCTTGCAAATGCTTTTTTCTCAATAGCTGTCAGTAAGGACCAAAAGAAACAATTTACATTCACCTGGGAAGGCCAGCAGTATGTCCTGACTCAGGGGTATATTAACTCTCCAGCTCTATGACATAATCTCATCATCAGGGATTTTGATAATTTCTCTCTCCCACAAGACATTACCCTGGACTATTATATTGATGATATCATGTTGATTGGCCTAGTGAGTAAGAAGTACAACTACCTTAGACTTTTGGTAAGGTGTTTGCAGAGCAGGGAATAGGCAATAAATCCAACAAAAATACAGGGGCCTTCCACATCAGTGAAATTTCTAGGTGTCCAGTGGTATGGGGCATGCTGAGATACCCTTTCTAAGGTGAATGATAAACTGTTGCATCTGGCTCCTCCTATGAACAAAAAAGAGGCACAACCCCTAGTGGGCCTCTTTGGATTTTAGAGACAACATATTTCTCATTTCAGAGTATTACTCTGGTCTATTTACCTAGTAACCAGAAAAGCTGCTAGTTTTGAGTTAGGATCATAATAAGAGGAGGCTCTGCAACAGGTACAGGCTGCTATACAAGCTGCTCATCCACTTGGGCCATATGATCCAGCAGCCCCAATGGTGCTGGAGTGTCAGTGGTAAATAGGGATGCTGTCTGGAGCCTTTGGTAGGCCCCTATAGAAGAATCACAACAGAGACCCTTAGGATTTTGGAGCAAGCCTTAACATCTGCTGAAGATAATTATTCTCCTTTTGAGAAACAGCTTTTAGTGTGCTACTGGGCATTAGTAGAGACTGGACGCTTAAACATGAGTCACCGAGTTACCATGAGACGCGAGTTGCCTATCATGAACTAGATGTTTTCTGTCCCACCAAGCCATAAAGTTTGACATGCATTGCAGCACTCCATCATAAAATGTAAATGTCATATAATAGATAGGATGAAGCAGGTCCTGAAGGCACAAGTAAGGTACATGAGGAATTGGCCCCAAATTCCATGGCCCTCACTCCTGCCACATTACATTCTCTTTCCCAGACCTCTTGGGGAGTTCCTTACCATCAGTTGACTTAGGAAGAGGAAACTCAGGCCTGGCTTACAGAGGGTTCTGCACCATATGCAGGGACCACACTGAAGTGGACACCTGCAGCACTACAAACCCTGTCTAGAATATCCTTAAACGACAGTGGTAAGGGGAAATCCTCCCAGTGGGTAGGACTTCAAGCAGTGTACCTGGTTGTTCATTTTGCTTGGAAACAGAACTGGCAGAGGTGAATCTATATACTGACTCATGGGCTGTTGCTAATGGTTTGGCTGGATGTCAGGGACTTTGAAGGTGCATGATTGGAAAATTGGTGACAAAGAAGTCTGAGGAAGAGGCATGTGGATAGACCTTTCTGAGGGAGCAAAGAACATGAAGATATTTGTGTCCCATGTAATGCTCACCAGAGGGTGACTTCAGCAGAGAGAGGTTTTAATAATCAACTGGATAAGATGAACCATCCTGTGGATACAAGTAATCTTCCCTCAACTATGCCTGCCATTGCCCAATGGGCTCATGAACAAAGTCAACAAGGTGGTGGGGGTGGAGGTTATTCATGAGCTCAGCAATATGGATTTCCAATCACCAAGCTGACCTGGCTCCAGCCACTGCTGAGTGCCCCATCTGCCAGCAACAGAGGCCACATCCAGTCCCTCATATGGTATCATTTGCCAAGGTACCTTCTACCTTGTGGCAGGTTGATTACATTGGACCACTTCAATCATGGAAGGGGCAGTAATTTGTTCTAACTGGGATAGATCCATTCTCCAGATATGCAATGCTTCTGCAAAAACTACCACCCACGGATTTACAGAATGCCTTATACACTGTCATGGTATTCCACACAGCATTGCTTCTAATCAAGGAACCCACTTCACAGCAAATGAAGTGTAATAATGGACACTTGCTCATGGAATTCTCTAGTCATACCATGTTCCCCATCATCCAGAAGCAGCTGAGTTGATAGAATGATGGAAGAGCCTTTTGAAGCCCCAATTACAGTGCCAACTAGGTGGCAGTACTTTACAGGGCTGGGCTAATATTCTCCAGGAGGCTGTATATGCTCTGAATAAGCATCTACTCTATGGTACTATTTCTCCCATAGCCAGGATTCAAGGGTCCAGGAATCAAGGGGTGGAAATGGGTGGGGCATCACTCACTATCACCCTTCATAATCCACGAAGAGAATTTTTGCTTGCAGTCCCTGAAATCTTAAGATCTGTTGGTCTATAGATCTTAGTTCCAAACTGAGAAGTACTCCTACCAGGAGACACAACAATGATTCAATTGAACTGGAAGTTAAGACTCTACCTCACCACTTTGGGCTTCTCATGCCATTAAATCAACAAGCATAAAAGGGGATTACTGTTCTGTCTCAGGTGACTGATCCTGACTATCAAGGGAAAATAGGGCTGCAACTACACAATGGAGGTAAAAAGAGTTTTCCTGGAATACTGGCGATCCCCTCAGGCATCTCTTAGTACTACCACGTCCTGTGATTTAAGTCAATGGAAAACTGCAACAACCCAATACAAGTGGGACTAACAATGGCCCAGAAACTTTAGGAATGAAGGTCTGAGTTATCCCACCTGGCAAAGAACCACAGCCAACTGAAGTGCTTGCTGAGGGTGAAGGGAACACGAAATGGGTAACAGAAGTCATTGATAATTATGAATTATGATCACATGACCAATTATAGAAATCAGGACTGTGATTGCATGAAAATTTCCTGTTTTGTTATGAGTATGTTTGCATTTGTACAACAGCAAATATCTTATTTTCCTCTTGCCATATGACATAAATTGTACTGGTCATTGTATAATATTTAAGTGCATGTATGATATTTAAGAGTGAATGTTTGGGGGACTTCCAGGAAGATGGCCAAACAGAGAAGTTTAAGATTAGCCCTGCTCCATGGAAAAGTCACAGAAGGACAGGAGGGCAGCTGAGGCAGTGACTCAGGAGTGCAGCTGACCTGGGAGAGCCTTCTGCATCACATGGGGCTGCCCTGGTTGCAGAAGCCAAGGAACTAAAAGGCAGAAAGCTGGAGCCTGGTACAGAGGCACCTAGCCCACAAGAGTGCATAGACAAGAACAAGGGCCTAGGAAGCAAGCCAGGCTGTGTTTCTTGGGTGCACTACCCTCACCAGCACAGCCCCATGACCGGCGACTCACCCCACACCCCATGTACTCGAACCCCAATACCCACTCCCATTCCACACATTCCAGGAGCCCCCACACCACCAGCCCCCAGTGCACATACCTGCCCCACACCTGCCCCCCAAATGCAGCCCAACACACCTCACCCACAACCGATCCTTAGTACTACATCTGTTCACTGTCCCCTGCAGCTGTTGCCTTCACATAAAGGCTGTAAGCACAAATCTCCATACCCAGGCTACCTCTGATCCCCTGCCCTTAGTGTCACACAGCCTCAACCCACCTACCCCCAAGCTCTGCACATCAGTTTATGGCACTCCTACCCCATGCATGTGCACAGGTCCACAATCACATCATTCAGCTCTGCACACTGCACTTTACAGCAGTCCTGGAACCATGCATGTGCACAGCCCTCAGCCACATTTCCAAGCTCTGAGAAAATGCCTACCTATGGATCCAGGTCACATGCACCCCCAATCCATAAAGGCATGACACTGACCTGCTGCCATAGCTGTATGCATGCACACAAAGGGCCCTGTGCCTTAGACCAGCACACACCAGGGTTATGGCCCCCGGACCACTGCACCTGCACAGCTACATCCTCCCTGGTTGCTGGGTGCCCACATTCACAAGCATCAGCATAATATCCCCAACCTGTGTCTATACCTGCCCTGAAACAAATCACCATGCTGAGTGCCCTATCCTGTACCCTGCTCCCTGCTGTACAAAAATCCTGCAAACACAAGGCCTTAAACTACTGAAATAAATTAACTCCCAAAGTAAATCAATCAAGATATTTACATGCCATGAAGACACAGAGGATCACTATGTGATCTGTATGCATATCACAATGCAGACAGATAAAGACCTGCTTAATCACCAAACTAAAACACCAGAGGAGACACAGGCATTGGACCAACTAATCAAAGGTATTCATACAACTCCACTTAATAAAATAAGTAGAATAACAAATGACATAAAGGAGATCAAGAAGAGAGTTAAAGAGCATAAACAGGAATTTGAAAGAATAAATAGAAAAATAGCAGATATCACAGAGATTAAAGACTCTGTTGACCAAATGAAAAACACACTAGAGGCACACAATACCAGATTTGAAGAGACAGAAGAAAGAATAAGTGATATTAAGGACAGGATAACTGACTTTGAAGACTCAATAATGGAAAAAAAAAGATGGAAAAAATTAAATTGGATCTCAGGGAAATGATAGACAAAACAAACTGCACAAATATAAGAATCATTTGGGTCACAAAAGGAGAAGAGAGGAGTAAAGGGCTAGGAAGAGAAGTTGAGAACATAATAGGGGAAAACTTCCCAACCCTCATAAAGGACAAAAATATACAAGTCAAGAAGCCCAACGAACTCCAAACAAAAAAATCCAAATAGGCCTTCATCAAGACACATACTAATCAGTCTGTTAAATGTTGAAGAGAAGCAGAAAATTCTGAAAATGGCAAGAGAAAAACAATCTACTACATACAAGGGAAACCAAATAAGACTGAGTTCAGATTACTCAACTAGCACCCTGGAGGTAATAGACAGTGGTATGATATATTCAAGATCCTGAAAGAGAAAGATCTCCAGCCAAGAATTCTGTACCCAGCCAAATTTTACTTCAAAATTGAGGGAGAGATTAAAGTTTACACAGACAAAGAAGTCCTGGAAGAATTTATCAACAAAAGACCAGTGCTACAAGAAATACTAAAAGGAATTCTGCCATCTGAAAAAAAAAAAAAAAAGATAGGAGAGGGAGGTCTGGAGGAAGGCACAGAATTGAAGAGTACCATTAAGGGTAATTTAAAGAATACAAAGAGAAAGTGGGAAAAGAATATATAAATCTGACAAATGAAATAAAAAAAACAGATAAGATGGTGGAATCAAGAAATGCCTCTTCAGTAATACTTTGAATGTTAACGGACTAAACTTACCAGTTAAAAGATACAGATTGGCAGAGTGGATTAAGAAATATAATCCAGCTATACGCTGCTTACAAGAGACTCATTTTAGACACAAGGATGCAAATAGATTGAAAGTGAAGGGATGAAAAAAGATTTTCCATGCAAGATGTAACCAAAAGAAAGCAGGAGTAGCTTTATGAATATCAGACAAAATAGACTTTAAATGTAGACATCATAAGAGACAAAGAAGGACACTATATACTAATTAAAGGCTCACAATTCATCAAGAAGATATAACAATCATAAATATTTATGCTCCCAGTCAAGGAGCTCCAAAGTACATGTGACATTGGCACAAATGAAGGGAGCAATAGATGTTTCAACAGTAATATTAGGGGAACAATACACCACATTCCTCTATAGATAGAACAACTAGACAGAAGATCAACAAGGAAATAAAAAGTTAAATGACTTGATAAAGGAATTAGATCTAACAGACATATATAGGTCATTGTACCCCAAAGCACAAGGTTATACATTCTTCTCTTGTGTTCATGGGACATTCTCCAGGATAGATCATATGCTGGGGCACAAAACAGGTCTGTATAAATTTAAAAACACTGAAATTATTCAAAGTACTTTCTCTGATCACAATGGGATGAAGCTGGATCTCAATAACCACCACAGAATGAGAATATTCACAAATATATGGAGATTAAATAACACACTCTTAAACAACCAGTGGGCCAAAGAAGAAATTGTAAGAGAAATCAGCAGCTATGTGGAGATGAATGAAAATGAGAAAACAACTTATCAGAACTTATGAGATGTAGCAATAGGTCTGCTGAAAGAGAAATTTATTGCCTTAAATGTCTATATTTAAAAACAAGGAAGAGAAAAAATTAAAGACTTAACAGCAAACCTAGAGGAACTTGAAAAAGAACAGCAAACTAACCCCAAATCAAATAGGAGAAGAGAAATAAGAAGGATTAAAGCAGAGATAAAAGAATGTGAGAACAAAAGAACAATAGAAAGAATCAATAAAACCAAAAGTTGGTTCTTTGAGAAAATCAATAAAATTGATGGGCCACTAGCAAGACTGACAAAGAAAAAAAGAGAGAGGATGCAAATAAACAAAATCAGAAATGAGAAGGGGTGCTTTACCACATATCCTGAAGAAATAAAAGAAATCATAAGAGGATACTATGAGCAGCCATTTGCCAACAAACTAGACAACTTAGACGAAATGGACAAATTCCTGGAGACACACGGACAAGTTACACTGATTCAGGAAGAAATAGAAGATCTTAACAAACCAATCACAAGAAAAGCGATTCAATCAGTCATCAAAAATCTACCTACAAAGAAAATTCCACAGGGGAATTTTATCAAACATTCCAGAAAGAACTAATACCAATCCTGCTCAAATGCTTCCAAAAATTTGAGGAAAAAGGAACTCTACCCAACTTATTTTATGAAGCTAATATCATTTTAATACCAAAATGGGGTAAAGATGCTATAAGGAAGAAAAACTACAGGGCAATCTCCCTAATGAACATAGATGCAAAAATTCTCAATAAAATATTAGCAAATAGAATCCAACAGCACATTAAAAGAATTATACACCATGGCCAAGTGTCATTTATACCAAGAATGCAAGGATGGCTCAACACAAGAAAATCTATTAATGTAAAACAGCACATTAACAAAGAAAAGGGAAAAATCACATGATCATCTCAATTGATGCTGAAAAAGCATTCAACAAAATTCAGCATCCTTTTCTGATAAAAACACTCCAAAAGATAGGAATCAAAGGTAACGATATCAGTATGATAAAAGGAATATATGAAAAACTGATAGCCAGCATTGTACTCAATGGAAAAAGAATGAAAGCCTTCCCCCTAATATCAGGTACATGACAAGGATGCCCATTGTCTCCACTATTATTCAACATTGTGCTAGAAGTTATAGCTAGAGCAATCAAGCAGGACAAAGAAATAAAAGGCATCCAAATTGGAAAGGAAGAAGTAAAACTCTCATTATTTGCAGATGACATAAAACTATACTTGGAAGATCCTGAGAAATCTACAGCAAAGTTACTTGAGCTAAAAAGCAAATTCAGCAAGGTGGCAGGATATAAAATTAAAATGCAAAAATCAGTAACATTTCTATACACAAGCAACGACTTAGCTGAGGAGTCAGTTAAGGAAAAAATTACATTCAAAATAGCAACTAAAAGAATCAAATACTTAGGAATGAACTTAACTAGGGATGTAAAGGACTTGTACA
The DNA here is from genome assembly GCF_023851605.1 of Tamandua tetradactyla. NCBI lineage: Eukaryota > Metazoa > Chordata > Mammalia > Pilosa > Myrmecophagidae > Tamandua > Tamandua tetradactyla. Next base: position 31,515,610 of record NC_135336.1, on the reverse strand, counting down.
CTGAAAACTACAAAACATTGCTAAAAGAAATCAAAAGAGATCTAAATAGGTGGAAAGACATTTCCTGCTCATGGATGGAAGGCTAAATATAGTTAAGATGTCAATTCCCCCCAAACTGATCTACAGATTCAGCACAGTACCAATCAAAATTCTAACAACCTACTTTGAAGATTTGGGAAAGCTAATTATCAAACTCATCTGGAAGAGAAAAAGACACTGAATAACTAAAAACATCCTAGAAAAGAAGAACAAAGTGGGAGAATTAATACTCCCTGATTTTAAAACCTATTATAAAGCCACAGTGGTCAAAACAGCATAGCACTGGCATAAAGGTAGAAGCGTTGATCAATGGAATCGAATTCAGAATGCAGAAACAGACCACCAAATCTATGGTCAACCAATTTTTGACAAGGCCCCCAAATCCTCTGAACTGGACACAATAGTCTTTTCAATAACTGGGCATGGAAGAACTGGATATCAATAGCCAAGAGAATGAAAGAGGACCCCTATCTTATACCACCCTACAAAAAAACTAACCCAAAATGAATCAAACACCTAAATATAAGAACTAGCACCATAAAACTCATAGAAGAAAATGTATAGAAACATCTTCAAGACCTAAAATAAGAGGTAGCTTCCTAAACTTTACACCCAAAGCACAAGTAACAAAAGAAAAAATAGATAAATGGGAACTCCTCAAAATCAAATGCTTCTGCATCTCAAAAGACTTTGTCAAAAAGATGAAGGAGCACCCAACTTGATGGTAGAAAACATTTGGAAAGCACATGTCAGACAAAGGTTTGATTTCCTGTATATACAAAGAAATCATACAACTCAACTACAAAAGAACAAACGACCCAATTATAAAATGGGGTAAAGATATGAATAGGCATTTTTCTGAAGAACAAATATTGGTGACTCAAAAGCACATGAAGGGATGCTCATTTTCATTGGCTATAAGGGAAATGTAGATCAAGACAACAATGAGATACCGCCTCACACCTATAAGAATGGTTGCTTTTAAACAAAGAGGAAACTATAAACGTTGGAGAGGATATGGAGAAACCAGGACACTTATGCACTGCTGGTGGGACTGTATTATGGTGCAGTCACTATGGAAGACTATTTGGTGGTTCTCTAGGCATCTAAATATCGAGTTGCCCTATGATCCAGCAATAACACTACTTGGTATACACCCAAAAGTGCTAAAGCAATGGCACAAACAGACATTTACAAAATGATGTTCATAGCAGTGTTATTTACAATCGCCAAAAGCTGGAAACAAACCAAATGCCCATCAACATATGAATGGATCAATAAAATGTGGTATATACATATGATGGAATATTATGCAGCAATAAGACAAAATGATGTCCTGAAGCATATGACAAGATGGATAAGCCTTGAGGACATAATGCTGAGTGAAATTAGCCAGACATTAAAGGATAGATACTGTATGATTCCACTTTTATGACCAGCATAAAGATATGGTCAGAAGCTTATAATATAGAATATAGGGAACTTAGAGATATATAGAAGCTAGAGATGGATGAACTGTTAGCCGATGAGGTTGAACTCCAACGTAAGGGAATAGATAGGAGTGAAACTGGTTCTCAAGTGGGTCTATAAGTAATATTACCATATTGAAGATGTATAAGATTGAAAGGGGTTGTATAGACCTAAGTGTTCCACTGATTAAGACTGAAAATATGAATCACTTCTCACAAGAATTTCTTCAAAAATATGATTCTTGTACGAAGAGTGTTTAAGTCCAGGGTACAAGGGGAAAACTGCTATTGCATGCTATGAGCTATGTTCAAAAGGAAACCATTAGCATTACCACAGCAATGACAGAGGTAAATAATAGGTAGAGCAACAAGAGTTAAGAGGAGGGTTAGATTTCCTATTTGGCAAGGGTATATTTATTGGTTTTCTTTCTCTTGGGAACAATGAAGTTATCTAAAATTGAGAATGTTGATGGACTATGGACTTTGGGCCTTCTACATGATGCCTGATCTATGCAGGTAGCTGAAGGATACACTGATGGATAAGTAAATTGGCAAATGATGGTGTACACTTATGAATGAAGGTTGTGCTGCTACAAAAAGGAAAAAAAATCATGAGGCATGCAACAATGTGAATGAACATGTGGGACATTTGGTGAGACAAAATAAGCTGCTGGCAGAGAGAGTTCAAATAGAGTCGAGAGTCTACTCTGGAGGTTGCTCTTATGCAAGCTTCAGTTAGACCTTGCTACCTATCATAACCTGCCAACCCCCAACCAGGAACATTCCAGCCAATCCTAAGGAAAACCTAGGACAATATATTAGATTCCACAAGGGTTCCACGCACTAGAGTAACTTTTCAGAAACCTACACACTCCAGATGGGTCTCTGGTCCAGATAAGTCCTGAAACTTAGCCCAGCCTCTTCAAACATCAGATAGTTCCATCTCCCTGTCCTATATTAGTGACAGGCCATTCAAATATGAAAAATTTAGAATTTCCATAGTCCAAATACCCCTAAACAGAGGGATGGAAAGATCAAAGGCGATGGTGGAGTTATACACAGAAGATAGGATTTAACAAATGAATATGAATGCTGAATCATTAAATTGATATCTATTTTAGTCTCTAGTATTTTAGAGCAGCTAGAAGTAAAAACCTAGAATTGTGAAATTGTAATCCATGCCAAACTCTGAAATATGTTCTACAACTAATTGTGGTCCTGTGCTTTGAAATTTAATAGCTTTCTTGTGTATGTTATTTTTCACAAAAAAAAGGAAAGAAAAGAAAAACTATGGATTTAACAAATAAGTATAACTGCTGAATCCTTATATTTCTTTTAGTCTGCAGTGAAATTTATTGTTTTATAAATACGTTATTTTTCACAATTAAAAATAAAAACAAAAAACAAGTAGGTCACTGTCATGGTCAGCTTCATGTGTCAACTTGACCAAATATTGACACTTGGTAACTCTTTGTCTGGTTGGGCAAGTGCTGGCCTGTCTGTTGCAATGAGGACATTTCATAGAATTAGATCATGATCATGTCAGCTGCACCCACACCTGATTCTACTTGTAATCAGCCCAGGGGCGTGTCTTCTGCAATGAGCTATGCTCAATTTAATCACTGGAAGCCTTTTAAAGAGGATTCAGAAGACAGGCTCTCTTCCTGCTTTGGCCGGCAAGCCTCTCCTGTGGAGTTCGTCCAGACTCTTCATCGGAATCATCGACTTCATAGTCTGTCCTCCAGATTTTGGACTCTGCATTCCCATGGTCACATGAGACGCTTTTATAAATTTTATATTTGCAAGTGTTCCCTGTTGATTCTGTTTCTCTAGAGAACCAGCTAATACATCTTGGTACCAGAGTGAGGTTCTGCTGCAGTTTGCAAGCACCAAACATGTTGGAGTGACTTTGTAAATGGATAAGGGGATGATTTTGGAGGAGTTGTGAGAAGCTTGACAGAGAAGGCCTAGAATGCTTTGAAGAGACTGTTGGTAGAAATGTGGACTTTAAAGACACTTCTGACAAAGCCTTAGACAGAAATGAGGCATGTGTTGCTATAGACTGGAAGGAAGATGAGCCTTGTTTTAAAATGGCAGATAATCTGGCAAAATTGACTAATGGCTCTGGCTGGAAGGCAGATTTTAAAAGCCATGAGCTTGGATATTTAGCAGAAGAGATTTCCAAATTAAATGTGAAAAGTGCAGCCTGGTTTCTCCTCACAGCTTATAGTGAAATGTGACAGGAGAGAGATAAGCTGAAAACTGAAGTCTTGGGTATTAAAAAAACAGAAATTGAAGTTCTGCAAAATTCTGGGCCTCCAGAAACTGAGACCCAGAGAATAGTGCCCTGTGTGAGGATTTAACCAAATGTGGAACCAGCCAGTCATTTCAGAGGAAGCCAGGATTGGACATGGAGTTATCCAGGAAGGATTTGTGTAAACTCCTCATGTCTGATGGGCATGACCCAAAGCTGGTGCATAGAGAGCCAGCGAGAGTGCTGTGGGACCTGTGTAAAGAGAGTTGCTGCCAGTCTGGACTGGGGGGTTCAGAGAAGGCACACATTGAAAGAAAAATAACTTCAGAGGCAAAACCATGGAGGCTGAGGTCTGAAATCAAGAAGCCTCAGGCTAGGAGAGCAGACCCACCCAAGCCCGTGAAGAAGGTGAGTTTGCCCCGAGGGCAGAGGGTGGGCCTTTCACCTTGTTGCAGTGGAGGAATCGTGACACCTCAGGTCTTGGAGAGGGTGAAGCACATTCCTTGGGGTTTGGGGAGAGCCTGGCTGCCACCACATGGTGGGGTTAAACTTGGGCCCCGGAGATGGCAGAGAGCCCGGATGCAGCCCCTTTGCTTAGAGAGGGTGGAGCTGAGAAAAAGGTGGTCTCCCCAGTGTCCCCCAGGGTTGCATTCGGAGAGAAGCAGGCCTCTGAGTAGGCCTTTGGAAAAGGTGGGACTGCCACTTTCTAAAGCCCCAAAGATAAATGATTCTCAGACTTTGAAATCTAATGGACTTAGCCCTGCAGGTTTTCGAAATTGTATGGGTCTGGTGACCCCTGTGTTCCTTCTGCCCTATGGAAATGTGTATATGTATCCTATGAATGTGCCTCCTTTGTATGCTGGCAGCAAATAACTTGCGTTGAGTTTTTGGTCATGATGTATAATTCTTTTAATGTGTTGCTGGATTCGATTTGCTAGAATTTTGTTGAGGATTTTTGCATCTATATTCATTAGAGAGATTGGTCTGTAGTTTTCTTTTTTTGTAATATCTTTGCCTGGTTTTGGTATGAGGATGATGTTGGCTTCATAGAATGAATTAGATAACTTTCCCTCCACTTCAATTTTTTTGAAGAGTTTGAGCAGGGTTGGTACTAATTCTTTCTGGAATGTTTGGTAGAATTCACATGTGAAGCCATCTGGTCCTGGACTTTTCTTTTTGGGAAGCTTTTGAATGACTGATTCAGTTTCTTTGCTTGTGATTGGTTTGTTGAGGTCATCTATTTCTTCTCGAGTCAAAGTTGGTTGTTCATGCCTTTCTAGGAACTTGTCCTTTTCATCTAAATTGTTGTATTTATTAGCGTAAAGTTGTTCATAGTATCCTGTTATTACCTCCTTTATTTCTGTGAGGTCAGTGGTTATGTCTCCTCTTCCATTTCTGATCTTATTTATTTGCATTCTCTCTCTTCTTCTTTTTGTCAATCTTGCTAAGGGCCCATCAATCTTGTCGATTTTCTCATAGAACCAACTTCTGGTCTTATTGATTTTCTATATTGTTTTCATGTTCTCAATTTCATTTATTTCTGCTCTAATCTTTGTTATTTCTTTCCTTTTGCTTGCTTTGGGGTTAGTTTGCTGTTCTTGCTCCAGTTCTTACAAGTGGACAGTTAATTCCCGAATTTTTGCCCCTTCTTCTTTTCTGATATAGGCATTTAGGGCAATAAATTTCCCCCTTAGCACCGCCTTTGCTGCGTCCCATAAGTTTTGATATGTTGTGTTTTCGTTTTCATTCACCTCAAGATATTTACTAATTTCTCTTGCAATTTCTTCCCTGACCCACTGGTTGTTTAAGAGTGTGTTGTTGAGCCTTCACGTATTTGTGAATTATCTGGCACGCTGCCTATTATTGATTTCCAACTTCATTCCTTTATGATCCGAGAAAGTGTTGTGTATGATTCCAATCTTTTTCAATTTGTTGAGACTTGCTTTGTGACCCAGCATATGGTCTATCTTTGAGAATGATCCACGAGCACTTGAGAAAAAGGTGTATCCTGCTTTTGTGGGGTGTAATGTCCTATAAATGTCTGTTAAGTCTAACTCATTTATTGTAATATTCAAATTCTCAGTTTCTTTACTGATCCTCTGTCTAGATGTTTTCTGTCCATTGATGAGAGTGGGGAATTGAAGTCTCCAACTATTATGGTAGATGTGTCTATTTCCCTTTTCAGTAATTGCAGTGTATTCCTCACGTATTTTGGGGCATTCTGATTCGGTGCGTAAATATTTATGATTGTTATGTCTTCTTGTTTAATTGTTCCTTTTATTAGTAGATAGTATCCTTCTTTGTCTCTTTTAACTGTTTTACATTTGAAGTCTAATTTGTTGGATATTAGTATAGCTACTCCTGCTCTTTTCTGGTTGTTATTTGCATGAAATATCTTTTCCCAACCTTTCACTTTCAACCTATGTTTATCTTTGGGTCTAAGATGTGTTTCCTGTAGACAGCATATAGAAGGATCCTGTTTTTTAATCCATTCTGCCAGTCTATGTCTTTTGATTGGGGAATTCAGTCCATTAACAGTTAGTGTTATTACTGTTTGGGTAATACTTTCCTCTTCCATTTTGCCTTTTGTATTATATATATCATATCTGATTTTCCTTCTTTCTACATTCTTCTTCATACCTCTCTCTTCTGTCTTTTCGTATCTGACTCTCTGTCTTTTCGTATCTGACTCTAGTGCTCCCTTTAGTATTTCTTGCAGAGCTGGTCTCTTGGTCACAAATTCTCTCAATGACTTTTTGTCTGAAAATGTTTTAATTTCTCCCTCATTTTTGAAGGACAATTTTGCTGGATATAGAAGTCTTGGTTGGCAGTTTTTCTCTTTTAGTAATTTAAATATATCATCCCACTGTCTTCTTGCCTCCATGGTTTCTGCTGAGAAATCTACACATAGTCTTATTGTGTTTCCCTTGTATGTGATGGATTGCTTTTCTCTTGCTGTTTTCAAGATCCTCTCTTTCTCTTTGACCTCTGACATTCTAACTAGTAAGTGTCTTGGAGAACGCCTATTTGGATCTATTCTCTTTGGGGTGCACTGCACTTCTTGGATCTGTAATTTTAGGTCTTTCATAAGAGTTGGGAAATTTTCAGTGATAATTTCTTCCATTAGTTTTTCTTCTCCTTTTCCCTTCTCTTCTCCTTCTGGGACACCCACAACACATATATTTGTGCGCTTCATATTATCATTCAATTCCCTGAGCCCCTGCTCAAATTTTTCCATTCTTTTCCCTATAGTTTCTGTTTCTTTTTGGATTTCAGATGTTCCATCCTCCAGTTCACTAATTCTAACCTCTGTCTCTTGAAATCTACCATCGTAGGTTTCCATTGTTTTTTTCATCGCTTCTACTGTATCTTTCAATCCCATAAGTTCTGTGATTTGTTTTTTCAGACTTTCCATTTCTTCTTTTTGTTCATCCCATGTCTTCTTCATGTCCTCCCTCAATTTATTGATTTGGTTTTTGAAGAGGTTTTCCATTTCTGTTCATATATTCAGAATTAGTTGTCTCAGGTCCTGTATCTCATTTGAGCTATTGGTTTGTTCCTTTGACTGGGCCATATCTTCAATTTTCCTGGTGTGATTTGTTATTTTTTGCTGGTGTCTGGGCATTTAATCAGATTTCCATGAGTGTGGGACCCAGCAAGTGAAGTCTCTGGGCTCTGTTTTTCTTATCCTGCCCAGTATGTGGTGCTTGTCTGTCTGCGGGTCCCACCAGCAAAAGATGTTGTGGCTCCTTTAACTTTGGAAGACCCTTGCTGCTGGGTGTGTGGTGGAGACAGAGGAAAGGTTGTAGGTTGGTTTTAATGGCTTCAAATTGTGAAGTCCTGGGATCTGAATTCCTTGAGAGAGGGATTCCACCTGAGTTGCGTTTCACCCCTCCCACGGGGAAGGTTCAGGTGGTAGAGGGCCCTGAAAGCAGCCTGTGTCTGCATTCGGGGCAGTTGCAACCTGTGTAATCCCAGCGCTGAGCCCAGAGGCAACCAAGTCTCCATAGAAACAGCCGCAGAAGGCTCTGTTTCACCCCCTTTCCTCTTTTCCAGTTAGCCCAATAGAGGACTTCTGCCTTGATCAGTTTCACCTGAGCTGAGGGCCTATTTTTAGTAGTCAGAAGTTGTTCATTAATGCCACTATTGTTGTTGGGTTGGGCTCAGTCTCTACTACTGTTGGAGACTCTTTCCTTTCCCTCCGGGAAGTCACCTGTGGGGGAGGGGCACTGGCTGCTACGGCTTCGGGAACTGCTGATCCGAGGCTCCCAGCCGCCCAGGAAGCCGTGTGTGTCGGAGGGGCTCTGGTCGCCGGCTGCCGCGGCTTGTGGAAACATTGATCCAAGGCTCCCAGCCGGCCCGGGAAGCCGTGCATGGGGGAGGGGCGCCGGCCGCCACAGCTTGGGGAACCGCTGATCCGAAGTTCCCAGCCAGCCCAAGAAGGAGGGAGGGAAGGGCTCCGGCCACCAGCCACTGTGGCCCGGGGAAGCGCGTGTCGCTCGGGGACCTCACTGCAGTGGAGTCTCTTAGCCGGTCCAGCCATTCCAGACTGGGGTACACTGTGTGTCTGGTCTCTGTCGTGGCTCCAGGAGCTGTTCTGTACTGTTTCCAGTTATTTAGTAGTTGTTCTGGAGGAGGAACTAAGACGCGCACACCTTACTAAGCCGCCATCTTCTCCGGAAGTTGTGTTGAGTTTTTATAGGTCCAGAGGCAGAGGATAATTTTGCCTTGGAATAGATTATGCCTGTAACTAAATTTTATGGGAGTTTGTACATTTCTAACTTTGTATTTCATGTATATTGCTACTGAAATGGTTTAAGGATTTCTGATATTGTTATGAAATTAACGTATTTTGTATATGGGGAAGACATGTCTTTTTTGGGGTTCCAGAGGGTGGAATGTACGGTTTGAAATGATGTATGGTCCTTAGAAAAGCCATGTTTTAATCAAAACCCCATTTTGTAAAGGCAGAATAATCCCTATTCAATATTGTATATTTGAAACCCGAATCAGATCATCTTCCTGGACATATGATTTAATCAAGAGTGGTTGTTAAGCTGTATTGGGTGACAACATGTCTCTGCCCATTTGGGTGCATCTTGATTAGTTTCTGAGGTCTATAAAAGAGGAAACATTTTGGAGGAAGTAGGAGATTCAGAGAGAGCAGAGAATGCTACAGCACCAGGAAGCAGATTGTCCACCAGTGTGCTTTGGAGATGAAGAAGAAAAATGCTTCCTGGGGAGCTTCATGAAACCAGAAGCCAGGAGAGAAAAGCTAGCAGATGATGCCTTGCTCACCATGTGTCCTTCCAGCCAAGAGAGAAACTGTGACTATGTTCGCCATGTGCCTTCTCTCTACTTGAGAGAGAAACCCTGAACTTCATTAGCCTTCTTGAACCAAGGTATCTTTCTCTGGATGCCTTTGATTGGACATTTCTATAGACTAGTTTTAATTGGGACATTTTCTCGGCCTTAGAACTATAAGCTAGCAACTTATTAAATTCCCCTTTTTAAAAGCCATTCCGTTTCTGTTATATTGCATTCTGGCAGCTGGCAAACTAGAACAGTCACATACACAAAAATGGATATGACTGCTGAATCATTATATTGATATTTCGTTTAGCCTCCAGTGTCTTGGGCTAGCTAGAAGGAAAAGCCTAAAATTGTGGAACTGTAATGCGTACCAAATTCTGAAATCTGTTCTATAACTCCTTGTTACAGTGTACTTTGAAATATATTGCTTTTTTGTATACATGTTATATTTCACAATAAAAAATGTTTTAAAAAAAAGTGACTGTTATCTAAGGACTTGCACCCTATTCTGGAGAGATGTAGTACGCTTCTGGTTGTATGTAGGACAATTGAGGATTGTTAGGCAAAACGTGTCTGTTATTGGGTTCTATTTGTAAATTAAGCCTGTTTCAAGGTGATATGTATAGCTTCCAAGTTGACAAGGTTGGACTGTGATGGTTAGATTCTGTTGTCAACTTGGCCAAGTGATGATTTCCAATTGTTTGGTCTGATAAGCACCAGCTTGACTGTTGCTACAAGAATATTTCATGGTCAGTTGATAAACCGGAAGGTTGGTGTATTGAATCATCAGTCAGTTGACTGCATTTGTGGCTGATTACATCTGCAAGCAACTAAGCCATGTGCCCTATCAATGAGATAATCCAATCAGCTGAAGACTTTTAAGGAAGAAGAGAGACTCCCCTCCCCTTCTTTTCAGCCAACAAACCTCTCCTGGTGAGTTTGTGCATACCCTTCATCAGAGCTGCCAGCTTCACTGCCTACCATACAGATTTTGGATTCTTTTATTCCCACAGATGCATGAGACATCTTCTGCCATATGGATTTTGGATGTTTCCATTCCCACGGTTCATGGGATACATTTCTAAATCTCATATTTACAGATATTTCCTGTTGAGTCTATTTCTCTAGCGATCCCTCACTAATACAATGGTCTTTTAATATAAACAACTACAGCATTGGTATTGGTAAAAGTTAATTGCTTAGAGAGAAAATCCACAACAGCACAGGCATAAAGCTGAGGAATGGAGGAGGTCCCACCTTTTCAAGATAGAAATTGAAAAGGAAGCTTTGCAGCAATGTAATTCTGCTGACCTCACTGTGGAAATACCAATGTAGTTATCAAACTTTTAGGAAACCATCTTGCTACTTTGTTTAAAGATTTGTATGCTACAAATAGTTTTGACTGCAGAGAAAATATTTGTTCAAATATTTGTTATAAAAATTCATTTATCAATACAAATCCATTGTAAAAATGTATGTAATCATTGCTTAGAAAAATAATCTATGATCAGAAATGAAGGATTTCAATAATGTGAAAGGAGTTTTAAAAACAAAAAATCAGTATTTCCTCACAAAATCAAAGGAGGTAGCTGTAAAATATTATTTTCTATGTGTTCATATGTTTTAGTCAGTGAGGCTGAAATAAACATGATCTGAAAAAGCTGCTTTGGGGAGGTATCATTTAAGATGAGTCAAGATGAATCCAGCCAAGCTAAGTGTGAGTTAAATAGTGTAAGTACCAGCATGCTTCAGTGAGAAAACAGAGAAAATCAAAGGTTGTATTGTCACAGGTTTCTCCCAAAGTAAGAGATTTGTGGGTTCTCAAGTCCACAGAAACGACTAGAGGAAAGCTTCACAGAATACTGGTCAAAGCAACATCTTATGAAGCTAACAGATCCCACCTTGCCTTGGTTGATAGTAGGGAGCAAGGGAAAAAGAGATGCAGCTTCCATTGCTGCTGACAAAGCTTCTCTGCTCAAAGCAGATCTAATAGTCATTTAAAAGGAAATCACTTTTACCATGGCTGCCAAGCAGAAGTCTGGGGTTCCACGTCATCCCACACAAAAATCAGATAAACAGCACTACTGGCCACTATGGCTACCTGGAAATTGGAGATCAAGCATTCAGTCCCTCAATAGACCAGGGTAAGCACCACAATTAGTCCCCCCATAACGGAATGGATTCTGACAACTACAACACCAGAGACAAGATCCTAAATGTCAATAGCCAGGGACAGAATAGCTGTGCTTCCTGCTGTCTATGTGGCCACACAAAGTTGGACTTATCTACCCATGAACCAAGTGGCTGAAAAACAGTATAAACAAGATATGGACACTTGAGTTCTTTTCACAGAGCTCATCCAGATTCTTCTTTCTTTGCTGTTTACATTGTTTCCTTCATCCCCAACCCTTTGTTTGAATTCCCTTCTTAGTTGTACTGTTGAATTTTGTGTGTGTCTTCTTGTCATGGCTTCCATGACAATATACCAACCACTCACTGAGGACTTTAACAGCAACAACAATGAAATCAGTTTTCTTTTCATGCTGCCCAACTCAGATGCAATAATTCCTCATCATTTTAGTTCTTGTACCCAGCCCTGAAATCATCCACAGAGCTGTTTTCCAGGCAAGGCTTTTCCCACAAAGGAAAGGTTAGGGCACGGTAGGTCACCCTCTTCAAATAAATGATGTGGCTGCAAAAGAGGAATGGGAAAGGCAACTTCCATTCCATCAATTCTTGAACTTTAGCTTTTCCTGTTTTCTCCAGGAAATTTAAAGAAACTTAAAACAGTATTTTTCAAACTTAAAGTCATACCTTTAGTGGTCTTGAAATTAAGGTAGTGGGTTACAGGCTTTAAAAGATGATAAAATGAAAGAATACGATAGGATAGGGTCAGATAAGATAAAATGGGATAGAATGTATGCCTGAGTCTCACACAAAGGAAAGGTAAATATTACCTTCCTTAATATTTGTTTCAATTATATATGTCTATATTACTTAGTGGTTCATTATTTAAATGTATTCGTTTCTGTGAGTTATTAAGAAAATGTTTGATAGCCACTGCCATAAAAGGCACCTATATGATCGGCCCTAATAGCTTTTCTCTATGGGAATGCTATTGGCTTTGGGAGCTGTCTAGTTTCCTTTCTAAATAATCACCCCATGCAATGCAAAACCTAAAATCATCTCTTTTTCATATCCACTAAATTTCAGCATTGCTTCCTGGTCACTGTAACAACCACACATTTTGAAACCGTATTAGGGAGGTGATGTCACCCTCTATAGAGAAATACTAATCCACAGATAAAAGGTAGCTAGCTTAACTCATACTTCACAAGAAGAAAATTTTTCCAAATATTCTTTTGTATCTAGAGCTTGTCCTCCAAGTTGATATGGAGGTCAGCTTTGTAGGCTTTTACCCAGAATGTATACACACTGCCATACTTATTCTGAAAATTAAGGTCTCCTTTCCCAGCACTCACCAATCTGATACTAAATTCATGAGCAAAACGAAATGAAAAAGAACACAACATACATTCCAATTAATGGAGTTCCACACGTCACTCCTCACACAATGTACTAAAGATAGACACATTTCTATTTGAAATTCTCCACATAAGTATCTATGCTTTAGAATATATAGCGTTTTAGGAGCGATTGTTTCCTTACAGCTGCAAAGATACTTTCTTGCAAAGGTCCCTCCTCAAGGCAATACTCTAGGAATGTTCACAATCAACTTGACCTGATTATTTATTCTTTGAAGGGCCCTCTATTTTACAGACAAGACCCAATAAGTAGAAACCATGGTTTCTGGTCTAAAGAATTTATTTTGTAATATTTTTAGAATCCAGAGAATTCTAACTTCCAATGATTTACTTTGTATGACAGTGATAAAAACTAGTAACGCTTCATCTGCCATCCTCCACCACAGAATCTAGGAATGGTACGATATACAAAAATGTTTAAAAGAAGATAAAATCAGCTTGTGGCTTCCTATTGGAGTGCAACATTTACACTTATACTTGAATGGGGGAGTATTTCTTATTCAGAGTAGAATGCACAGTCTTTATCTTAAAGATTTTAAGAACTTGGTTATCTTTCTCAAGTTTCAAATAATAGAAATGTTGACGATATCAAGAGAACTAGCCTGAATCTATAAATTACTCAGAAATGGTAATATTGCACATAGGTTTTTCAGATAAACTCTCCAATATCTGAATAGCTTGGTATATTGGTCAGAGTTCTCTCAAGAAACAGAACTGGCAGGAGATAACTGTAAATATTAAGAGATTTTTATGAAAATTATCTCACATGACTGTGGGGGATGTACAAGTTCAAATTCCATAGGGCAGGTTGCAAGTTGGGAACTCCAATGATGGTTTACAATGGATCCTCTAGGAGAAGCTGGCTGACTAAAGTAGAGATGGAAATTCTCTCTTCTGACTGCTAAAATCATCACTTCTCCTTTAAAAGACTTCAACTAATTGGATGAAAAGTCTCTCGTTGTTGAAAGCAATCTCCTCAGTTAATTGTACATAGAATCAGCCATAGATGCAATCAACTTATCGATGAGGTAAATCCGTGAAATGTCTTCATAGTAACACTCAGGCCAATGCTTACTTAACCAAACAATTGGACAACATCTTCTGGCAAAACTGACACATGAACCTAACCATCACACTTGGAATCAAACTAATTATGTTTAACCAGGTATCTAAGGACACCAAAACCTAAAATTCATAAGAGCTCTGAATTCTTAACCTATTTCCCTTTATAAACCTCAAAAGAAGCTGATCTCTCTTTGTCTCTAACAAGCACCAAAGATCAACTAGTTAGAAATGGACAAGCAACCCTCAAAAGATTATTTTAAACAGAAAATCACACAGGTTGGTCAAAGTTTACTTTCAAACACCTTTTGGTTAAATATTTGTCACAAAACAGAAAAAGGAACAGGAGGGAAAAGAGAAGTGGAAATGGGGAGTATCATACTGTAACTATAAATTATAAAGTAAACAAACAAACATGAGAGAATAGACCATTTATATTTTAATGAAAAGACTGTTCGAATGAGAAAAGAACAGGGTACATAGTGGAAGGTGGAAGGGAGGCAGGGAAGAATGATCCAGATTCATTGGGTATTGTGTGTATTCAATAAAAGTTATCTGAAGAAACAATGAAATCTCATTAGGATTGGGTGAGGCAAATACACACATTCATACACACATACATAAGAAAAATAAGGTTCAATTTGCAAAGGACATCAAAACCAGTACCAAACATGTAGGCTTTTGGTTTGTTTTTGTGTTAAGTTAAAGGGAATAAATTGGATGGCAACCAATAGGGAAATTCAAAGATTAGTTTTACTAAGTTAAAAAGGAAGAACAATATGCACACACACACACACAAATTAGGAAGGCATTAGGGAAGTTCCTATGCCTCAAATATATTTTGAAACACACAAATTGGGATGTTTTTAGATTCAAGATGACAAATATAAAGGTCATTTTAAAGCTAACTAATAAACTAGATGTAAATGAATCACTGATACTAAATGGGCCTTGATAAAAACTGCATCCAGAATATCTTGCTAACCTGTCCTTACAGCTGGCTATTTTGGTAGAGTACTAAAATATTGGCAATGTGACTCAATCACAAAAAAAAGGTTGAGAAGCAACTGGGCAACCAAAGGCAAACAGTGGGAATCTGTACAAAAAGGGTAGGATCTCCAAGAAAATTAAGCCCTAATTGGTGAATTGAGTCTTTCTATCAATAGGGTTAACAAGGCACCAGGAAATGGAGTAACTAGATTTTCAAAAGCTTTTAATAAAGTTTCATAGCAAAAACTGTGGAAATAAATTTTGAATTAACATGAAATTAGGAACATATACTTCCACAAGCATGAAACTATCTTACATAAGGGAGCAAAGTATGAAGTGTAGAAGTGGAAAAGATGAGTAAATGCTTTTATAAATTTAGACTATGGCGTTCAAAGTGTCATCTGCACATCTTTTATATTTCACTATGCTTTTCAAATAATAAAATGTCAAGTGACAGAGCCATGGGTTCCTAAATAGCTGGGATGTCTCCCCACATATGATATATTAAGAAACTGAGACTCAAGGTTGGGGGTGGGGGTTAATAATTGCCCAAGTTAGAGGATACGAACAGCAGGAAGATTTTATAAGATGTCCAAATTGGACCAAAAGGTACCATATGAGTTCCATGTGGGCAAGACCTTAAAAGAATTATAGCACATTCCCTGAAAATATCTCAATATGTTGGACCTATAAATATTTCCAAAATGTTGACCATAAGTGCTTTGGTTCCAAGCCCTGAGGATCTCCAATATTTAATAGTTGGATATATAGAATACACCTATAAAGGAAATAGAAATGTCAAGGGACATAGAAGGAAAAATAAGGAGAGCATGAAGCCATAGAAAATAAGGAAAAGCAAGCATTTTGAAAAGAAGGAAGTGGTCAGTAAGGTCCAATGAGCAAGGCTCAGAAAGGCTCAATGAAACCTCAATGAGAACTATATTGGTAAAGTGATGGAAGCATCATAAGCCAGACAAGCATAGATTGGTGAATGGATTCATGAGAAAATGGAAACAGAGACTACAAACATTTCTTTGGAGATGTTTGATTGTAGAACAGGGAAAGGAGGCAACAGCTTCAACTGTTTTTCCCTTGGTTTACAGAGCTGTATGACTCTCTTAATTTTTAAAAAGATGCATAATCAAGGAGGTTTTTGTTCTTTTGTTTTGTTTGTCTTTAAACAGGAGAAGGAGGGACAAGATAGAAGTGGAAAGATTGGCTATAGACAAAAACAACTCCGTTCTTGCAAGATACCTGCATTATCCATCATAATGAAAACACTAAAACTTACCAATGCCAGGAAACAGAGTTTCACAACTTTTCCAGATCCAGATCCTCCATTTTATTTGGTTAATACATAATGTAGATTATATTTCTAAACTTTTGACTTATATCCTACAATCACCCTCCAATGACACAACACAAGTGGTAAGATAAAACCCAATCTCCTTAGCACAACATTTATAGCCTTTTATAATTTGGCCAACATTACCCATCCAACCTTATTTCTTATTTCTGCACTAATCTGCAGCCATTTTGGAATAAGCTGTGCTGTCTCATTCTTCTGGGCATACTATTCTCTTTTCCTAAAATGTTCTTCCACAATGCAACCCCCCCCCCCATCTCTCTTTACCTCTCAAATGCCTACTCATCTTTCAAATCTCCATTCAAACATTATCTTCTCTTATGCATCCTTTCTTGATTCCATAAGTAGAGAGTCTGTTCCCATACTGTTCCCATAGTAATTTCTTTTAGGCCTCTTTTAAAGTATTAAGACCTACAGAACTCTATTGTGTTTAAGACCCCAGCAGCCCAGGGTTCTCTCAAGAGACCGCTATGCTTGATGCATGTAAGCACTAATAAATGTCTTTAAGAGAATAAAAGGATGGATTCGTTACTAAAGGCATGATACAAACTGCAAGTAACTAGCTTTAGAATAGGTCACAGGTGAAATACACATAAATGCCTACTAGGAGAAACTAGTGATTTTTGTATCAAAGGTGAAATTATTTTCCTGAAATTTTATGTATCAGAAAACTAAATCTCATTCTGATGTAAGAAAGCTACTGACTTCAGCTTGTCCATATTTAACCAGCATCCTCCCATATGCACTTAATACCAGTAATATTCAAAGCACTAAAGAGAATGCAAAGTTAGAAATAACATATTCCCTGCCCTCACAGTTCATAATCTGGTATAGGAGTCAAGACATGTAGAAATGTATATTTCTTGGAACCACCAATTGTTATTTGAGCAACGAGTACCTTAAGCGTAGTAGCAAAAATATGTATGGAGTGACATTGTATTAAATGAATGGTTTGATTAATGCCCCTGAAGTGAGACAGTTCATCATAGGGTTCAAATCCAAGGCATCCCCTAACTCCAGGCCAGGATATTTTCTCCAATTGTAAATAGGTTTTAAGTTCCCCCCACCTTCACTTGGAGAGAGGATAATGGCCGCAACTAAAATCAGTTAGCTTATCTTTCTAAAAATCTGGTAAAAATGATAACAGAAGTCATTAGAAATTAAAAACAAACAAGCAAATAATTAAATAATTGAAAGGAATTAGTTTAAGTATTTTAAAGTACAAAAACGGTTTTGTCCTTGCCTACTGCTATGCAGGATAGATGGTAGTTAGGAGTTTAATGGTTTTTATGGCTCATTCAGAAAACTTGGCAGCATTATTTTGTTTGCCCATTGAACCCCAAGACTATCTGTTAGCAAAAAAATTTAATGAGAAGTGATAGGGGTAGAGGAAAATTCTGCAATTATAAGAACTCTATTGACCCAATAAAAGATTAAAAGCAGCTAAATTTTCTATTGGTCAAACAATTTTCTATTATTTTTTTGCTCTAGATAAGAACAAAAAAATACTAACAACTGTTAACAGGGCTGGAGGTCATCTGAAAAAGCCCTACAGGTGGTAATTTTATCTCTCCTTTCTCTACTTTGAGAATCACTATTCTGTCTACCCAGGCAGCAGATGTATTACTACTATATGACTCACCAATTTTTTTTTTCAACAGTATTATTTTAACTCTTTGGACTTAAAATTTTATCCCAAGATACAGACAAAACAAATACATGAGAACTGGTCAGTACCCAAAATACAGATCCAGTAATTTTAACAGGAGAATCAATATTACCAATAATCACATTTTTTCATAATAATTCCCACTCAGCTTCATGATAAACTTAGTAAGACGTCCTCAAAAGAACCTACATAGAGTTGTCCTCCTAAAAGAGACCTATTGTGGTACGCCTGTAGATCTTGCAAGACTTCTGCAGCCTGGTTTAATCAGTGATTTTCCAGAAGCCTAAAAATGATTATGCATCTTTTAAAAATTAAGAGAGTCATACAGCTCTGTAAACCAAGGGGAAAACAATTATCCAAAGAAATGTCTATAAGCTCATTGTTTCACATGATAAAAGAAGGTGATTAGGAGGTTGAGCCTAGATTAGAAGTCTTGGATCATTATAATTGTTCTAACTGATGAATCTTCTTCAAGGAAAAAAGTGGGATCCATTTCTGTTTTTAAAAATCCAGAGAGTCTGTAATAGTGCAACTAATGACAACCTCCCGTTATTCGCACTTAAGAGGAAACCCTATAATAAGAGCTTCCCAAAACGTCAAATAATACTTGTCTCATAACAGGGCTTCTTTGTTCATTCACCATGTCTCTTTTGATATGCACAGATAATAAAAGTTCATGTAAAACTAAAGGTAATATAGAGCAGAAGCCAACACGAATTCAGTATAAATATGTCTGATTAATAAGAGTGCCATTGTTATGGTTATTTCGTAATGTCACGATTGTTATAAGAACAGAGGATAGAAGAACTCTTACTTTCACTGTTTTTGTTCATCTTCTGTCATTTATGCAGTTTGGGAATTATTGTTCAATGGAGGAAATGAAAGACAGATTTTTGTCCATTAATTATTTCTACCGCATTAATTTATTTCATAAGCTGTGCAGTTAGCTCTAAATTCAGAAAAAAAAATTAGGGGGTTATTATAAAATTAAACCCTCCATGCACTAAAAAAAAAATACATGCTGCAGGCTCAATTTCTAGGCTCCCTTTTGCATATGCACAACTACTACAGTACTCCGATATTTATAAATACCTGAAATATAAAATATAGCATGGCAACACTGAAACTTGAATAGGATCCTGGCAGTAATTTAATACTGCAATGACAAGGCAAGATTGTATGTGAGATTTCAGTCCCACAAATTGGAAACCCTTCCTGGTGAAGTAATAAGAAAGCCAGAAGTGAGTACATGGTCCATTATTGGAAAGGAAATAGAAAACAAGTAATAGGCCATAGCATATACATTCACTTCAAACAGATAGCCTCCTGGATTTTGAAGAAAATTCGAAGACTGTAGACAAGTCTGTATTGTCATTACTTTGTTTTTTTCTTTAATTCTTATCTCCTGGATCCTGGCCTCCTCCCCTTGGGGCAGCAGTATAATATAAAAACTTAACAGTTGATCTTAAATTTAGCTGACATTTTTATATCCCTCACAACAGACTCTTTAGATTGCACCCAAGAAGGAGATTATTAAACAGTAGCAGAAGACCAGTAACCACAACATTTTGACTGAACAAAAACAGCAATGCACCTTCTTGCTGAGAAATCAAACATTTATACAATCATTTAAATCATTTTCATAAATGAAGGGCTATTAATGATTGGATAAAATGAAAGAAATTTTATTTTTCAGAAGTCCCTTCATTCTCTCCAACTTTACATTAAATGAAGCAAATGCATTAAAAAAGAGTATTCTTGTAAACTGAAGTCTCCTATGAAATAGGTTCTGTCAGTCAGAAGGCAAAGTTACACTTCTGTGATTATTTTAGCCTAGTTTCTCTCTGGTAGCAATTAGCAAGAGTTCATTTTGCTAGGGCTGGCATCACTCACAGCTCACTTTTATTATTTTTTTAAATTTAGATTTCTCTTCTCTTTTTCTACAATGAACTTAAACATTTTCAGTCTCACAATCCCTCCTATGTTTTATTTATGAATATAGCCCTTCTTGATGGTAACTTTAATGTGAAAGAGGTAGTAATTAATGTCCCAGCCTGCTAGGTTAATCCCTTTCCACACTCTCTACAGAGAAGTTTGAGGTAAGTAACAGTTTACAGTCAATATTAGGTTTAATTATGCTTAATGAGAGTTAGTGTCTCTGTTTACTAACTACATTTAGGTGTGTGGATCCTAGATGAGTTCTCCCTTGGCCTCATTCTTATTTGTTAATAGTGCCACTGTGTACTGTATACTCAGTGCTTAAATCTATAAAGCTGCTCCTGGAGAACAAAGCAAGTAAGGCACCTGTTTCTGTTACGACACCATTAAAGGAGTGCAGCCTTAACATAACTGCATCTTTCTTAGGGAAGGGAGCTATTATTTTATAATGCTTTCCAAACCAGATCCATTTGAGAAGCCAATTATTGTCTATATTCTGATCCTGGGTAAATCTATACATACAGAAAGCTGCTTCAACTAAGTACAATCATTAATAGTGGTTACTATTAAATTATCGAGTCCCAAACACTTATAGGATTTTCTGTATTAATACTTCAATTCTATCAAATAAAGTACAGAGTTCTAAAAGGACTTTGACTATCACTGGCTTAGTTCCTTTTTAGCCTAAAAAATGTCTTTTGTCTTAAAATTGTATTTAACTTGATTGCAGAGTATAGCACAAAATTTTTGAATCCTTACTATAGCTATAAAAATAAGCACCACAATCAATACCCAGACCTAAGCCAATGAAAATGTAGTACTCATATTTTAAGAACCCTTTTTTTGCCGTGTGTGTGTGTGTGTGTGTGTGCATAAATTCTGAGTACAGACAACAGTGTCATTTTCCTAAGTCTCTGTAAAACCCCAACTAATAGGTTTAACAAGAAAAGAATACAATACAATCTAAGCTATATACCTAATCAGAAAAAGACTTTTTATTGCTTAGATCCTGTTTTAAGAGAATTTTACATACAACTAGACCCGTATGATGAAATATTTGCCTCCTTTTGTAACATCAATTTCTCTTTCCTAATAGCACAGTGATTTCCTTTTCAGGACTTACCTCTTTCCCTTCATGTATAGTCTTGATGAGATGGTAACTCGAGATATAAAAGTAAACATAGGAAAATTAGGCAAACAAAAACAATGACAGGGAAAAAAAGAAGGAAAAAGCACACGGGGTGAAGGGAAGACAATGTAGTAAATTTATCCAAAAAATGGAAATTATTAAATAGAAATGCTCCAAAGTCTTGAAAAGTGGTGAAATTAGCTGAAGTTTAGACATACATCAGCTATTGATCACTTTCTATGTGCTAGGCATTGAATTAAAGAATTTATTAATAATATCTCCAACCCTAAATGTAACCTCAAGAGATTGGCATTATTTTTTTCCATTTTCTTTTATGAATAGACTTGGACTCCGAGAAGTAGAATAATTTGCTACAACTCACAGTAAATAGCTGAGCCAAAAGTTAATCTCAGCTCTAACTTGAAATGTTATGCTATTTCCAGTACGGGAAGTACAATGCAAACAAACTGAAGAAACAAAATAAAGACATTCCAAAATTATATCAACCTATTAATGATAGTTATCACTTGAAGTTCTAAAGTTAACTAAGGTAGCAATGTAATTCTGAAACTAAAATGGAGGGGTTTCTATAAAGTTAAATGTTTTATTTAAAAGCTTGCAAATATACACAAACACAGAAGGGAACTATTTTCAATAGGGAAAAAAATTAGGTGCATACTATCCTTCCAATAATATGAAAGTCACTTTCCTTAAGAGTTTTTTCTTCTCAATGCCTTTGCGTAAAATATTAACTTTTGATTATGAAGCATATTATGCAAATTTTAGCCTAGAGAAGAATTTGAACAAAATCCAGTTAACCATTTCTAAAATACCTGAAATACAAAACGGCAATTATGTATGCTTAAGAAAATTATTCAGATTGTATTTATTTCTCCATAATATTTTAAATTTAATTTTGTGAACTTGGCACCAAAGAATTCAGTTGAGTACAAAATGAGGAAACCTGCTTTGGAAGTGAAGAAATCATCTAAATATTATCGGATGTCTCTTAAACAGCTACAGAAAACTATGTACTCTGAACTATTTTCAAGTATACATAAATCTTCCTTTTTATCCAATAAAAAACACAATGAATGCCCTCATTTCAAATACTGATGATCTCAGCAAAGTGTTCTCACATCTGCATGTCTTTCTGCACTTACCTAAACTGACCTTACTGCTGTGTATTTTCTGTCTTGGTACCTTGAGCTATATTTATTTGCCAAAGCCATTAAGCAACTTACATTTTCCACATTGACCTGAGCATTTATAGACACCTACTCCTGTAAACCTTGCTCTAGGAAAAGTAAAGGGAAAAAGCTTAGATTCAAATGGAAATAAAGTATCTCTCACCCCAATAAATATATTTAAAAAGCTGATATCATCGTGATACCAGTTTGGTCTTACTGTTAATTTACAGGTTAATACATAAAAATCTCTATAGGTTGGTGTGTCAGTTTGAAAGGATGTATGTACATGGAAAAGTCATGTTTTAATCCTAATCCCATTTAGTAAAGGCAACAGTTTCTTCTAATCCCTATTCAGTACTGTATGTTTAAAACTTTAATTAGATCATCTCCCTGGAGATATGACTCAATCAAGAGTGGCTGTTAAACTGGATAAGGTGGAGATGTGTCTCCACCCATTGCAGGAGGGTTTTGTTTACTTTACTGGAATCCCATAAAAGAGGAAATATTTTGGAGAAAGGAGGAGATACTGAGAGAGCAGAATGACATAGCCACGAGAAGCAGAGAGTCCACCAGCCAGTGACCTTTGGAGATGAAGAAGGAAAATGCCTCCTGGGGAACTTCATGAAACAGAAGCCAGGAGAGAAAGCTGGCAAATGACACCATGCTTGCCATGTGCCCTTCCAGATGAGAGAGAAACCCTGACCATGTTCGCCATGTGCCTTCTCACTTGAGAGAGAAACCCTGAACTTCACTGGCCTTCTTGAACCAAGGTATCTTTCCCTGGATGCCTTAGATTGGACATTTCTATAGACTTGTTTTAATTGGGACATTTTCTTGGCCCTTGAACTGTAAACTAGCAATTTATTAAATTCCCCTTTTTTAAAAGCCATTCTGTTTCTGGTATATTCTATTCTGGCAGCTAGCAAGCCAGGACAGTTGGTATAACAGCTTTAATGTACCACTATAATACACATTGAACATAAATAATGTTCATATGCAAGCCAGCTACTTATTTATTATATTAGAATGTACATAATATATACATGCATACATTTACATTACAACATTCATTCTTGAAAGTTAAAAGGAAAATACTTAAACTATTTTCATAACAAGAATTCTAACAGAAATAAAACATCCTTTAAAAACTATAATTAATGGCTGCTGTGTAGAACCATGAACCTAAGGGTCAAATTTTATAATTCACAGTTTGAGAGGTCATAGCTCAAATTATAACTTTAAAAAACTGATTATCTGTGATTAATTTGACAAATTCATCTATTATACACTGTATGCATACAAAATCTTTTTGTGAGTGAGGAATGCTTGTCCAAGTGGACAGCTGATGGAGGAAATGGTCTTTTTACTGAACAAGCATAATGACTTGGAATGCTTTTCAGTGAGCATGCAAGGCTGGAAGTCCAAACAGTACACATATCCAAAAGGAAGCATAATGAACAATCTGATCAGAAGACAAAACTCATCCACACATGTCCAATGAAAGGAAGGAAAAATAAATATTTCTATCACCTACTCTTTCTTCACCATTATTGCAACCCAATTCACAGATAATCTCTGGACTATTAATAATCTTTAAAAGAAATAATCATTTCCTATAATTTAAAAATTGCTAGAAATCCCCCCAATTTTTCAAACTGATATTTGAAAACATCTATGGGGCCATCTATATCATATAATAAACCAGGTTTACAAAACAGTCTTCTTTATGACTCAACTTGGAAGCAAATGTTACAACATCTATCTTCACCCACTTACCAATAATCCATTGTTAAGGAAGCAAGCCCTTGAAGATAATCCCTCCAAAATAGAAAAAATTCCTGAAACCCCATGCCAGAACTGAGATGGCCAGTAAAATAAGTCATTTCATTATATAACTATGTTTCTAGCATTTATCTGTGTTTATTTAATATCTAGTCTACCAGGTCATAAGCTTCACAAGGACAAAGATGATGCTCTTTTGTTCAACAGTTATATCAAACACCTAGGAAGTCCCTGACTCAGAGCAAGCATTCAATAAATATTTATTGGGGGATGGAAAAAGAGGTGGAAGAGAAGGAAGGAGGAAGTCCTAAGGTTAACTAACTAATCGTGTCATTCAGTCCTCTAGCATTTTTTGTGTGATTGTGGGAAGAAAGTCTGAAAAAATGTAAACTCTATTTAATCAATTTATCCTAGAAACCAAATGATTAAAACAGATTTGAAAAGCACACAGTTACAAGACAAATTAAAATATATGAAAAACAAAAAAGATGGAAACTAGAGTGAGAAACAAGATGTTTGTATATGCAAAGACAAATACAAGAAAGGGAAATATTTGTTTACTTAATATCTTTAATTTAAATTAGTCTTAATATAACTGTTATCATAATACTTTTATTATAAGAAAACATTAAATGGATATATTTACTAGTATCTCAGCTTGCCACATAATGTGGCAAACACTACATTGCCAGAAGAGGCAAGGTTCCTTATATCATGAGACATACAGCTTCTTGAGGAAGACAAATAGTCAATTAAAATAAAGTCTAATAAGTACACTGTAATAATAAAAGTATAGATTGTTATGGGTGAGCAAAGCAGGAATCTTCTCTTGACTGCCAAAGATGTTCACATGCTAAATGCTTAATATTTTCATTCCATTATGTCCTATTCCAAGAGATCTTTCTGATGTCTGTAAACAATGCTGGTCTCAATACACCGAGAGATACATGCTCTCAAATGTTCTAGCACAAATGAAATCTGCACATGTAAACCTCTACATCATAAGAAACTTCTTTTTCTTATAAGTGAAAGCTTAACTCTGACTCCACTGAGTCTGGTAATATCTTTCTGCCATTCCATTGGGCAAGCCCATACATACTGGGCTCTTGATAGGTCCTGGGCTTGACCATCTGGCCCCTTATTTACTTAATTCTTTTTTAATACTGACAAGTGTATTAGTAACACTTCCTTGATCAATGGTAAATACAGAGCTACCACACAACTAAGATTTCTCCCAATTTTGAAAGTCACTAATTAGTTGCGGGGAGAGTTGGGGGGTATTACAAAAATATGATGAACAGTACTACAATAAGCAATCTAATTCTGAAAAAGAAAGCATGTTAATCTGTTTCACATTTCATTAGAGGAATAAAAAACATCTTGTCATCACTAAAGGATGCAAAAAGAGACTGGATAGCCTTACAGAATAGTAGAGAGGAATATTTGGGTAAAAAACACAAATTCCTAACATTTCTTAGATAATGTTTGTACTTTTTTGTTTTCATTTGATTATTTTACATATCAGTGTGTTTTGTGAGCAGAGTTTATTCAATTAATAAAAGTTTCCAAAGAAAACAAATAAGGAAAATGAATTCCATTCAAAAGCACTGATCATGCTACCATTTCTTGCTATACATTAGATAACTGCAAGCTGCATTATCTTTTCAAGTAAATAAGGTTTTAATTACCTAAGCATGCAGAATAAAAGACTGTAGGCTTAAAGGAGAGAAAGCAGCTTCCAAAGGTGTTAAAAGTCATTTAGAGAGAAGATATGGTCTAATTATAAGACATTGACACATATTTTAAGCCTATTAAAAAACATTCATTTTTAGTGTTTTTCTATTGGATGAGACACTTTGATTTTCTTTAAGATTTTGATTCTTCAAAGAACATTGAACAGTCGATTGTTGTGTGTGTGTGTCAATTTCAAGCATCAAGTTGAAAATTTTACAAAACAGAAAATTCTAACTGGGTAAGGTTAATTCAGTTCTCATTTCTTGGATTAAAAAAAAAAAGTAACACTAACCAAAGCCTCTTAGAGACTATTATGGGTTTCAGTCTTTCTCCTCTGTTCACAGACATTTTGGGAAAATAATGTCATTCGCTTACACTTTTTATGCAAATAACTAGAATCTCAACTAAAAATTTATAGAACTGTGGATTGTAAGATATGGATTAGTATTTCTTTCA
This sequence comes from Tamandua tetradactyla, assembly GCF_023851605.1. Lineage (NCBI taxonomy): Eukaryota > Metazoa > Chordata > Mammalia > Pilosa > Myrmecophagidae > Tamandua > Tamandua tetradactyla. The sequence continues at coordinate 31,489,674 of NC_135336.1, read as the reverse complement.
CCAAAACTTATAACTAATGAATAAAAATTAGTTGGTATCTACACAGAAGTAAAGCACTGAAATGATGAAGAATAATATAAACTAGAAAAATACATGGGTTTAATATGTAATTTAAGAACTCAAAGAATTGGGGCACTTAATTAAGGGAATATGATGAAAGAAGAATGGATGATTTTCACACAAATAAATACAGGTATAGGAACATAAGAGAAGATTTATGTTACAACGGAACTTAAACTCCTCTGGTCAGAGATCAGCTAAGAGGGAACAGAGAGTAACAATGCAATGATTAACTAGCTGACAAAGCTATTAGTCATGGCAGGTATGTAAACAGTCAGGCGGCCTTATGCTGGTGACCTCTCCCCAACAAGCAACTTTGCCAGTACAGACTGGAGGCCTAGAACCAGGCGAGACACAAAAACAATAAAAACCCAGAGCCAGCTAAGGGAAAATTCAACATAATCTATCTCCTATTTTAAACATTAGAAGAATTCTCCATAGAAGAATATGTCCCCCTGAGATTGGATATATTGTGTTTATAGGATGTTAACCAACATTCTTCTACTTATGTCACTATGCATAGCAATATGCCTCGAACACCACTCTGGAAATTCCCAGAAACAAATTTTTATTTTAATGTCAGTTGGCAAAAATGTCTGTTGAAAGGTATGACTGGTGTGTCAGTCCTTGAGCAGATGGTCAATGTGAACCCATTTCACTAACAGTATAGTGTGTGGGTCTTTTTTATCCCTGAACAACCGAACAAAACAAAAGTACACATAGAAGAGGTCACTGAGCCATCTCATTTGGCTGGCAGTTTTATCTGAGAAACATGCAAATAAAAAAATAACATGGGCCATAATCCTACATAGTAGTATTTCCACATATCATTTAGTCAAATATTAATGTATTCATATTCAAATATCACACTGATATTTGGGAAGATGGAAAAATAAAAAAATATCATTTGTATTTTGTATATAAAAAATACAACTGATTTTTTTATTTTTCAATTACCTAATGTCCAGTAAAAGAAGAAAAATAAAATAGTCATTTTTCTCATTCTTCAGTTTTCTAAGCTAACCAATAGCTTATAATTAAAAAAACAAGCTACAACTCTTTCTTTGTATTCAGCTCTTTTACTGAGATACTAGGAAAAATATATTTTTTTAAACTAATTCACATCTTAAAATCTATTTCCCATTGAAAGGCTGTGTGGTCTGTGAGTACATATTATTTTTACTGGATAACTTTTAAATGTATAATCTGAAATATCTAACTAAACAAAGTAGTAAGCTAACAGATATTCTACCGCTAATTACTACATTTTATGCCATAAGGTCTCTTAAAACACCTACATACACACACACAGGCATGCGTGCTCAGAGTTAATCTAATTCTTGTTATGATTACTTCATTTCTACTACTAACCTAAAATATAATTTATCTTGTTTGTGAAATACAAATAAATGATACTATGGGGCAAGAGGGAGAGATAAAATTTAAAATATATAGCCCTATCTCTAATAGTTAGAAATAAAAAAAAATTGTAGCAAGTTGAAAATTATGTTGCTAAAAGGCATCTATACATATGGCTGTGAAAACTTAGTTGCAAGGAGAATTGGAGTTACTACAATCAGAAAGAATTAATGAAATACGAGGTTTAAAAGTACATCTTTAGTACTTCTGTACCTTAAAATATTGCCGAGTATTAATTTTTCATCAAGTTGTCATTTTCTCTGACATTTGGTTTTATTAATCAAGGCATTTATCATTAATTTGTAGAAAATATCATAATTAAGCCAAATAAAATAAAATCCTTAAAAGGTTAAAATTAGAAAGCAGGTGAATTAGAACTCTGACATTACCCTGTTGACATACAGGAGTTTTTGGAAGTGTGGGAATCAAGTTTTTGCAGTGAGTATGGTGCCTCAATCTTGGGACTGGCTGTTTTTTTAAAATGTTATAAAGATTTGATTTAAAGCTCCCTGACAGTTTTGACATTCAGGTGAAAGTACTGCTGCTGCATTTGGAATAATTTGCATATCCCACTGCTAAGCGGAATGTTTGAGGTATGCTCTGGTGTAAAGAAATTAAAAACAAGCTATCACACATGCTTAAGTGTATGTAGTCAGAAAACTGATGGTAGGATAGCATCACCCCATCCTTCTCCAATGTAATCTATGATTTTCTTCTATAATAAATTATCTACCATGTTATTCTTGCTGGAAGATCTAACTATGCATGTAAGAAGCAAAGTAATTACAGCCCCCTCTTGTCTAAGAAATCTTCAATCCCTATGAGCTCTTTATACACAATGCAACAACTCAAGTCTATTGTAACCCTTTTGCCTGAAACTTTGATTTCTAATTTTCAGTAGCCATTAAATCTCATATGAATGGTTTTGCTATCACCAACAAACGTATCTTTCTTTCTTACAATTAGCTGTAAAAAGTGAGAAGAAATAGACACTGATTTTTGAGTGAGCCAATATGATGTCTGTTAAGAAAGGAGCAAGGGATAAAATCAAGAGTACCAAACTTATGGGGAAAAAAAAGATAACACACTCCCATACAGAAGAAAGAAGAGGCATAGAAACATCCAACTAGACTGAGCCATTCTGAGATGATACAGGGTTTCTTATTTTTTATTTATTTCAGATTACTTGTAGGTAGATATAGAAAATATATTGACTGTGTTAAAGGAAATAAAGGAAAGATATGGAGGTAGTAAACCTAAGTTCTTAAATGTTATGAAACATTTCAAAAAGCTAAAACCCATTCAAGAAAATATTGGACGTTACCTTCAGCCTTCAGCCTCTCAAAGGGCAATTCTTAACAGTTCTGTTTGCATGCCTATAAAAAAGAAATACTTAAAATTAGAAATCTGCCTAGGACACAGTTTATATTTCCATAATATATTATGACTAGCTATGAGAACTAGGTAGCCTAGTTTATGTCAACTAATATCTAGCGTTTTAAAAAGAAAAAGATGAAGTCTAACACATTCAGATTCAGCTGTATACTTGTAGTACAAGTACTCAATAAAATGTGGCACAGATAGATAATCTAAACACTGTGCATACATTTTTGAGAATGATAGAGAACAAAGGGATTTATTGCAGTATTATTAAAAGTTTTCTTTATTTACACTAAAGGTATTTGCATTTATATTTTTATAATTTAAACTAGTAATTTAAAATAGCTCTTATCCCATTTGTTGATTTATTTGTTTATTCTTATTTAACAACTACTTCTCAAAGATCTATTGCTTATAATGCACTGGTAAGCATTGGTGAGTTAAGAAGTATATGAAGATATAACACAAGCCTTAAAATGGCTTAAGATTTCGGGCGGGCCACTGTGACTCAGCAAGCATAGTTCTTGTTTGCCATGCCGGAGACCCGGGTTCAATTCCTAGTGCCTGCCCATGCAAAAAGAAAAAACAAACACAAAAAAGAATAGCTTAAGATTTGAAAGTGGGCTAGGAGAGATTTGCATAGACACAGTAATCCAAAGAGAACAAAAAAGAAAAATAGGTGGAAAGAAAAAAAAAGGAGCTAAGGGAATGTGTTCAGGATATCTAGAGAAGGTCTATAGTACCTAATGCATTAGAATTTGAATATGGCTATATAATTCCTGTCTTAGAAGCAAGGCTAATAGTAGAATCTACCCAATTTATACACAAGGGTGCCAAACAAATGGATGAGTCATCTTTATATTTCTTTCCATCTGAATACATCTGATATTACAGAAGCAAAGTTGGGTCTGGGAGCTGAAGAGAAGGCAGGAGGTTGAGGTGCCTTTAAAGTACCTTTAAGTTTAATTTGGTGAGTTTAAATATCAAAAGAATCCACTAGAAACAACTCTCCTACTAAAAAGGAAGCTTGATATCATGTGTCCTTGGAAAGTGATCTATCATGAAATCTCAATGATGACCTCGATATCTAACATCCTTTACTAACAACCTTCACAAGAGAATCAGTATTTGAAATCTCAAAAGTCACTTTACTAATGGAAATGCACACATAAACATAAGCTGATCCTATAAACTGGTACATCTATAGTAAAAGATTCATTAAAAAAACTCTGAGAATTTTAATTGGGTCTTTAATATAAGTAAACAATGTTTTACAAAGGGGAAACAGAAAATCAGACATCAAACCACACCTGAGTTTAGGCTGCACTAATAGATAAATGAACTCCAGAAGAGAAAGGTGATAGTTCTGATCTACTACTCAGGGAACACAAGCAATATTTCACTTACTGTGCAACACCAAACCTTAGAAAAAGCACTGAAAATGAGAATCGTTTAGGAGGGGTAAGATCAGAATCATTAATTATGTATAAACAGATTATATTTTTAAATGGGGGGGCAAGGTGAAGAAGGATAGCTTTGAAAAAACTAATTTGGCCATTACATGAGAAATTATAAAAGTAATTATTTATTATCTGTTTCTTTTGCTAGACTGTAAGTGCTAAGGATTGTGTCCCATTTCTATGATTAATGCCTGACATAGTAGGAGATCAATGAATAATTATTGAATTAAAGAGTGAACAGCCTGCTGAATCTTTGAAAAAGGCACTAAGTTTATATCTATTTATAGGTAAAGAAATTTAAGCTTAAAGAAGTTAAAATATATTATCAAACTTTACCACCGTTAACACCAGCCTCGAACAAATCCCTGTTCATTCTTCCATTCAATATTTATTCTAGCAGGGGAGACAAACAATAAGCAAATAAATTATAAGACTTATAATGTCACATAATTAATACTATGAGGATAAACAAAACAAGGTAAAGTCACTGGGAGTCACATGCGCCGATGTTTTACATAGATTTGGACAGGGAAACGTCTCAGAAGAGGTGACAGGCAGGAACCTGAATGAAGTGAAGGAGAGAGTCAAGTTGGGTTGTTGTGAAGATTAAATAACACGTATAACGTTGATTAGTACAGTGGATAGCACACAGCAAATTGCAGTTCATAACAATTGCTTTATTACTATTTTTGTAAATTATAAGTTTTACATAATAATTTTGTAAATCCCCCACTAGAATATAAACTTGCCAAAGGCATTGATTTTTATCTTTCCTACAGCTCTTTAAATAGTGCCTAGCATGAACTCAATAAACATTTGCAGATCTGAAAATAGGAAGACACAATTATCAGTTCATTAATTAGAAAAAGTAAACAGACTATATGAATATGAAAAAGTCACCATGTTTTATATGCCAAAGTTAATCTAATCTTGCTAAATAAATGTCACATAACATTTTCTGAATAAAAGAAGAAAACAGGAAAGAAAACACATAATGTCTAGGGCCAATATTAGTCGTGGATAACAAAAGAAAAAGAAAGAATTGGAAAAAAGAAGTTATCAATATTAGGTCACTATTTTGACCATTTGCATGCTATGTCGCCTCCATCAAATACATTTTTCCTACTAAAAGAACTCTGCTATAAAAGTAGAGCAGCTTATGTATTCCTAATGTGAGTAGAGGGCCCAGAATATTGCAAACATTTAATAAATCTCTCTTGAACTGAATTGCATGAAATCTACTTTTATCAGTTCTTTGCTTTTAAGTTAGCTCAAATAAAACACATACAAAAAAAAATCACAGGAGATTGGCAACTTTACAAAATAAATTTCAACAGAAAAAATATCATAAGTTGCTACCCTGCAGCAAAGGGATCAAGAAAAGGATAGGTTTTACCAAAAATTGAAATATTGCCATTACAAGAGAGATCAGTAGAGCAGATCAGAGGGACTTCGGTATGGGGTATATAGTACAGGTAGCATTTCCACAAATGGGGTTGAGATTACAGGCTAATTATATGGGAAAAAAATAAACTTTATTTTTAAGTAGCCAAATTCATAAATCCTTATGCTTAACTCATATACTTCTATTTATTTACCTAACAAATCTGTTTATGTGCCTAATAAGGCCTTCCCCACCTTGGAGTTCAGATAATTATCTGCAATAGCAATGAAAGAAATATCAATGAAAATAACCTAAATATTTCACAATAGTAAACTGGGTAAATAAATTATGTGATATAATACGACATTTCCATTAAAAGTGGCAAGTAAAACTTTACAATGTATCAAGAATAAGGTACCGATTTTTAAAATATTTTGTTTTATAAACATATAAGACTATGCACAATTTTTAGATGTTTGAATATCTAAATGTGTGTGTATATTAGAAAAAGTACATGTGGGGTTGTTAGGGAACTATATTAAGTTACACTTAGTACTTAGCTCAGCTGTTAAGATTATGTTAGAATTTCTTCTTTGTTAGGATTGTTTCCCAAATTTCTACAATAAAGACAAATTATTTTTACAAAATTTAAAAAAGGCTAAAAGAAGGCACTAGTTTGTGTTTCAGAAAAAGAAATTAGATAATTTAATAGATTACCTGAACTGTTAAGAAAACCTTTTGAAAAAGTTATCTGTCCATATTTTTAGTGAATGTCTTCAGTTAACTGCATAAATAAAAAAGGAAGTAAAGAAAGAAAGAAGAAAGAATGAGTAAGGGAGGAAAGAGAACAACAACAAATAAAATGAAAGAAAAAATTGGACTTGTAACAAAACAGCAGCCACCCATAATGGTATGTATTAGATTTTTAGTAGCCTACATTTTACTGATCACATCCTTAAATTTTCAAAGAAAAGTAAAACCAAATAAAATATGCATACATTTCAATGACAGGGCCACTATAGAGAAATAAGCATAATATGTCATGAGAACAGATGTAGCTGTTCCAAATTAGTTTTGGAAGTAAGATTATAAATTTCAAATAAAATTTTAAAATAAGCAAATGACTATATCAGCTAAACTATTATGCTGTCCATTTCTGCAAAAGAAATGCTTTTTAACCCTTAATGAGTTACATGATGACTGTGACTCTTCTAGCTAGTTTATTTTAAGTGGAATCATTTTATATGGTACATTCTCAATTTTAGGACAAGATGAATAGAACTGTCTTCTAGTCTACCAAAGCTGCCAGAATGCAACACACACCAGAGATGGATTGGCTTTTAATAAAAGGGGATGTATTTAGTTTAAAAATGTATAGTTCTTCAGAGCAAAGGCAGTTAACTTTCAACTGAGGTTCTTTCTTACATGGGAAGGCACAGGGCGATCTCTGCTGGCCTTCCCTCCAGGCCTCTGGGTTCCAACAACTTTCCCTGTGGTGATTTCTTTCTGCATCTCCAAAGGCCTGAGCTGAACTGTGAGTGCCGAGATGTGATGTGCTGAGCTGCTTGGGCTGTGCTACATTGAGCTCGCTCATTTAAACTTCCAGCCAATTAAATCAAACATCATTCATTGCAGCAGGCATGCCTCCTAGCTGACTGTAGATGTAATCAGCAACAGATGAGGTTCACATGCCATTGGCTCATGTCCACAGCAGTAGAACTAGGCACCTTCACCTGGCCAAGTTGACACCTGAACCTAACTACCACATGTCCACCCCTTGTCAACTTGGCAATTATACACATCACCTTAAATGATATTAAAGTGACAAAAATTCTCTTTCGGCTGTGGCCCTATGAATCTTAAAACAAGCTTATCTGGTGCCAATATGCAAAGGAGGGTCAGTCACAGGATACATGCTTTCATTTCCACAGGGAGAAAAATTGGAAGAAACACAGGAGTCACGAGACTCAAACAGTTCTGAAAACCTGCAGGGCAAACTCTATTGGATTTCAAAGTCTGAAAGTCATATATCCTTTGGTTCTAGAAAGTGGCAGTCCTACCCTTTCCAAGGATCTTTGCAGTGGCCCACCTCTTTCTGAATCAACCTTGGGGGACATTGAGGAGACCACCATTTCCTCAGCTCCATCCTCTCCAAGCTTTGGGGCCACACCTTGGCTCTCTGCCATTTCCAGGACACATGCTCAACCCCTCCATGTGGTGGCAGCCAGAGTCTCCCCAGTCCCCAAGGAGAGTGCTATACCTTCTCCAAGGCCTGAGGCGGTACAACTCTTCCACTGCCACGAGGTGGGAAACTCACCCTCTCCATGTATATGGGTGGATCCACTTTCCTGGCCTGAGGCTCCCTGGCTTCAGACCCAAGTTTCCATGGTTCTCATTCTGCAAACTCCAATTTGTCCCTTTTGGTCCCCTTTTGTCCAGATTGGCAGCGGCTTCGTTACACCAACAGTTTCTTCAAGCACTCCAGGACTTCCCCATCGTTCTCTTCATAGTTCCTCCAAAATCTTTCCCTTATCCATCGAAAAAACTGGTTCAACATGTCTGGTATTTGCAAACTGCAGCAGCACCCCACTTCTCTGGTACCAAATCTGTTCTAGTCTACAAAAGCTGCCAGAACACAACACACCAGAGATAGACTGGCTTTTAATAAAAGGGGATTTATTTAGTTAAAATGTATAGTTCTTCAGAGGAAAGTCAGCAAACTTTCAATTGAGGTTCTTTTTCACATGGGAAGGCTCAGGGTGATCTCTGCTGGCCTTCTCTCCAGGCCTCTGTGTTCCAACAATTCTCCCTGGGGTGACTCCTTTTTGCATCTCCAAAGGCCTGGGCTGAGCTACAAGTGCTGAGATGAGGTATATTGAGCTGCTTGGGCTGTGCTATGTTGAGCTCTCTCATTTAAGCTTCCAGCCAATTAGATCAAATATCATTCATTGCAGAAGACACGCCTCCTAGCTGAATGTAGATAGAATCACCAATAGATGCGGTTCACATGCCATTGCCTCATGTCCACAGCAACAGAACTAGGCACCTACACCTGGCCAAGTTGACACCTGAACCTAACTACCACAAACTGCTAAAGTCCATTCTCTATCAATAATCATAAAATACAATTCTACTTCAATAAATAAAAAAAGGGAAGTATGAGCTTTGGTTGTAGCCTATCAAAAATGGCAAATGAAAACCAATTTATAATCCTCAAAGAACAACCAAAGGAACCTATACATTTATATGCTCAAGAAGACCAGATGCATTTCCTCTAAGACTGAAAAAGGTTAACTTAGTTCTAGTACATCCATAATGTTTCTTCTTATGGAAGTTGTTCATTCTGACTTTAGAAAGTATTAGAGTTTTCAAAATATCAGAGATATCTGATAATTTCTATGGTAGAGTTTTCTTAGTGTCCTTCAGAATAGCAGCCTGCTAAACCTCACACTATAACCATCTAAAATCAAATCAAATTCTACTGATTTAGGAGCTCGAGGGCAACAACAAAAGGCCATTCACTTGACTCAATTACACATGCTATTAGGCATTCTAGTTTCTCTTCCAAACAGAGGGGGAAAGTTCAGAAATACAATATGCTAAGTACTGCTTTAACCCTAAAATCCAACCAATTAAAAATTTTTCTCACTTGTCTCTTTAAAAGTAACCCAAGTCCTTCCTTTATTACATACAGATTCACTCTGTTTATCCTTATTTCCCAATAGCAGAATGCACTAAATAAATTCTTAAAAACCAACACACCAGCAAATAAATAAATTAAAATGCAATGACTATAAAAGTACACAGTCTAACCTGCTTAATTATTAACAGGTAAACAGAATGCATTTCTGAATTATTTACTTAATCTCCATGAACTAAAACTTTTAAGTTTTTGAGCTTGAAATGTATGTCCTTTCTAAAAGGATCATAAAACAATTATTTAAAAATATTCTATTAAGCTATTTTAACAGAAGCAATTAAAAAGCACCAGAGTAAATGTGAATTTAGGCATTGCACAGTGCTTAAGAGGTATAACCCATTTTTAAGATTTTAAAAGTCAATAAAATTCTTTTTTTCCAACTTTCCCTTTCCTCTTTCAGATACTTCATTCCCCAATACATCTGGACAGAATGAATAGAAATATTCTGTACTAAATAACATTAATGATATTGACACAATAATGGTTTTGAAATAAGCATTTAGAGAATACTGTTATTCCTAAGCATATCTTAAAACTACAATAATGAAGCTATAGGAAATGTCAATAATGCTAAAACTAGAAGGAAAAAAAAGAGAGTGAACAGTAGACAAAATCATCATTTTTTCCAGATGAGACACCAGCTTGGCTAATGTTTGTTGTTTGGCACAGTAAACATTGATTACCTGGGATGCCAGTCAATTAAATTTTCTAGTGAGCTAGGGACGGGTTCATTAGGGGGGAAAAAGTTTTTGTTTTGATCCTTTTTACTACAAATTTAAGACATACTAATAGATTTTCCTGCCTGAGTAAATAGATATTATAAACATAATTTTATCTTTCATTAAAGATGAAAAATTATATTACTTTAGAGATGATTTTTAACCTTTTGGGGGTGTCATAAGCCCCTTAGAGCACATGGTAAAAATCAGGATCTTTTTCTCTAGAAAAGTGAACATGCTCACAACATTTTGTATAAAATTTTCAGGGGTGCAGGGACCCAAATAAGATTTCTTGCCTTCTCATTTTACGGAATTCTAAATAAATTTAAGAAATTCTATTCACTATACAGTAACCTCAGGACATAAAAAGGATGTTTGAAGTTTCTTTTTGAAGACACCCTAATAATGAGCTATTTTCTTATGATTTGTCTCCTTTTTTCTAAAGGGGAGTGTAAAAACAATTCTGGTTAATTTAGTCTTGGTTAAAGGTTAAGTATGTCTCGTTTTAGGACAGTTGCATTACCAGTGTTGCGAGCTTTTTTCTTTTTTTTAAAGTGCTCCTTTCAAATCATTCCACATTCCAGAAGTGGTAACAATTTTCTTCTCATATTTTTTAACTCAGAGGAGGTAGGGTCAGAGAGAAAGCTACTTAATTTTCACCTTTATTCTAAAGATCAGTAGATAGTAGCAAACTCTTACATACGCATACCCTATTTCGGGTTCTAAGTGCTTTTCTGTGTATTAACTTATTCAAACCTCACAAAAATTCTAGAAGGTGGGTCCTGTCATTATCTCCATTTTGTTCATGTGTAAACTGAGGCACAGCACCAGGATCCACATGCAGTCTATATGCCTTAAGAGTCTCTGCGCGTACACACCCTATTACACTGTTGGCTTCAATCTTCATGAGCTAATGGGCTTTTCAGGTGGTTTTACATTTAATGCAAGTGCACTCCTTCACTATCATGCAAAAGGTATTCATGATGTTTTGCCAGGAATAATCCACTTAGGAAGTTGTTGTTAAGTTGCTGAAGAAACTGGTATCACCCTTATGCAACTGGTAATAATAGATCATTGTAAATTTCCCAGAGTCAAATGGCCCAGATGAAAAAATGAGACAGCACTAGCTCAGTAAATGTGGAACCCTGAATAAAAGGTGACCCCTAAATTCCTTTTTGGAAATGTGTCTGATGAGATAGAAAAATTGAATGATTGTGCATTCTCAAGCCAACCAGGACAACACTATAAATTGTCCATATTATTATAATAATAGTAGTTCCCAAAGGTGGAAATGTCTGCTATTCCTGATTGGTTAGAAGAGAAGTACAAATCAGACTGTATGATATTTTATTTTCTAGACTTAGTTTCCATAAAATAAAATATTAAAGTAAAATACATATTTAGTGAGGATAGGCAAGTTGCTTCAGTGGCCAAAGTCATAGCAACATGAAAATGTTCTTGGCGTATCCCTTTCACTGACAGATTGAGCGTTCCCAGAGATAGCAACCAATTTGAATCAAAGGATTTGCTTTTAGTGTACTAACCTTTATATTTTCAGTAGTCCATGAAGAGCAAAGGCTGATAACAAAACAAAATTTCCCAACTTTACAGTCTGTGTAAAAAGGAGTTTAGTTAAAATTGTTCCACTTAATTTTTATTGACTTATTTCCTACATATACATGCAAGGAAATGGCTACCAGTGAAACATAAAGCTGAAAGGCAAAATGTCTACAGTCCTGAAAAAATGGTTACAGATCAGATATACAGGAAATGAAGGTATGGTGCAGATACACAATAGCATCTATTTCTAGATAGAAATAGGAATACAGATGCAAGACAAGATAACAAGAAGGAACCTGATAACTCAGGCCATTTCTCTACATTAGAACCAGAGGCTTTTATTAGTAATTGATTCCTGTGCAGCCAAGACAGATTGGTAATGGGAACCTGGTTAAAATGGAAAGTATGTCTGGAATACAGCATCAGTTTCAGCTTTTCTGTCCCTAAGTCATCCTATCCACCATAATGTTACAAATATTTGGAAATCATTCTAGTAATTACTTCATTCCCTATTATAATTCCCAAACACTTGCAATATCAAATCCTGTGTGCTTGGTTTCCAAAGTCCTCTATAATCTGGTTCCATCATTCTTATTCAGCCTTACTCAGAATAATGCAGAAATTTCATGCTCCAATTCAATCAGATAAGATTTTTAACTAATATATATTGATTCAGTAAATATTTATTAGGACCTAAAATGTGTTCAGCAGTATTCATGGAGCTAAAATATTTTCAAACATATATCAGGTTTTCCTAACCCCTCAACAAATACCTCTATTATGTCTTTTGTACCAAATTTAGCACAGGGGACTCTTGCCCACTCTCTTAATTACTTTAAATTTAGAATGAACAAGAAGTAACTTCAATTTGAGAAATGCCAATATGAGAAATTAAAGCTATCATATATCAGAGCACTTAGGAATTTGGTATATGATTTAGGAACTGAACAGCATCACTGCTCAAGGTTGTTCTTTTTTTTTTTTTAAGGAGGTACAAGCATTAGTTGTCTTTATTTCCAGTATTTACATGTTCTTTTCACTGCATAGGGTTCTAAAGTCCAATTTGTAACCGAGAAATTAGGATTTAAAGAATAATTTTGATTACTGAATCATACTATTTTTGCTTTCTGGTATATTAGAGTAGACAAAGGTCAATACCTGAAATCCCTAACTATAATTCAGCTGCCCTGATATCTGAAATTATTGTAAAAACCCTTATCTTGCGCATTTGTGTCAGTAAGAGCTGTTAGTCCCTTTATCTGGTCATTTTCTTGTAGGGCAGAAGCCCTAATGGTTAATGAAGAATTTGAAGACAACCATTAATTAGCTTCAGCCCTTGACATTTGTAAATCATATCAGCTAGATTCTGCTAGTGAAAGCTAACTTGTCTTTCTTCTTTTCGGCTTATACCTTTAGTATTGAAGTGATAGCTCTGCCTCTCCTTCTTTCAACTTATGTTCTCCTATTGAAATGATAATAATAACACTGCCTCCTTTTCTGCTTTGAACTTGCTATTCAAAATTACCTCATCCCCCCTTGCTAAAATCCTTTGAAACCTTGAACCCCCCTAAACTCAGGGAGGCAGATTTTGGGCTGCTAGGCCATCTGCTCTCCTACACACACCCAGTAATAAATTCTTTCTCTTCTCCAGTGTCTCAGGAATTGGTTATTGAATGCATTGGGCCAAAGAATCCATGGCCTTTGTCCGGTAACACAGTCTCGATTTATCTTTCCATTATAAATAATCATTATTTTTATATGTTTCAAATCCCTTTCTCTATTTTAAGCCTCATGAAGGTAGATATTGTGTTTTTCCACCTTTGAATCTCCTGCACGGCTTAGCAAAGAGCCTGGAACCGATTATACTGTTTGTAGAATACATGAATATGTGAAATTTTAAGAATTCCACAGGGGCAGCATGCTTGTTTGAAATTTTATGCAACCCAGAAAAGCTATGGTATGTTAATCCAATCTTCGGGGTGCAGACTTATTGTGGAAGGGATCTTTTGATTAGGCTGTTTCCATGGACATGTGGCCCACCCAATTATGAGTGGGACTTTTTAGATTATTTCAATTAGATTATTTCCATGGAGATGTGACACTGCCCATCCAAGGTGGGTCTCAATTAGCTTACTGGAGTCCTTTAAGAAGACAACATTTTGGAGAAAGCTAAGACACAGATGCTTAGAGATGCAGAGCCATTTGAACCCAGAAGCCCAGAGAGAAGGACAGCAGATGTTGCCATGTATCTTCCCAAGTGACAGAGGAACCTCGGACTTGTTTGGCCTTTCTTAAGTGAAGGTATCCTCTTATTGATGCCTTAACTTGAACGTTTTCATGGCCTTAGAATTGTAGTTTGTGAATATTTCCTCCTTTCTTCCCAGTCCCTCAAGGGACTTTGCAAATAATTTTTTATTCACTGCCCAAATTACTCTGGGATATATCAGGGCATCACACTAACTCAAGGTTGTTCTTGTCACTAGATTTCAGGGACATGGTCAAGGTGGAAAATGCTGATGAAAACTAGTAGTGAAACTATCATGTGTGTACCTGATCAAAGCACTTGACCAACACTTGATCCAAGCAAATTGAAACTGGCAAGAAGTTTGTGTCAGGGTAATTCTTGGCCTTAGAGTAACATGAAAGCTTCATCCTTTCAATTAAGGCATAGATTTTTCCCTATCTTACTATCTAAAATAGATTGGCAGTTAAATTTCAGACTAGGTATATTATGACTAACAGAATTTTAATTTTAAGTAATTTGTTGAATTTAATTGACTTTTCAAATATGAGTTTTAAATACTGAGTATTTTCCCATATTGATATTATAGACCTCTTACTCTCTAGCTTCCAAAATCAAGTGTGTCTCTTTGCATAATCTTCATGTTTTCCACAAGTGGTTCAATTGCCATTTCTGCATACATTTTTTTTCCAGTGACTATTTCCTTTCCCCTGTTATTCTCCCTATTGTCCTTCTTATGCAAAACCAATTTTACTCTCTGATTTGCCTTTTTCATTCTTCTTCCAAAAAGTGTATTGATGGAAAACGCTCCTTCCATTTCCTGACATTTTAATTTCAACATACCACCTGCAAAATTCACAATCCACTTTGTCAACCTACAACCTGTTTTTTCTCTGTGAGGTTGGTATTCATGAAGATCATAGAATTTGAGATGTCTCTATGCAGTCACTTATTCTGGCACATTCCCAGTTCTGATCTACTTCTTGTTAAAAATCAAATATACAAAAATCTATATCATTTTTTTAAATCCTTCTTCAGGTCATCCTCCTACAAGGCACAGCTCTCTTAAGTGCCTCTGCTCACTCACTGTTCTCTGTTGTAGAAGGCTGTGCGCTGTCAGAATGTATGGTAGCTGTCCAGACTCAGGCAGACTGACATTCTGAGTAAGTTTCTCCTTGGTCGTAGAACCAAAGAACCAAGTGCTAATTCCCAACTTCTCCAAAACTCTCACTATCTCAATGTTTTCCCCTATCGCCATCTTCTCTTATTCCTATCTGGGTATCTGTCATGGTCAGTTTCATGTGTCAACTTGGCCAAGTGGTAGTATCTGTTTGTCTGGTTGGGCAAGTGCTGGCCTGTCAGTTGCAATAGAGGACATTTCATAGAATTAAATCATGATCATGTCAGCTGATTCCATTTGTAATCAGCCAAAGGGGAGTGTCTTCTGCAATCAGTGATGCTTAATGTAATCACTGGAAGCCCTTTAAGGAGAATTCAGAAGAGACAGGCTCTCCTCCTGCTTCGGCTGGTGAGTCTCTCCTGTGGAGTTCATCCAGAACTTCCATTGGAATCGTTGGCTTCACAGCCTGCCCTGTGGATTTTGGACACTGCATTCCCATGGTCATGTAAGACACTTTTCTAAATTTTATATTTGTGAGAGTTCCCTGTTGATCTGTTTCTCTAGAGAACCCTAACTAATGCATCTTGGTAACAGAAGTGGGGTTCTTAAGAAACAGAATCAACAGGATCTAAGCACAGCTTTGTTCTCCTTGATGTAATGATTGAGATGTAATCAATTAAACCTACTCATTTTAGCTCAGAAACCTACATTTCTGTTTAGAATGATATTGATTATTTTAATAACCAAGAAAACATGTTTAAAGCTAATTGTATGCCCTGTTTTCACTAACACTCTTACATGTTCACAGAACATGGAGGATCCTAAATACACACACACACATACTTTTATTAGAATCTGGTTTCCCTGATATTCTTTCTATTCCTGTATCAGGCCACATTTGTTCAAGAGTCTTAAACTTGCTCTTCCATATCTTTGCATGGTTGCTTCCCTTTCTCATCCTTCAATTTTCAGCTCACATGGAACCACCTCACCATTTTGAACTAAGTTACTTTTTGTTCAACTATCCACCCTTTCTGACTCTTTATCCCACTATCCATTTTTATTTTCTTCACATGTTATCACTATTATTTATTTACTTATATATGCATCGTTGTCTATCTCCCCACATTACTATTACTGACTCTATCTGTCTTGTTCACTGACAAATCACCCACCCCCAGGCATCATCAAATCACCCGCCTGGCACATAAGCACTCAAACACCTGATGAATGAATAAAAGTCATTAGGAAATCAATATTCAAGTCATAAATATTTACAAAACATCCATTTTGTGCATGATGGCATTTTTTTTTCAGTTAAGTCCCAGCCTAAGGGATGTTTGGCCCCTAACATAAGTCAAGTTGATAACATTTATTTTGAAAGCATCCTAAAAAAAAAAAAAAGATTGAACAGAATTAGACCTAAAATAATTTGGTACTTAAGACTATCAAAATTGTTTGTTTCTCTCAGCTGTGGCACGACACTTATTGATATATCAGTGTCTACTGTTATGATGCCAAGAAGGACGGTTGAATGGAACTAAATAAAAGCAGTGAAGGTGACCCAAGTCTCATTTTGGATATCCTTTATTGCCTTTATATTTACTTTGCTGCTTATATTTTTTGACACCTATTGACCTTTACTAACCTTAACTGTCAGAATGCATGGGTCAGCTCCCATGAATCATGAAATATTCAGGGCAAGACTAAACTCTAAGTTTAATAACTACTTCCTTCATGAGGGAACAAATAGTCTACTATGCATATACTTGACAACAATGTAATATTTCTAATTGTAAAAAATTATTCATCTAAACAAGGGATGTGCAAATATTTTCTGTAAAGGACCAAATAACAAAAATTTTAGGGTTTGCAGGTCATATGGTCTCTGTCTAAATGATTCAACTCTGCTATTTCAGCATGAAAATAGCCACAGGCAATAAATACAAAAACAAATGAGCATAGCTGTATTCCAGTAAGGCATTATTTAAATAATCAGATAGGGGGCCAGATTTGCTGACCCCGATCTAAATCCATCAGAGAAAGCTCCTGAATTTCTAGACAGGAGGGGCTTAGCAACAAAATTTGATTAGAAATGTTGTTAAGATAACTTGTATTAGAAGTTATATTTGCATATGCACACTGCTTTTACATGAATTGTATAACTAGGTCAGAGGTTGATGGAGATTATTGGGTCCCAAACCCCCTAAGTCATCACTTGTCAATTGCAAACTAATCCCACAATCAATTTGGGGGCATTTTCAGTGTTACATTTTGGCCTTACAGTTGACTCATTGGTTTTCCTTCAATATCCAATCTATCATATTATTTCTGTCTTAATTTAAAAATTATTTTTGAAAAGCTACAACAAGCACTTGGTTGAAGTTCAAAAAGTATATTCCTTTTATCCCTGCTAATTCTGCAATTCTATTTTAAATACCTACTCATTTTTCCAGACATGATTTGTTTGTAATAAACTGATCTTGTTCATTGCTCATGATTCCTTTGTCTTCAAGATGTTTACTAATTTTTCCTCCAGTCTTTTATTGAGAATGTTTTCAGATTTACTGTAAGGCCATTTCAAGTTACATTTGCACTATATTTATTTTAAGTATTTTTCTCCCTCAAAATCTTTTATGTCTTCTAAATTTTCCAATTAAAATATGCCTTCTTATATCCAAACTACTAAAGACTCCTTTACCTGTTTCTGGTCGACAGCCATTTTTAAAAGGTATTTTAACTCACTCCATGTTTCACAAAATTGTATTTCACCAGCAAAATAGCTAAACAATTAATGAAGTACATTTATCTGTATCATCAAGAAATAAGTTATTTACTAATTAGTAACAACGATTTTCTATTCTGCATCTTAGAGTCACTGCAATGTATTTTACTGCCAATCAGCCTTCATTAAGTTATCAGTTCTTCAGTTTGCGATAACCAATAAATTGTACTTTATATTGCTGAAATCCAATTCTACATTCTCTGCTCTGGCTACATAAATCTCTAGGGCCTATGATGTCAAAATATATATATTCAGCTTTAACTAGGGTTTTGTAAAAATGCTAACACTGTAACACCTAAATACAAAGTCTACCATTCAGTTATATCAATATGTCATACAGATGTGACATTGAAATAAATTGAGAAAATAAATAAAGTAAGATGTTAGATAATAATATAAAAGCTGCTTCAGTTTGGATACAATATTCAATAAATGAAAACACTTGAGAATTCTAGTAAAAGTAAACTTTGAGATGGTTAAAATAGCCATTCTAAATAATGGGAACATTTAGGTAATTGTCTGTACAAAACAAAGATGAGGCTTTCTGGGATCATAAAATGCTCGACCTACCAGGTACAGTGAATGCAGAAAGCATTCCACTAAGTTACACAATAGGGGTACGATTGTTGAGTCTATCAGAAAAATAGCATTTTCAAAAGCTCAATAAAGTAATTGATTCATTTAAAAAATTGGAAAGATTCTCTTTTTCCTGATAAAGAGAATCATAAAAGGTTGCAATATTTGCAAAAGATGATGAAGTGTTCATCTCACTTGTAAGATTTGAATAGCTTTATTACTTATGCTCCTGCTATGAATTCAGCATGTTGAAGAAAAACAGTATCAAAAGAACTCAGTTTGCTGATCCTGTGTTCCCAATAATATCACATGATGGAATGGGAGATTTCACACACAATCAAGCTGACAGTCACTTACTATGTACTCAGAGGGATCAATTTTCCCCTGTAGGAAAGAGTACAGCACAAATCATAAAGTGCCAAAAATTGAGTGTAAGTGCAAACCTCTCAAGTTCACTCAGGTATCAGCCAAGCTAAAAACACCGGTTTAGCTACATGTGAAAGCAGTTAAGTCCAACGAGTTAAAGGGTAGGGAAGATTGGAATTAGAAGAATTTATCTGCCTCTAGGACAGTTCATCCGACTCACTGAAAAGAATCACACCCAACTGGCCAATGATTTGTCCAGTCTATGGCTGTCTTATCAATGCAATCATTCCCACTCCTCACCCCCTCCCTGTCTCACCCTCCCTCTTAAACTCTTTTCTCCTTGTACCATCTTTCCCCACCCAGTGTTCAAGTCCTCGTTTTCTCTCTCCACACTCAGACATACATACACACTGCATGATACTGACTGTTAACTTTTAAAGGATGTTCCCTTAAAATCACAGAGGATTATTTACATGACAGTGCAGTAGTAACCACTGAAGAGTTAGGACAAAATGATCCAAATAAACAGTAGATACGTTAATATACACACTGCATCATCTCTTAATGTTAGGATTACCATGCTATAAACAACTTTAACAAAGATTAACATAAAGATCCTAAAAAAACTACTCTCAGCAAAGACAGGCTACTATGAAAAGTTAATGCCAGTAAGTATGGCAGATTTATCTGGTGTAGCTGTATGTCTGTTTCACTTCAAATACAGATATTCAGTCAGTTTTACTAACTAGAAATGTAAGCATGTTAGAAAGATTAGAAAATGAAATCTCTGGATGCCAGAAAAGGAGAACTTAAAGCTAGAGCCATTGCTGGCCCCCTGAGGCATCCATGTCCAAATATACATAGATATTTGAGATACTGGGTAAAGTATTAAACACAGACTTGGGGACAACAGACAAGGCCTGAAGCCAATGAAAAGAGTGTACTGCAAGTGAAAGTCATGCTTACTAATGGATACCCCACCCATAAGATTAGGACTAGAAAAAAGTCTAGAAGCTAACATAGAGAAAACAGCAGGAAAACTTTATGTCCACTTAGGGCTCTGGCTGGAAAAAAAAAGTCACATGAAAAATATGAAATCCAGTTATATGCCATGGGCATTTTAAGAGTCAGAATTCACACTATCTGTTTGGTATAGGTAATCCAAGGTAAAACATTAATATAAAACGGTCAGGATTTCCATATGGACAGAGATCTTGGAACATGGGATAGAAAGAAATGCTATCCTATACTCACTTTGGAAGGACTTAAAGAAATCCCGCAGCAAGCAACCTTTTCCAGCTAAAGATAAGTTCACCATAATATTAGAAACTGATGTTCCTTTTTCTATTCAATCAAAAAACAATTATTGAATGCCTATTTGGGGGATATTGTTTTAGGACAGGAAGATACAGTAGTGAATAAAACATTATTCCTATATTCAGGAAGTTTATATTCTAGTTAGGAGACAATAAAGAAATAAATTGTAAAATATGATGTCCACATCTAATAAATGAACCAAGAAAAATGCAGGATAAGAGAAAAGAAAGTGGAGAGATAGAGAAGCAGCTATTTAGATAGAATATTTATAGAAAGGCTCTCTCAAAAGGTGAAATTTGAGCAGAACCTTAGCCAAGGTGGAGTAAGTCATGAACAGAAGAGAAATCAAGCAGCAAAAATAATAATAATAATAATAATTAATAAAGATACAGAAGATTTAAACAATATAATCAATAATCTTGAACTGATGCATAAAACCTTTTCCCTTCAAAGAGATAATGCACTTTCTTTCCTAACTAATGCATAATATCTACAAAATTGGCCAATTATTGATCAAAAGGGCGGTCTTAACAAATACCAAAGAATCTGAGCTATAGGTTTTTTTTTTTTTTGTCTGTCTGGTTGTTTGTTTGTCTTTTTTTTTTTTTCACTATTATTATTACTTTTATTTTTTTTCTCTATATTAACATTCTATATCTTTTTCTGTTGTGTTGCTAGTTCTTCTAAACCGATGCAAATGTACTAAGAAATGATGATCATGCATCTATGTGATGATGTTAAGAATTACTGATTGCATATGTAGAATGGAATGATTTCTAAATGTTGGGTTAATTTCTTTTTTTTTTGTTAATTAATAAAAAAAAAAAATGGAGCTCATGGAGTGAAGGAAAGTACTGGAATTTGGCCCTAGCTACTTAAAGTACCAAACTTAATATGGGGTTGGTGATGGCAGCTGTAGGTCTTTGCCCATTAGAGTAAATTTGTGACAATTAATTCAATGATTAATCTTACAAAAAACAAAAACAAAAAAAAGATACCCCTTTTGTGCTAGTTTGAAAGGATGTATGTACCCTGGAGAAGCCATGCTGTAATCCTGATCCCATTTTGTAAACGCAGCCATTTCTTCTAATCCCTAGTCAATGCTGTATGTTTGAAATTTGGAAATAAATCATCTCCCTGGAGATGTGATTTAATCAGGAGTGGTTGTTAAACTGGATTAGGTGATGACATGTCTCTACCCATTCGGGTGTGTCTTGATTAGTTTCTGAAGTCCTATAAAGGAGGAAACATTTTGGAGAATGAAAGAGATTCAGAGAGAGCAGAGAAGAACGACATAACTATGAGAATCAGAGAGCCCACAAGCCAGTGACCTTTGGAGGTGAAGAAGGCAAACGCCTCCTGGGGAGCTTCATGAAACAGGGAGCCAGGAGAGAAAGTAGCAGATGATGTGTGCCCTTCCAGCCGAGAGAGAAACTGTGACTGTGTTCGCCATGTGCCTTTCCAGATGAGAGAGAAACCCTGAATATCATCGGCCTTCGTGAACCAAGGTATCTTTCCCTGGATGCCTTTGATTGGACATTTCTATAGACTTGTTTTAATCGGGACATTTTCTTGACCTTAGAACTGTAAACTAGCAACTTATTAAATTCCCCTTTTTAAAAGCCAAAAAAAAAAAATACCAAAGAATCAATACCATATAAACCAAGTTATTTGACCACAATGCAATAAAATCAGAAATTGATGACAAAAAGATAGATTAAAAATCATTATGTATTTAGCAACTAAAAACACATTTATAACAAATCTATGCATCAAAGAAGGAATTATAATGGAAATATGAAATATTTTAAACTCAAAAGAATAGAGGCATTACATTTCAAAACCAGTGTGTTGTAGCTAAAGTAGAATTTAGGGGTAAATGAATGGCCTTAAATGCATTCATTAGATCTTTAAAAGATTTAAAATTGTTAGCTAAAGATCTAACTTAAGAACTTAAAAATAATAGGATAAATCCAAATTAAGCAGAAGGAAATAAAAAGGATTTAGAGAAAATTTAATGACAGAATAAAAATGCAATAGAGAGGAACAACAAAGCCAAATTTGATTCTTTAAAAAGACTAACAAAATATTAGTTTAAATCATATGAAATTGTCAATACTCAACTAAAAAATAAAACCAACATTAATCAAGAAATTATTAATCAATGAATATTAAGCAAGAAAAAAGAGGCACTAATTAGAAATTTCAGGAATGAAGAGTATATATCTCTACAGATACAGAAAAGGTAAAATATTATGAGATCCTACACTAAACAATTAAATGGCAATCAATTTTTAAAAACTCAAATGAAATAAAATATTCCTAGAAAAGTATGACATACCAAAATTTATATGATAAGAAATATGAAATGTGAATAGATTTATGATTAATAAGTGATATACAAAATCTCCCTACAAAATAGCTGTTTTGTATAGTTTTATAGGTGAGTCTTCCCAAGCCTTGAAGGAAAGGATAAACCTAGTCTTTTATAAACTAATATAGAAAGAAAAATAAATATCCTGGACTAATTTTATAAGGCACACAAAACTCCCATATCAAAACTAGAGTGTGAGAAAGGAAAAGTATATGATCTCACCTGAGCATAGATATAAAAATCCTAAATAAAATCAGTGCAAACCAAAGAAAGCAACAAGCATTTGTGCATATGTATAGAAATACATGATAACCATGTTGAATTTATCCCAGGAATGTAAGAATTGTTCAACATCAGAAAAATACATTAAATGAAACACCATATTCAGAGATTAAGTTAGAAAGACAGGATTCTCAACATAAAGGGAAAAAATTCAACAACACCTTAAATATAGATAAAGGACATGCAGTAGTTAAGGGGAGATATGTGTAACACATATAACTAGTGAAGCCTTTATACTCACACTATATAACAAGTTTCAACAAATCAATAGGAAAAAAATATGCATTCTACTCGGAGAAAAACTACTGGCAAACAATATAATAAACAATTCAGAGAAAATAAAACCTGATTGGCCAATAAGAATATGAAACGATACTCAACCTCATTAAAACAAAGAAACAAAATTAAAGTGTTAAATTGACATACTGTTAGTTCTATTCATTCATCAAAAATTTAAGTCGGCCATTATTAAGGGTTGGAGACAATATGGAGAAAGGGCAATCCAGACATTGCTGGTAGAAGTGTAAATTGAAATAATTCTTTGGAGACCAATTGCTCATTACTTTGTAAAGTCCCCCAAACCAGCAATTCAAATACAGATACCCTCCCACAGGTATACAAGGAGATATTGACAAATAGTCACTGCAATACTGACTATACGAGGAAAAAAAAAAAGAGGAAAGAAGAAGGGTAGAAAAGAAAAGAAACACTTAAATATCCAACAATAGAATAGGGATAAATTGTGGCTCAGTAATGGAGAGGAATAGTGCACAGTATATAAAGCAGTTTAAATTCCCTGGATCCATATGTATCAACATGGATAAATATGAATATGCATAATGTTAAGTGGAATTAACTAGGTTGCAGAATGACCTTAAGGGTTCCCAAAATTTCTTGGTTCACAGAGTCCTTAGAGTCTCTTTTTTTTTTCATGGAGCCCTTAATGTCATATGTAATTTTTCACAACACCCTAAGCTAAAAAAATACCTAAGAGGTCCATTATTGTGTAGTTGGGTCTAAATAATTTAATGACTATTTATGTCCCAGAAATTTAGGAGCTATAGAAAAAAGGATCAACATAAATTGAAAGGAAAAAATTATTTTAATGTAATTCATAAATAACCATGCTTAGATTACTTATTGTTGGTATGTGTGTGCCTTTGGTTATAACATGACATCTCAAACCTTGGAGTGAGATTGAACATTGCCAACCTCTTTTCCTGTTCTGTATTCATGCAGTACTTGTTTTTTTTATCATAGCAAGTGCCAAAAGACCAGCTTCATAAAGACATGCTGTCATCAAAAGGAATGTACTACAATCAACTGTTGAAACTGTGAGCTCCTTCGAGCTAGTAGCTCACCCAGTGTCTGACAGATGTTGACTATTTCCATGTTTCCCTTTGAAATTTGAAATTTCCCATGGCACACCTGCAAATCCACTGCAGCACTCTGGGGCCTCCTGGTACAAAGATTGGAAACCATAGCATGAGGGAAAATTTGATTTATGTTAAGTCTTTCAAATATAAAAAAATGTTTCACATGTTGCTCACAGATACATTTATGCATATGTGTCTATATAAATATATGAAATAAAAATATAATAGTACAATATGGACTGAAAGTATACAATATCAACCGTAAGAGAGCTCCCTTCAGAAAAAATAGACAGGGAAATGTAAGGAGGAGGGGATTTCAACTATTTTTAGAATGATTAATTTCTTTAAAAAATGATTCAAGCAAATACGGCAAATTCTAACATTTTAAAAATGAGTGGTAGATATTTGAAATTGCTAAATAAATTATATACTTTATTATATGTTTGAAATAGTTTATAAAAAAAATAAGAAATGACAAGCATTATGTGTTTCCAAAAGCTTTATATTGATTACTACTTTTAGCACGCCACTCTAAATCCCAGGACATCTGGTCACTGTTAGACCTGCTTTTCCACAGTTTCCATTTAGAATTATTAAATAACCCACTGGTAGTAGTTTAATATAAAAAAGAAAGGAAAAAATGTTCAGTGCAAGACCTCGATTTCCTAAGCTCTTCCCTAGGTTACAAATGCTGTTTCTATTTAGCAATTTTGGAAAGATTCTCAGAAGAAATAAAATATAAGCATTTTTATCCCAGGACCACACTGTGGAAATGGCCTATCGATCTACCAGAACTGCTTTTTCTGACATAATCAGGTAGCTGGAAAAGCAGGAAGCTGCTGTCCCAACTGCTGGTTCCAGGGTTTCACAGCCTTAGCAAACAAGAAGGCACTGCTGTCTTAGGACTAGGAAGTCACCCACAGCAACCATTAGCTCTAACAGAAACTACACACCTGATAAAAAATAAATAAATGGATGCTTATAATATGCCCCTTCTCACTTAATTCAATTCTGTGTCCAAATTTCACATGAGTGAATCTGAATGAACTTAACCACATCTAGAATCCTAACATCAAGGGAACCTGAGAAACAATTTTTAATTTTCCAGTCTCTGCTATTTAGGACAGTACACTGGGACGAGGCTCGATTAAATGTTGAGTATGTCAATCTACTGTGTCTATCATAGGTTTAAAAACAACCCCTCTACAACTAGCTATTTTTAAATAGCTGGAAATATAAAAGCCATGGAAATCAAGGCAGGCGTGAGTTTCAAGTAAAGGACCTGGCTACAATGAACTGTTTTTAAGAGATCAGCAAAACAAAAACTGAAAATTATCCATTAGATAGAATGACAACAGAAGGAAATTTGGAAAACACAAAAATATGTGGAAATCAAACAATGCACTCCCAAATAACCAATGGGTCAAAGAAGACATCTCAAGAGAAATTAGAAAATACTTTGTGTTAAATGAAAACACACACACTAAAAATTATGCAATGCAGTGTAACCAGTGCTTACAGGAAAATTTATAGCTATAAATGTCTATATTAAAAAGGACCTGAAATTAATAACCTGCCCTTATTAGGGGGAAAAAAGAAGAACAAGTCAAATACAGAGCAACCAGAAGAAAAGAAATAAAGGTGAGAGTGAAAATTAAGGAAATAGCAAATGGAAAAACAATAGAGAAAATCAACAAAACCAAAAATTTGATTCTTCGAAACATCAACAAAACTGGCAAATCATTGGCTAGAGTAACAAAGAAAAAGAGAGAATTCAAATTACTAAAATCAGGAATGAAAGAGGAAAAGTTACTCATTACTAATTAAAAGCATTATACGGAAATATTATGAACAATTGTATGCCAAAAAATTAGATAATCTCGGTGTGGTAGTTAGGTTCGGGTGTCAACTTGGCCAGGTGAAGGCACCTAGTTCTGTTGCTGTGGACATGAGCCAATGGCACGTGAACTTCATCTGTTGCTCATTACATCTGCAGTCAGCTAGGAGGTATGCCTGCTGCAATGACTGATGTTTGATTTAATTGGCTGGTGCTTAAATGAGAGAGCTCAATGTAGCAAAGCCCCAGCAGCTCAGTATACCTTATCTCAGCACTCGCAGCTCAGCCCAGACCTTTGGAGATGCAGAAAGAAATCACTCTGGGGAAAGCTGTTGGAACCCAGAGGCCTGGAGAGAAGACCAGCAGAGATCACCCTGTGCCTTCCCACATAAGAAAGAACCTCAGTTGAAAGTTAGCTGCCTTTCTTCTGAAGAACTATGAAAATAAACCACCTTTTATTAAAAGCCAATCCATCTCTGGTGTGTTGCATTCCAGCAGCTAGCAAGCTAGAATAAATTTCTAGAAAGACACAAACTGCTAAACATGACTCAAGAAGAAAGAGAAAATTGGTGTAGGCCTATAACAAGTAAAGAGATGGGATTTGTAATCAAAGAATTTTTCACAAAGCAAAGCCCAGGACTTGATAATTTCACTTTGTAACTCTATCAAATGTTTCTTTTTACACTTGATTTTAGCCAAAAGGCCAAGAAGTGATCGATGCTTCTTTTTTAAAAATTAAAATTAACACACTCCCTCACAAACCCTTCCAGAAAAATAGAAGAGGGACGAAACTCTTCCCCTAATTTTATGAAGTTTTACAAACCACAGACATCACTAGGAAAGAAAACTACTTACTAATATCTATTATGAATATAGATGCAAAAACTTTCAATAGGCTTGAAATATCTATATTAAATTTATAGGCTATAAATGTCTATATTAAAAAGGACCTCAAATTAATAACCTGCCCTTTTACCTTAAGAAACTAAATGATCACTAAATGTAACACACCACATTAACAGAATAAAGGACAAAAAAAATCCACCCCTGGTCATCTCAATAGAAACAACAAAATGTGACAGAAGCCAACTTCCTTTCATAATTAAAAACACTCACCAAATTGGGAATAAAAATGAAATGTCTCAAACTGATAAAGAGCATCTATAAAAAACCCACAGGTGGGCGGGCCACGGTGGCTCAGCAGGTAAGAATGCTTGCCTGCCATGCCCGAGGACCCAGGTTTGATTCCCGGTGCCTGCCCATGTAAAAAAAAAAAAAAAACCCACAGGTAACATCATACTCAATAGTGAAGACTGAAAACTTTCCCCCTAAGACCAGGAAAAAGACAATAATGTCAACTCTCACCAATGGAATTCAACACTGTACTTGAGGTTCTAACCAGGACAAATATGCAGGGAGAAAAAGATATTCAGATTGGCGAGGAAGTAATAAAACTATCACTACTTGCGGATGACATGATCTTAAATTTAGAAAATCCTAAGGAATTCACAAAAATCTATAGAGTCAATAAAACAAGTGCAACAAGTTTGCAGAATACAAGATCATATACAAAAGCAGTTTGGAAAGCATACTGGAAAAAATGAAATTAAGAATACATTTCCAATTATAATAACATCAGAAGGAATAAAAACCTAGGAAAATTGTACCAAAAGAAATGCAATATTTTTACACTGAAAAACACAAAACACCATTGAAAGAAATTAAAGAATAATTGAATAAAGAGAAAAACATCCCTTGTTCATGGATTGGAAGATTTAATATTGTTAAGATGGCAATAACTGATAAACTGATCTACAAATTCAACAAAATCCCTATCAGAACCCAGCTAATTTCTTCACAAAATTGACAAGGTGATTCTAAAATTCATATGGAAATGCAAGGGATCTAAAACAGTCAAAACAATTCTGAAAAAAGAACACAGTAGGAGGACTCACATTTCTCAATTTTAAAACTTACTGTAAGACAATGCCATCAATGCAGTGTAATACTGGTGCAAAGATAGACATATAGATCAATGGAATAGAATTCAGAGTCCACAAATAAACATACATGGCTAACTGATTTTTGACAAAGGTGCCAAGACTATTCAATAGGGAAATCTGATAGGTTATTAGGGAAATGCAAATCAAAACCACAATAAGATACCACTTCATAACCACTAGGAAGCCTCTAATTGAAAATTAAAAATAATAATAATAAGTGTTGGTAAGGACATCAAGAAATTGGAACCCTCAGAAATTTCTGGTAGAACGTAACATGTGCAGCCAATTTTGGCAGTTCCTCAAAAAGTTAAACATAAAGTTACCATACAACCATGGGATTCCACTCTTAGGTATACATCCGAGAGAATTAAAAATATAAATTTACATAAAAACTTGTACATGAATATTCATAGAAGTCTTATTCAAAATATCCCAAAAGTGGAAAGAAACCAAATATCCATCAACCGATGAAAAAGATAAATAGTATGTGGTATTTACTACATATACTAATATAGACTGGAATATTATTTGGCAATACAAAGGCATGAAATACTGATACATGCTACCACATGGGTGAACCTTAAGCTAGGTAAATAAGCCAGATACAAAAGGCCACATACTCTATGGTTTCATTTATATGAATTGTCCAAAGGTGATGTTTGCACAACCTTTTGAATATACTACAAAAACCACTGTATTTTACACATTAAAAGGGTGAATTTTATGATATGTGAATTATGTCACAAGCTTTAAAAGCTATCCATTATGCTTAGCAACATGAAGATTATTAGTGACCTAAGAAAAAACAATTTTAGTGAGGTAATGAGGCTGAAAACTAGACTAGTATAAGCAGAGAAATGAATGTCAGGAAATGTAATCATTAAAAATGCTGTCAAAAAAGGAGAAGAGACATTAGGTAGCGTTTGGAAGGATAAGAATTGTTGAGGAAGGATTTTCTTTTCCTTTACTCTCTTTTTTAAATTAAAGTAGTGAGAAACTTGAGCAAGCTTAGATGCTGATGCAGAGGATTTACAAAGAGAAAACATACATAGGAAAGATAAGATTAATCAATTAATCATATTTTCTGAAAAAGTAGACTCCTTGGTATTTAGAACATAGGTGAATGGATTATCTCGCTTTATAAAAAAGGGTAAGAAAAGAGGATGTCACTAGTCTAGTGCAGCCAAGGAATATTTACAAATTTGACTATGCGAAGTGGAAAATGTTTTTATCTGAAGACTATTTCCTTTTTGACCACAAAATGAGGTCATCTGCTGGGGAAAGGAAGGGGCAAAGGTAGAAAGAAAAAGCAAGTTTCCCAAGGTCATCCAGTTATGAACTGACAGATTTTAGTTTTTACTGCTTTTCAAAATTTTTGAATTATTGATACAAAGTTGCAAAATAGTATAGTCAGAAACCTGTCATCATTCCCCAGCTTCCCCCAGTGGTAACATCTTAAATAACTACAGTACATTATCAAAACCAGAAAACTGACATCGGCACAATGCAATTAAACTAGACCATAGATCTTATTTGGAATTTCAGTTTTTATATGTACTAATGTTTTTTGCATGACTTTCAGTTTAGTTCTATGGCACTTTTTTTACATGTATTCATACAAACACAACCACAATCAAAATACAGAACTGTTCAGTCACAACAAAGGAACTAATGCTACCCCTTTATAATTACAAATTCCCCCTCCCTTCTCTAACCCCTTGGCAACCAACACAAGACAGGAGGGGGGACTACAGAAGGGTAATAAGTGATTAATTCACATCACCAGATTTATGTTTCAGAAAAGTCACTCCCCCTGTAGGGCTCAAATAGGAATATAGGAGTGCAAGAATGGAGAAAGAAGCATTAGGATGTTATTTCGGTAAGCAACATGAAACAGTATGGCTCATAATAATTAGTGGGAAAAAATGGATGGATTTGAGGATTTAGATTCAAAAGGATCTGGTAATTGAATGTGGGAGACAGGGAGAGAAAGGGATTAATAAGTCATGAAATTATCTGACTTGGATATCTGGGTGGATGGTGGGAGGCATTCCTAAAACAATTACTTTAGTGCTAACTTTAGTTTGGTTCATGTCATGTTTGAGCTACTTGTGGGGAATTCAAGTGAAGATGTCTAATAGGTAATTCAGCATTGGAGTCTGAGGTTCCTGAAGAAGATCTGTGGTTAAGAAAAAGATGTGATGTTATCAAACCCATAGATAGTAACTGAAGCCATGGGAGTGGATCAGGTCGTTAAGAGAAAATATAAAGAAAGCATGGAAGGATCATCACCATTAAAAAGGCAGTACGGACAAGAGGAACCCTCAACATAGGATAGTGTAAAGGAGAAGTTAGAAAATCGGGAGAATGTGGAACAGTACCATAGAAGCCAAGAGAAGAGAGTGTTTTAAGAAAAGAAAGTACTTGTACAAATTACTAGTGCATATGAGATTAGAAGTGATAAACTGAAAAATGTTAACTATGAAACATAACTGGTTCCATGGAAAACTTAATGATAAAGGTAACATCTCTTCTTTTTCTACATGTAAGCATATATAAAGTTTGTAGTGAATTTCATGCCAAATGAAAATCTACATTCTATGAAAAAAAATGATAAAATATTTATATTTCTTTCCTAATATTTTTTCCAAAATAGAAACCTCTCTAGAAATTTTCTTGGCTCAAGAACTGTGGTAACTACCTTGATAGTTTGAAGACAGTGCCTTTATCTTTGTCAGGTCAAGTCAAATATAGCTGAATGAAATGTTCTCATTCCTGTAGAGAAAAAGGTTCCAAACTGCATTTAAGTTATCATTCTTCTACTTCCTGTTCAAGCAGTCCAGCTATTACTACTTCTTAACTGCCCTACAAAATACAATCTGAGTCAAATATTTGGAGGTATTTTGGTCAAAAGATATATTACCAAGAAAAAAAATCAATGATAATTGAAGTCATTGTGAAATTAAATAGAATTGTAAAAGTCAGCCTCAATTTTGAATCCTCTGGCCTTTGTTAATTTATGTTGCAGTTTTATATTTGTTTAAGGCATAACCCTGACTTCATTTAATGACCTAGACTATTTTTTGTTGGACTTTTATTTAAAAAGGACAACAAACTAAAATACCATCTTGTAGAGAGCTATTAACTGTATGAGATTTATCTGACAACATGATCTATTATTTAAACTGAAATGTGCAGTTATTAAAATGTTCTATAAAATATTTATAGGAGTAAATACTTATGGTTTTCTTTCTAAGGCACATTATGTTTCTGATGATTCCAGGGTAGCATATATATGGATATAGATTATTTTAAAATATCACTTAAAGCACATTTTTATATCCTATATATCCACTAAATAATTTTGATTTGTGTATGTGTGAGTTATCAGAAAGTCAGTTTTATACAATTAGATATTTTGTACCCTAATCCCCAAAAGGCCTTTAACAGAAACTCTAAAGGGAAGTTTATAATTTTCAAATTAGTTTGGACTAAAATTTTACTCTTTGTTTTGAGGACTGTTTTATTTTCCAGTTAAGTATTCTTTAGTGTCTAGTTCATTATAACTTATCAATAATCTTTCAAGTTTCAGAAGCTCTGAATTATCAAGAAATTTTTCTCTCCATCGATTGGTTTAATTTGAAAGAAAGCTTGGTCTTCAGGACCTTTCAGTATTAAGATTGTGGAGAAGACCAGAAAGAAGAGAGCACTTTACAAATATCTACTTTACCTTCTGTAAGAGTCATAACTCATCATTCCTACCCAAATCACTGCCACTCAGGTCATTATGCCAAAAGAAATTTAACAGGTGCCAAATGCTGTGTCATGAATTGTTCTCAAAAAATTATGTATTTATAAAGAAAAACAGTGCCCCTACTACTAAGTCAGCAGAAAATTCTAAGGATAAATAGTAAGCTCTGTGACTTTGGTCCCCAAAACTCTGGCACAAGAAAATGCTACCAACTTTTGAGGCAACAGCTCTTCTATCAGTAGTAGCAGTAACATAAATTTAAGTTTACATTTCACTGAACTAGCCACATTCCTTCATTTTATATGTACCAAACCCCTGATATCCAATGATATCTAATTGACTTCATTTTACACAAATTAAAAAATACAGGAACCAATATTCCAAAATATTATCAGTGTTGTAGGATTCTGGGGAAATTTTTATACTTTAGTTTGTTAAAATGAGCACTTAAAAAACAGGTAAAAAGAAAATATTGCATTATAAATTCCAGCCCTCTGATCTTAAAAAAAAAAATTAGGAAAGAGGGCAAGGCAAGATGGCAACATAGTGAGGTGTGGAATTTAGCTCACCCCCCAAAGCAGCTAGTAAATAGCCAGGAACAGTATGGAAAAACTGTTGAGGGAATATCAGTGACCAGACACACATCATACCCTACTCTGGAATGGGTGGAATGGCTGAGATCCAACACAGAACTTTCTGTCTCCCAAGCCATGAAGGCTGATGCCCCTCCTGCATGGGCATGGCAGGCTGGCTCCCCAAGGGGAAAGGAAATAGATATTACTAGTAGTAAGGAATTAGCTCAACTAAGCCCCAATTGCAGAATTAATTAAGAAATTCTGACTACTCAAAACTGTCCCTAAGCACAGATAGACCTGGAATAAGCATTAAAGGAACCAGGAGTTTTTGCCCCTGCACAGAGATAGTGGGGCTGGGGTGGGGTGGGGGGAACAAAACAAAATAGGATTTTTGAGTAGGACAGCATAAAATACCAGGAAAGGGCTGGACCCCGAAGAAAAGGGGGCATGCAGAGCTTGGGAACATGTAGCACAACATACCAACTCCAGCTCTTGATTGGCAAATGTGGGGAGTGGAGGTCTGGCTCTGAAAAGGCTTCTTAACAGCTCATTAGATAGAACTGTGAGCACTCTCAGGCTCCAGTATTGCCCCAGATGGGGAACTAAGGCATGTCTGAGAGACAAAGTAAATAATCAGGTAAATGGGGACAATGCCCTAAAGGGTATATCTTCCCCAAGAGAAGGGACGCAGGGCCCATCTTAAGGGAATTCAGGCCCCATGGGCTGGAAAACAGAAGCAACTCAAGCCTTCAAATACTTCAGCTTCTGTCTCAATCACATCACTGGCAGGGAGAGTCTGCTGAAATTAAATGCACCACATCACTTTATGCTTGTGGGGAGCTATGGGCAGACAACTACCACCTGCTGGGGAGTATAAGAAAAGCAAAGACTCTAGAGGCTTCATAGGAAAGTCTGACAAACTGCTGGGTCTCTCCCTCAGGGAAATTTGATATCAGCTACTCTCTCCTCTTGAGATGAAGGCCTGTCTGATCTGGGAAAATCTGACTGGGAGCAATCATATTTGAGAACACCCTCCTCAAAAACAAACAAAGGCTCCATCTAGGCAGGGCAAGAAACAGAAAAACAAGAGCTGGAAAATTCTGATCATTTAAACAGAACCTATGCTAGAAGTCTAGAATAACTTGAACTGAATTACAAAAACAGATAGAGAACAAAGCCATTCAACATGAAAACCCTAGGTAAAAGTGTAAAAATGACCTCCAGAATAAACTAATTAAGGAAATCAAATGCCTAGATGCCAGCAAAAAATACTGAGTCATACATGGAAAATCAAAGATATGGCTCAGTCAAAGAAACAAATCAACACTTAAAATGAGATGCAGGAGTTGAAGCAACTAACTTAAGATGTTAGGACAGACATGCAAAAAATAAAATCACTGAGCTGAGAGAGGATATAAAGAAGACATTGGGTGAACATAAAGAAGAACTTAAAAGTTTGAAAAACAAATCACAGAACTTATGGGAATGAAAGGCACAATAGAAAAGATAAAAAAATGGAGATGTACAACAATAGGCTTGAAGAGGCAGAAGAAAGGATTAGTGAACTAGAGGACTGGACATCTGAAATCCAGCACACAAAAGAAAATATAGGGAAAGGAATGGGAAAAAAATATGAGCAGGGTCTCAGGGAACTGAATGATATCATGAAGCACAAAAATATATGTGTTATGGGTGTTCCAGAAGGAGAAGAGAGGGAAAAGGAGAAGAAATACTAATGGAGGAAATAATCACTGAAAATTTCCCATCTCTTAAATGAAAAACATAAAATTACAGATCTAAGCCATGCAGCACACCCCAAATATAAGAGACCCAGATAGATCTACTCTAAGACACTTACTCATCAGACTGTTAAATGTCAAACACAAAAAGAGAATTTTGAAAGCAGCAAGATTTCCTTCATCACATATAAGGAAAGCTCAGTAAGACTATGTGTGGATTTCTCAGCAAAAACTATGGAGGCAAGAAGGTAGTATATGATATATTTAAGATTCTGAAAAAGAATCTAAAATAAAATCTACCAATCAAAAATTATATACCCAGTAAAACTGCCCTTCAACAACAAGGGGGGGGTGTTTAAAATATTTTCAGACAAACAGTTATGGAGAAACTTTGTGACTCAGAGACCATCTCTACAAGAAATACTAAAGGGAGCACTATAGGAAGACAGGAAAAGACAGGAGACAGAGGTCTGGAGAAGAGAGTAGAAATGAAGACAGTCAGTGAAGGTAAAAGGAGCTAAAAAATTAGGAATGACATATAAAGTCCAAAAGACAAAATGGTAGAAGAAAGTACTGTCTATACAGTAATAGCATTAAATGTTAATGATTGAACTCCCCAATCAAAAGACACAGACTGGCAGAATGGATGGAAAAAAAACAAGACCCATTTATTTGCTGTCTACAGGAGACTCACTTTAGACCCAAGGGCAAAAAGACCCAAGGGAAAAATTTTCAAAAAAAATTTTTGAAAGTGAAAATTTGGGAAAAAATAACCAGAAATGAACAGGGGTAGCCATATTAATATCAGGTAAATTAGACTTCAAATGTAAAACAATTAAAAGAGACAAAAAAAGGACACTATATGTTACTAAAAGGAACAATTCAAAAAGAAGCCATAATCATCACAAATATTTATGCACCAAGCCAGAGTGCTACAAAGTACATGAGGTAAACATTGACAACACTGAAGGGAGAAGTAGATACCTCTACCATAATAGTTAGAGACTTCAATTCCCCACTCTCATAAATGGATAGAACATATAGACAGAGGATCGATAAGGAAACAGAGATTTTGAATAATACAATAAATGAACTAGACTTAACAGACATTCACAGAACATTACACTCCACAACAGCAGTAAACACATTTTTTTTCAAGTGCTCATAGATCATTCTCAAGGATAGACCTTATGCTGGGTCACAAAGAGAGTCTCAATAAATTTAAAAAGATTGAAATTACACAAAACACTTTCTCAGATCATAATGGAATGAAGTTGGAATCAAAAACAGGCAGAGGGCCAGAAAATTCACAACTATATGGAGGCTAAACACACTCGTAAGCAGTAAGTGGGTAAAGGAAAAAATTGCAAGAGAAATCAGTAAAATATTTCGAGGTAAATGAAAATGAAAACACAACATATCAAAATTCACAAGATGCAGCAAAGGGGGTGCTGAAAGGGAAATTTACTGCCCCAAATGCCTATATTTAAAAAGAAGATAGAGCAAAAGTTGAGGAATTAACTGCTCATCTGGAACAACTAGAGAAAGAACAGCAAACTAACCCCAAATCAAACAAAAGGAAAGAAATAATGAAGATTAGAGCAGAATTAAATGAAATTGACAGTATGAAAACAGTAGAGAAAAATCAACAAAACCAGAAGTTGTTTCTTTGAGAAAATCTATAAAATTGATGGACACTTAGCAAGGCTGATGAAAAAGAAAAAAGATGCAAATAAATAAAATCAGAAATGGAGAAATTGAAGAGGGGTCATAACAATGATCCTGTAGAAATAAAAGAGGTAATGAGAGGATACTATGAGCAACTAAGTGCTAGTAAGCTAGACAGAACAAATTAATGGACAGCTTCCTAGAAAAGCATAACAACCAACATTGACTCAAGAAGAAACAGATGACCTCAACAAATCAATCACAAGTAAAGAGATTGAATCAGTCATCCAGAAGTTCCAAAAAAAGAAGAAAAGTCCAGGACCAGATGGCTGCACATATGAATTCTACCAAGCATTCAAGAAAAAATTAGAACCAATCCTGCTTTAACCTCTCAAAAAAATTGAAGATGAGTGAAAGCTACCTAACTCATTCTTTGAAGCCAATATCACCCTATACCAAAGGCAAACAAAAATATAATGAGAAAAGAAAATTACAGACCAATGAATATAGATGAAAAAAAAATCCTCAACAAAATACTTTCAAATTTGATACAGCATTACATTAAAAGAATTAAAGACCATGACCAAGTGAAATTTATTCTAGGTATGCAAGGATGGTTCAACAGAAAAAAATCAATTAATGCAGTACAACATATCAATAAGTCAAAGTGGAAAAACCATACGATCATCTCTATTGGTGCAGAAAAGGCATTAGACAAAATTCAACATCTTTTCTTGATGAAAACACTTCAAAGCATAGGAATATAAGGGAACTTCCTCAGCATTGTAAAGGGAATATATGAAAAGCCCACAGCTACCATCATCTTCAATGGGGAAAGAGTGAAAGGAAGAAGTGAAATTCCCACTATTTACTGATGACATGATAATTTATGTTAAAAATCCTGAAAAATCTACAGCAAAGCTACTGGAGCTAATAAATGAGTACAGTAAAGTGGTAGGGTAAAAGATCAGCACCCCCAAATCAGTAGTATTTTTATACACTAGTAATGAGCAATCTGAAGAGGAAATCAAGGGAAAAAATTCCATCTACAATAGCAACACAAAAAATAAAATATTTCAGAATAAATTTAACCAAGGATCAAATGATCTATATATGTAAAACTATAAGAAACTGCTAAAAGAAATCATGGGAGACCTAAATAAATGGAAGGGCATACTGTGCTCATGCATTGTAAGTCTGAATATAGCTAAGATGTCATTCTACCCAAATTGATTTACAGATTTAATGCAATATCAATTAAAATCCCAACAACTTATTTTGCAGAAATAGTAAAACCAAGGACCAGATTTATTCAGAAGGATGTGGTGTCCTGAGTAGCTAAAAATATTTTGTGAAGGAAAAATGAAGTAGGAGATCTCACATTACCTGACTTTAAAGTATATTACAAAGCTGTAGTGGTTAAAACAGCATGTTACTGGCATAAAGAGAGATACACTGACTAATGGAATTGAATTGAATGTTCAGAAATAGAACTCTCATCTATAGACAATTGATACTTAATAAAGCAGTCGAGTCAACCCAACTGGAACAGGGCAGCCTCTTCAATAAATGGTGTTTGGAGAACTGGATATCCATATGCAAAAGAATGAGAGAGGATCCATATCTCACACTCTATACAAAAATTAACTCGAAATGGATCAAAGACCTAAACATTACGGTCAAGACCACAGAATTTTTAAAGTAAAATGTAAGGAAATATCTCACAAATCTTGTGATAGTAAGTGGTTTCCTAGACTTTACACCCTAAGCATGAGCAATGAAAAAAGAATCTGATAAATAAGATCTCCTTAAAATTAACACTTTTGTGCATCAAAGAATTTAGTCAGGAAACTAAAAAGGCAGCCTATGCAATGGGAGACCATATCTGGAAACAACATATCAGATAAGGTTTTAATATCCAGAATGTATAAAGAGATTCTACAATTCAACAACAAAGAAAAAGAATCCAATTTAAAAATGGGCAAAAGACATGAACAGACACTTTTCAGAGGAGGAAATATAAATGGTTAAAAGTACATGAAAAGATGCTCAACTTCACTGGCTATTAGGGAAATACAAATCAAAACCACAATGAGATACCATCTCAAACCCACTAGAATGGTCATTATCAAAAAAAAAACAGAAAATGAAAAGCGCTGGAGAAGTGGAGAAAGAGGCACACTTACCCACTATTGGTGGGAATGCAAAATGGTGCAACTGCTCTGGAAGGCAGATTAGTGGTTTCTTCAGGAAGCTAACTAGAGAACTGCCATATTTCCAGCAATTCCATTACTAGGTATATATTCAGAGGAACTGAATGCAAGGACAAAAACAAACATTTGCACACTGATGTTTACAGCAGCATTTTGATTGATTATGATTGCCAAGAGATAGCAACAGCCCAAATGTCCAACAATAGATGAGTGGGTAAATAAGCTGTATATACACATGCAATGGAATATTATGCAGCTATAAGACAGAATAGTCATGTAGCATGTAACGATGTGGATGAAACTGGAGGACATTATGCTGAGTGAAATTAGCCAGAAACAAAAGGACAAATACTGTGTGTTCTCACTAATATGAACTAACATTAATGAGTGAACTTTGAGAGTTAAAGTTAAGAATACAGGTAATCAGCAGATAGAAAGAGGGTTGAGAGTAGGCACTTTGTGCTTAAGGAACACAGACGGAGTGTAAAAATTCAGAAATGGATAGCACAATGCTGCCTGATTGTAGCACAATAATATAATTACACGGAATGAAGCAGCATGTGAGTATGGTTGAAGGAGAAGTGCTGGGAGCATGTATGAAACCAAAAGGAAGGACAGAGTATAAAGCCCGACATAGTATAACTTAGGAATGCCTGGAGTGTACAATGATGATGATTAAATGTACAAATATAAGAATGTTTTTGCATGAGGGAGAACAAATGAATGCCAACATTGCAAGGTGTTAAAAATGGGATGGTGTCTAGGAAAAAAAATGCAATCAATGCATGCTAGGGTCTATAGTCAATAGTAACATTGTGATATGCTTCCAGTGAATGTAAGAAAGGCATTAAACCAAAACTAAGTATCAACAACCTGGGATACGGAGGAGGGGTATGGATTTTTTGCAGAAGAAAAGAAAGGTCTTCATATGGATTAGGGTGGTAAAGTCATGGCTATTTACTTAGGTTGGAGTATATGATATGCAAATAAAACCGTTTAAAAATAGAGAGAAACAAATGATAGAGAAAATGTGGAGAAAGAGATGTGCCTATCACTGTTGGTAGGGAAGCTGAGAGGTGCAGCCCCTCTGGAGGGCAGTATGATGGTTCCACAGGAGCTAGGGTTGGAGTTGCCATATGATACTGCAACCCCGTTGCTAGGTATATACCTGGAGGAACTGAGAGGGAACATGGATGGACATTTGCGCATTGGTGTTTATGGTGGCAGTATTCATGATTCACAATGGATGGAGGTGGCATAAGGGTACAAGGACTGAAGAATGCAAAGAGCTGTGTTGTATACAAGCAATAATCTACTGAATGGTCACCAGAAGGAATGAAGTTGTGGGGCATGCAATTAGGTGAAGGAAGCTTGAGGGCAACATGTTGAATGAAATGTCAAATAAAAATATTATTTTGTCTCACTCATATGGACTAATTATAATATACAAACTTGCAGAACTGAAGTCAAGAGGATGGGTTTTCAGGTTAGGGTATATCTAAAAGGTCCTAGATTGTAAGCTCTTACAGCAGTCACATACATTCAGGAGTTGTAACTGTTATTTCTAAATTCTGTAATACTGAGCTATTTGTGTATAACCTGTCATTCCCGGAAACTCCAGGTATTTATGTGATACCTGAGACTCAGAGTTA
This sequence comes from Tamandua tetradactyla, assembly GCF_023851605.1. Lineage (NCBI taxonomy): Eukaryota > Metazoa > Chordata > Mammalia > Pilosa > Myrmecophagidae > Tamandua > Tamandua tetradactyla. The sequence continues at coordinate 31,450,116 of NC_135336.1, read as the reverse complement.
GAGTATAGAGCTATGAAAATCACCATCACCCTATTGAGCAACTGTCGAAAAGTATGAAAAAGTGATCAGACTTTGACTAGAGATATGAATGAAGCTGATCTAGATAGGACTGAGGTAAATCAGAATACAGTGTAAAGGATGATATGGTCCATATTTTAAAACCTCAATTTCTGTGTGAGACCAAACAAAGAGATGTTTATTTCGTACAGAATTTATGTTTTGGGTAGCACATTATCAATTTAACTTGTATGGTCAGTTTATTTGAACAGCATAATTACATGTAATCTTGAATTGGGCATGAAGTCTTTTTGGTTTATACAGGTTAGTGTGATGCCCCGATACATCCCAAAGTAAATTGGGCAAAGAATAAAAAGGTATTTGCCAAGTGTCCTTGGGAGATTGAGGAGAAAGGAGGAAATATTCAACTTCCCCATCTGGGGAATTCCTGATATTCTTGCAAGCAGTGATAACAACCGATTCAACAGGCTGAGCCCTCAATACTTGGTGTTTGAGGCTATGAAATTTATTCCTGCAAAGGACAAGCTAAGTCTACTTATAATTATGCCTAAGAGTCACCCCAGAGAACCTCTTTTGTTGCTCAGATGTGGCCTCTCTCTCTAAGCCAACTCGGCAGGTGAACTCACGTCATATCCCGTAAGTTGGACATGACTTCCAGGGTATAAATTTCCCTGGCAATGTGGGACAGGACTCCCAGGATGAGCCTGGATTCAGAATCATGGAATTGATAAAGCCTTCTTGACCAAAAAAGGGGAAGAGAGAAATGAGACAAAGTAAACTTTCATGGGCTGAGAGATTTCAAATAGAGTCAAGAGGTCACGCAGGAGATTATTCTTATGCATTATATAGATATGCCTTTTTAGTTTATGGTATATTGGAGTGGCTAGAGGGAAGTACCTGAAACTGTGGAACTTTATTCCAACAGCCTTGATTTTTGAAGATGATTATATAACTACATAGCTTTTACAATGTGACTGTGTGATTGTGAAAACCTTGTGTCTGATGCTCTTTTTATCCAGGGTACAGACAAATGATTAAAAAAAAAAACTAAGGGTAAAAATAAATAAATAATGGGGTGGGGAGAATAAGAGATTAAAATAATTGGGTACGTTGAAATATTAGTGGTCAATGAGAGGAAGGGGTAAGCAGTATGGGATGCATGAGTTTTTTTTTTCTTGTTTCTTTTTATTTCTCTTTCTGGAGTGATGCAAATGTTCTAAAAATGGTCATGGTGATGAATACACAACTATGTGATGATGTTGTGAGCCTCTGATTGTACACCATGTATCAACTGTATGTGTGTAAAGATTTCTCAATAAAAATATTTTTAAAATAAAATAAAATACAAAAAAGGGGGGGTAGGAGGGGCCTGAATAATGAAAAGTTGATAACATTGCATACTTGCAATGCATTTGGAGCCTGGTGAACAAATAACCCATAATCAGGGCCACACTTAGGGAGATAAAATGGATACAAGAAGACAGTCCCTTTATATGTTTATGCCTCTGATTTATGCTTAGATACTGGATATTTACATCATATTAATATAATAATAGTTACAAAAATAAAGTGTATGGAGAACCAAATACAATCTTGCAAATATTAGGTATTTAATATCTTGGAAAGGGAGGAGAAAGGGAGGAAGGGAAGATGGGAGGGAAGAAAGGGAAAGAAAAATAGAATTTGTTTAAGATTTCAAAGTCTTTAGGGTACCTACTGGCAGGAATAATGTACTCAAAAACAGGGTGTAAAACCTGGTGAAAGAAATTGCATATTATACATATTCATTCAATATTTCTTAACAATCTTCCTTGATGGTATTCAGGAATGAAGCCAATTCCTTTTATAGCCATAACAAAATTTAGAACTACTCTTTTATTTCCAATAGAATACATCAAAGGAACTTATAATGCAGTTGGAAACACTTCACACCTCTTTTGAGATATATTCCACAGTAAACTTCGAGTATCAGAATGGAAGTATGAGCTTTTGGCCAATAGCATTGTTATACATTTATTATGGGGATCTGTTTGTTTCTAATCACATAAAGAAAAAACAATTGGGAACCACAAGGAAGCAAACAGTAATTTAATTTATTTATAGTAGTTTGGGCATTTTTTTTTAAAGAAAGTGACTTCAGGCATTAAAATGTTAAACCTACCTATTTCTATAATTAGGAACGTAAAACATAACATTACTAAGTTCAACAGATGTATTTAGATTACTCATGACAAATTATCAAGATGGAAGGAAGACTACAAGAAGGGGATGGAAGAGATAGGGCAAGGTGGTGAGAATAAGAGAGGTGAAGGAGGAAACAGAGCAGGAAAAAGACACAGACATAACCACTAAGAAAGACACAGGACACACACACATACAGAAAGGCTGAATAAAAGACAAACAAAAAGAGTGTTGGATTCAACTGAATTAAATCTAGGCATATCCTATAGTGCTTATAAACACGTAAAAAGCAGTTTTTACTGTGAAAGCTGTGATGAGAAAGCAAAGTGTCCATTTCTTAAAGACAATTCTGCTCTATATTTGCATGTTACTTCTTTCTAGAATGTCCTAAGTTACTTCCTCTTCCAAGAATGTCCTCACTTCCATCCCCACCTGTGGAGGTTTCAATCTGTGCCCTTCCAAGCACAGTTCAACTATCATGTTCCAGTTTTTTCACTCTTATGTTTATGTTATACTTTGTATCTCTACGAGAATACTCAAATCTGTCTTACAGTGGAATCATCCAAAGGTGTCCCTCTCCCTTATTATTTGTCCACAAGTCCTACAGGGTTGGGGTCATTATTTCTTCATCTTTACATTTTGCCTCAGGACCCAATAAGATAGGTACACAACAATTTTTTACTGCACTGAAGACACATAACAGGGTTCCAAAAGTTAAAGGTCTGTATGACCTCTGTCTGAGTGGAGGTGATACTTTCTTTCCAACTACTCTACCATTCTACAAGTATTGTATACACTTCTCTTTTGAAACTTCCTTTAGAGTCTGAACCAAGTCTCACCAGATAAATGGATTTATTATTTCCATAATGTTAAAAAAAAATGCTCATCTTGGTCACTCACTCCATACAACAAGGCTCTAAATTACTCTTGACTATTTCTAAAAATCAAAGCAAATACTGTCAATTAAAATATTCAATACAATATGTTTTCAGTCTGAAAGCAATTCCAACAAACAGTACAATGTTTAGAGCAATGGCTGTACTGTTTAAATAATTCCCAAGGTGACTACTTTGCAAAGAATAACAGTCCTTTTGATGCATTAGGATCCCATTACATAATATGCAGTTGTATAAAAGACTTGAGTTTTAGAACATGGAGTTAATTTTTAATATATAAATAAATATAAATCAAATTTTATAAATTGTACTTTAAAAACATTTTACAAACCACAATTATTTTACATAGTAAACCCTCATTTCTTAATTTATCTAGTTTTGCAAATCTTAATTTTTCATTAATCAGGTTAATTTAAAATGGAGATCACCTAAATTATTATGTGATCAGATTCTAATCTTTGCAACAAATGTCCTGAACTTTTTACTTTTTGAATAAAGTGTGTTAGAGGGCTAACTCAGCAAAGTTTTTTAAAATGTGATGAATTCTTAAATCATTAGACTGTTTGAAAATTACATATTATTTTGATCCTGAAAGGCCATCCAGTTTCAAATGTCTCCATATTATTTTTCATGAGAACAGTATTCTCTGTGGAAATCTGTGAAATATTTTAATATAAAATTTAGCTTGATAAAGATACAAGCATTTTCATTGTTAAAATATACGTATTTTAAGAGATGTAACTTTTTTGATAGTATGGAGGAAAGCAGATTGTTTAAATTTTAAAAGTAGAGCCTCTTGATGGCAAAAGAGGAAGGAAGACTATCCTGTTAGCATAAAATAACAAATACAAATATGTTTATTTTAGAAGAGACTCAGGTTTGGACAGTGACTTGAGTTTGCATTCACAGAATTTTCACTATATAAGACATCACTAAAAAGAACAGCTTCATTACACGGAAACTATAATAATCTTATTTGTAATGGAACTTTACCTGTTGCAGATATGGAATATTTTTACAAACAAATTTTGTATGTGTGTATGTTTGTCTACACATGTAGCATGCAAAATGCAAAGTTGACTTCCATCACAAGATGAAAATTGTTCATTGACGTGTAGTGCAAACTAAAGAAATAACTAAGGGATGAAAAGTCTGCAGTCCGGTGCTACATCTTGCCCTGTATCTTACAGCCTGTAAAAATTTAATTTAACGAAGGTTTCACATACCAATAAGACATTCCATCCAAAACTTATAGAGTAGCAATAGTGCTCTTTCTCATTCTGGTATTGGGAAAATTCAATTTAATAGAAGGGAAGACTTCCATTTATTAAAAAAAACTATGTAATATAAAATCAACCCACATAAAACAACCAACACAATATATATTCTAAAAGACATTATATAAGAATAAAAATATATGTGTGTGTATATATATATATGTATATATATATATATATATATATATATATTATATATGCTCTTCCATATATTTATGGTACTTAAATTGAGATTAAGAATCATGAAGAAGCAAAGGAGATTTATGCATAAGGTAGGAGAGAGAATATAATGAATATACTACAACTGAAGTCTCTAGATTTCACCTTTTCTTTATTAGCCTTAAAAAGGCAATTAAATAATTTAAAAAGAAAAGAAATTCTTTATTGAGCTGCTATCAAGATACCCTTACTCAAAGTTAAAGTCTGTTGCTGCCATCCACGAGTTGGGTCATTAATTTATCTGACAATGTCTAGTCTGCAATGTTTCTCATTATATGTCCTGAATTCATGATCATCTGCAAAGATCTGAAACCTTTCTCAGTGAAATTACTTTCATTTAACAAAACATTTTGAAGTGTTTTTAAAATAGTGAGGCTGAATTGACTATGGATTGATTGTCTTGGGTATTATATTTGGTAATCCATAGGTATAGCATAAACCATGCCCATATAAATATAAATTTTAAAATATCATTTATCTTTTGTATAAGCAATAAAACACTAAAAGGAATGTAGTACATAAAAGACCAGGTACTTCAGGCAGGTGAAGACATTTGACATTCAGCTTTTTGCTTCAAAATATACTTGGGAAAAAATACAACTAATCCTAGTGCAGAGTTGCATTGCACAGGAGTGTGTTACCCATCAATTCTTAGAGGAAAGAGCAAATACTGTATTTCTAATCATGCTGTCTCTTTCATTCACACACTTTGAAAATTCCTTTCTGTCAGTTAGGCTGCTCTGCATTGACCACTCCCAAATTTTTGTGTCCCTATTGTTGTTGAGACTTTTAATTTATTTTCTAATTATTTCTAACTCCTCTCTGTAATTTTCTTCCTAATCTGCTGGGTTTTTCTTCTTGTTACTACAGTGCCACCTCATCAGAGATTTCTATCTGACCAGGATTTTCTTTGCAGTTTTATATAGCCTTATTGACTCTGACTGCTGCTTTTGGATGCCTAGACCATAATAGGAAGAGACTGCAATTTGTTGCCATAAATGGTCCTCATACATCTTCCACCTACATTCAGTAGATATCCAGACTTTATTTCATATTTCTTTAAATTCTGTTTCCATTCTCAATCCATTAATTTTATAATATAACTTTTATATAAACAAATATTCCTAGGCATTCCAAAGACTAAAAAAATGAATAAAGGTATGCAGATAAATTCTTATTTTCCATGGGTTTAATGTTAACAACAAAATTATTTTAATTTTTATTATCTGTAATATCTTGTATTAATTGTACATGCAGCATGAACATTTGCTGCTTAATTAACTAAAAATAATAATAATAATAATAATAATAAATAGAGCATGTACCAAATGCTGAGCACAACCCATATTAGATAACTCAGTTCATTAAATTCCAGGTAATTCTCAACCTTCATTGTATTTGAAATAAAGGAATTTCTTTTGGTACACCATAACTCTCTTTATTTCAAGTGGAAGCCTATAAAAGATCATTAATGTTTCATCAACAAACTATTTAGGTTCAAAATTAATCCATCTTTAATTGTTTTCTTCATCAAGAAGAATAGATTTAAATTACTACATAAGGGTAACAAAATAACTGAAAAAAAATTAAATTTTTCTTTTTGTGCCCCAATAATTATAAACCACTTAGGATAGGTGAAGACAATATGAAAAGCAAAAAAATGGAAAACAATCACTACCAATTTCCTGCAGTCACCCATAAACTATTACAAGAACATTATGTTTCAAGCCAGCAACTATTAAAGCAAACTGCCCTGGTGCCTTTTCATTTTACTTTAATACTAGTGGAGCATGATTAAGTCTTCAGGGAATTGTAGTCATGTTGAAATAGTCTTATCATGTAATCAATATTTCAAATATTTCAAGTCTTTTCTTTTACATGGGTAGGCACCAGGAATCGAACCCAGGTCTCTAGCGTGGCAGGTAAGAATTCAGCCACTGAGCCACTGTTGCCGCCCTCAAGTCTTTTAAGGTGAGCTCTATTTCTCTACTGCTTCTTTTTGGTCAGTATCACCCGACCTTCACAAATGCCTTCATCATTTTTTTGTTTCATCCAAATTGTTCTTCCATCTTGGAAATGTATCAATGTAAATGGTGCTAATTGCAATAGTTAATAAGAGCCAAAATATCTAGGGCCCTCGGCCCCATTGTCACTTTATGTGTCTCTGCTCATGTGGAGATAAAAGAATAAGGGAAGGAAGAATCATTTTCAAAAAATAGGATGCCACATATACACCTTTTTGTTTACTTAATATTTAAAACTTTTCTTAAGGGCATAAATAATCCTGCTAAAATTACTTTCCTTTACAATCCCGGTTAATTTTAACTTGTTAAAAAATTTCTAACTTAAAAATTCTTTCTTATTTAAGGGATAGTAATGATACTCTAGCAGACATGATTAACCCAATAACCTAATACTTTTAACTTACTAATCACTGTTTTCCCTTGGTGTCATAAATTCCAAGCAACTGAGGTATCTTTCAATTTATTTTACGAATGGAAAATATTAGCACATATATACCTTGTATGAAATTGGAAATCCCAGTAACTCTCATGGATAAAAATCAGCAAGGTTGTGTGTGCACATGTGTGTACATATCTTCAATTAGAAAGTAAGGTCCATGAGTCATTCTTCATTCAATCACCAGTGAATATCTCCAAATTCCATCGAAATGCCTTTAAACATAGCAATCGCTTAACAAATACTTATTAAAGAAATTAAAAACTAGTGATGATACAAATGCACCAGTACACAATTTAAAATTTTAAATCCTTAATATGAAAGAAATCCTGGGAAAGCATTAGTAATAACATATTTCTATATTTCCTCAATGGGTGGTTCAATTTATATCTTTCTGGCAGTGTATTATTGTCATTTTTTGGTCTATTGCAACGAAAATTGCCATTTCAAAGTATTCATTTATACCATAACCTTTTCTTGAAGATATTTATTGAGAATTTAGTCCAAATAATGTCATCAGCTTTATCATATACTAATGAAATAGTATGTTTCTTAATTTGTGCACAAACCATACCTTATTTTTACCTCATACTGCTTATCTTAATTAGAAGATCTACATTATTCCTGTTTTATGTTTCTTGTATAACTCTCTTATGTAGTTAGTCACATTCCAATCAAACTTACATTAAAATAATAAGCAATGATTTCTACCTGCAGTAGGGTATATATGGCATCTGAGACATATCACACAGTGGGCGAACCAACACAGCTATAGCTCTCCCCAATTCTCTCCCCAGTCCTTCTGTTTTAGGCTTCCTCATAACAGAATTAAAAGGTGTGCTACCATTAAAATAGCCAAGAAGGTTTTAAGTGAAATGGTTTTCTTAGTCTCTCATGAAGTGAATAGAAATTTAGTAAGTTTTTAAGTATGGCCTTAACTATAGTACAGTAAAGAACTGGTAATTTTTTGTTTGTTTTGTTTTGCTTTGTTAGACTCCTTGACATGATGTTCAAGTCAATGTTTTAATGAGAAGAAAAGTTAAATAATAAAAAAAGAGACAAAAATTTTTCTCAAAGCCAGATGCTTTGAACTTTAGAGCAAACTTAATATCAGACATTAGAACACAAGTTCCATGAGGGCACATTTTTTTGTTGTTCACTGTGGTATCTTCAGAACCTAGAAAAGCATATGAGTCATGATAAACACTTAATAAATACTTAGCAAATTGAATGCATTTACATATATACTTTGATGGCAAAGAAAAATGCAATAGACCAGGTCCTAAATGACACAAGGAATTTGAAACTGGCTGTAAATGCTCTTTTCCTCTACTTTTCCAGGTTTTCTGATTACAATCAGAAAATATTCTACTGATGGGTCAGGGTGATACTCTAACTTACAGAAAGTCAACCAAGAGAATTTCTCTAGAAACCTCTTTTTAGGGCTAAGAGAAAATTTAAAGAAATATATTTGAAGTACTGACATTTTTGTGAATGAAATTTTATGACATCTGGGATGTGCTTCAAAATAATATGGGGCAAGGTTATTAACCATGTGTTAGCTTACTGTTGGTGACTGATGGATGCAAAGGGATTTATTGTATCATTCTCCCTTCTTTTGTGTAAATAAAAAAGAAATTGAGAATAAACACACGTCTATTTTCAGTATGTATTATTTTATGTATTTTTATTATTTCCAAACTAAAATAAATCTGGAGGTTTGTGACAGACTTTTTCTCCTCCACCCTCAAAAAAAAAAATTTTGCTAGCAAAAATTTTAAAAAGGAAAGGGCACAAAACTTCGTTCCATAATCCTAGAACTGCAACACGAGGGAAAGAGACGAATGATATAATGCTCACTTTTGCCATATTCTCTCCCATAAGAAACAGTTTAAGAAAAAAGTTAAGTGGACAAATCCTGAAAACATCCTTCCTATTAGCCACCAATTTGGAAAGACATTTACTGAGAACTTAAAGTAGGAGTAGGGGTATAAAACCAATAAACAAAACAAAGCAGAAACTATGAGTCTACAAAGCCTCCACACTACTTCATAAAAGAAAGGTAAACTATCAAAACCTAGTATTTTGTTTTTTTCCTTACTGGTAGGAAAGTAGGAAAATGAAGACAAAACAATTATAATTTCCCAAAGCTCATTATCTTTATTAATAAATGTGCACTTTGTAGAATGGAAGGAAAAAGAAGGAATAAATAATACATAATCTTCTTATGAAAGAGAAGGCTAGAGTCACATATGCTTGCTCAAGCATAGTCGCGCCTATACTTGACCCAATTTTATACTTATATTGAAATAGCAAAACCCAATGATTTTACCTGTTTTGTCCTCACTGACTGAAAGAGGATGAGAAAGTATCACGGGGAGATCAGATGAATAGAAGAAACAGCACAATTTTAGCCATCAAACAAAAATTCAGAGGATAAGTTAAAGTGATTTTAGATGGGGTGGGAAGAGCATAAGGAGCATTTTTCAAGCATACAGATGAAGAACAATAGAGTGTTCTGTACATTTCAGGTGAAATAAAACGACTATGAAAAAAAGATAATGAGGAATCCACTATGGATGAAGGAAAACTTAACTCAAGAAACAAAAGAAAAATTACAAATAAACCAAAAACAAATGGGTCAAAAGATATGAAAGATGGTTCATAGAAAGAATATATAAATGCCCAAGAAACATACAAAGATTTCAATCATGTACACATATTTAGCATTCTCCCTTATCACACTGACAAACTTTTTAAACCAGATAATATCCAAGATTGCTGAACATATAGGAAACAGGCCATTACACATAGCTTGCAGGAGAGTAAATAGGGAAAATTTTTTAACAGAAATTTAGAAATAACTCTCAAATTTTAAAATGTAGGGTAAATTAGCAGAAATTTATTTCACATATATACTTTGCTTAGGTCCTGCTTTCTCTATGCTTTTATGCCCTGACTTATTTCCCACCCACAAGTGATTGTCAGGACACAGGGTAGATAGAAGTACAGAGGTTCTTATTTCTATTAACAAAAAGATGCCAAATGTCAGAAGTGAACCTGTATTTTAGTCCATCCTTTTTCATTCACTAGTTTTTATCTTGACTAAGACAACAGTCTTCTCAAGGACTATTCTTTTCATATGCAAAAATAATGTTTGGGAATTTTAGAATGTCCAAGAATCTTTCCATCTCTCAAACATTATTGTTCAATGTTACTTAAAAATAGATTTCCTTTAGATTATACCTTACTCAATATAAGGAGCTTTTTCATTGTTATTTTTCCAGTTTTGGAGGAATATTGATGATAAATTTCTTCTAAAAGAAATATACATTCTCTCCTCTGGTTTTAAACCCCAATCTAGCAATGCAGACCTGTAGGACAACTCACCAAGGTTAGAGGCTCTGGTTGTAGCTGTGGACAGGACCAAGTTTCTGTCCTCTATGGGGATTCAAACAGCTTCTTTGGTCTTATTAACTCATTTGCATCATGTGTGGAGAAACTGAATACACAGCATCAGGCAGACTTAGAGAAACAACCAGTCCACTCATTTTTTGAAAACTTTATTTTGATGGATTCCTGTGACCCCAGTGAGTATATCGGACTCATTAACTTAACTTTTAAAAGTTTGAAATATATAAATATGACCCTAAAAGTTCATGACCTAAAACAATTTGTCATTTTACTGAGGTATATATTTGAATTACATGTGATATGCTATGGAAGCAAATTACTTAGATAATGAGTAACCTTAGGCAACTGTGAGTTTATGAGAAGGTCTCTAGAGTTAAGCTTTATGAAAGTCTACTATATAAGAGTATTTAGTAAATATATACAAATGTAGAGGAAAAAGTGAATCTTTGTATGAAGAGCAATATGTCCATCTTGCTCTACAAAGTAGTAAAATTAATTTCTATATATTTTCAAGACCTTAATAACTGGATACATAGGTCTTAGAAACTGAAGGGGTCAGAAATACATTGAACAGAAAAAATAAATTTTCATAAGTGTACAACTTTGGAAATTATTTTTAATAGTGACATATGACCTTGAGATAAAATATACTATTCATACAAACTAATACTATTAATTTAGAGCAAAAAATTCAGACCTCCACTTATATGTCTGGTTCTTAAAACAATAATCCATTATTAGAGATAGCAGTATTTGTCTTCATTTTTGACTCATAAGCTAGAGGGTAGAAATATTAAGAGATTTAGTGAATTCACTCGTCCACTCAATCATTTAATGGAGCATCGCTGAGCTCTTAGTATATCCCAAGCACTTTATAGACTCTACAAGGGAACAAAAAGAAAAATAAAGGAATCACTGACTGGATCAAAAACTGTAGTTTAGTGTGAGAACTGCCTTAAGAGATATATAATGGGTGTTTGGAGATAATGAAGGAGACACCTAGGGTAAAGATGGGGAAGGAGTGGACAGGACTTCCAAAAGGTGACCATTAACTAAGAGAGCCAAGGAGGAGACGAAGGAGAGTGTTTCAGAAGAATAAGAGCATGATCAAAAGAGTTATTTATGAAATAAGAAGGAACTCCTACAATAACTAACAAAGATGTGGGCAAGGGAGAGCCAGTGTCTGTTCGAGGAGGTGGTATTTTAGCTGAGACCTCAGAGATAAGAAGGATTCAGTGATACAGAAAGCCAGGCGCTAGGAACACCTGTAAGAAGGCCCTAACACAGAAAAGCACTTGGGAATGTTCTAAGAAGAAAAAGGGCATCAATATGGCTAGAAAGCTGTGAGCTAAATGGAGAGGCAGAATGAGATTAAGAAAAAGAGGAATGGAGAGATAGACGTTATGGGATTTTACTCTATATGAAACAAAAAGCCACTGAAGTGGCTTTGGGATACAGAATTGACTGAAGGCAACAAAGGACTTAGAGGAGTGACCAGTTAGGAGGCTGATACGATTGTCCACAAAGGACTCATATTGACCTCAACTAAGAAAGTAGCAGTGGGTATGGAGAGAATGGACAGAGAAAATTTTTTTACTTTTGTCCTGATTCACCATGGCTTTTACCCATTATCTCTAGACCTCAATTTCACCTTCTATAAACTGGGGTTAACTATAATGTGTTGTTCAGAGCATTGTGTGAGACAAGACATTATAAGTATCTGCATTAAGGAAGGTTGTATAAAATCTCATTGGTTTACGAATAACTTATGAAAACTAATTGTTCTCTCCAAGCTTAAAATAGTAGTAGCAACTAAAGATCCACTCAAATACAAAAACATATGCACATAATTTCTAGAATAACAAAGGAAAACACTTAGATATAATTCATAAAATATTTAGAGTTATTTTAAAAAGTTACAGAGATAATAATTCAATGCCTGGTTGATGAACCCCAGAAAAGCCATGCTCTTTTGTTCTCAATCAATATTGCTGGATGGTATCTTTTTTATTGTTTCCATGGACATGTGACCAACCCAATTATGGGTGGTAATTTTTGATTAGATGGTTTCCATGGAGACATGTCTCCACCCATTCAAGGTGGGGTTGCTTACTTTAAGAGAGAATCACTTTGGAAAAAGCTTTAGAACCAACAGAGCCCACACAGCAGAAATCACTGGAGATGGAGAAGAAAAACACCCCTGGGAAATCCTTATGAAATGAGAAGCCAAGAAAGAAAGCTAGCAGACATCACCATGTGCCTTCCCAGCTGACAGAGGTATTCCGGACCCACTGGCATTTCTTGAATCAAGATAACTTTCTGTGGAAGCCTTAGTCTGGACATTTTAATGGCCTTAGAACTGTAAACTTGTAACTTAATAAATTTTATTTTTAAAAGCCATTCCATTTTTGGTATATTGCATTTCAGCAGTTTACAAACTAAAATACATGGAGACCCTTGAAATGAGAAGAGATAAATATGACCAATTATAGGTAAATGTCTCTTATCAAAAATGTAGAGATACCTCCTATGCAAACGGTAGTAAAATTAAAATCTCACTTAAAAATTGTTATAAATATGTGTTCTCCAGTTAAGAAATAATATAGTCTTTAAAACAGACCAAAAGAAAAGTTGGCTGAATGTTCCATATGAGAAGAATACACAGAATATTTATCTCTGAACAAAGAAAGGAACTAGACCAAAGGAAGGGGACTGCAGCAAATCAAAGATCCTCTTGTTTGTATCTTTCCTTTATTCATGTATACAATTGAAAAAAAAAAAGAAGGACAAATGATAGAGCTTATTATACAGTGCAGAATAATTTGTTGGTGTCAAATCTTGCCAGCTAAATCCCTAAATAGCTAACTTCTAAGAAAGTCTATGTACCCTGCTTCCTAAAAGCAAGTAAATATAAGGCTCTTGATGAAAGAAACTTCTACATAATGGAAATGTTAGTCTCGCATATGCAGAAATTATAAGTGAGGCATGATTTTTGAGTCATTTTTAACCATAGTATATAGTCCTCCATGCTTGTCATGACAAAATGTGCATGTTTTCAAGACAAATGGCCTAATTATGGATAAGTTTGGCAACAGCATTGAGTTTCGTTTCTTTGCAGGCCAATAGAGATTGAACTTATCAAGAGGACTATTCAACCCACCAGGCTCTCATGACAATACTGACCCAAACATCTACAGGGAGCTCAAGTTTTAGAATAGATTGCTTGAAAATTACTGGTGTTCCTTACCATCATCCTAATATAGCATTGTTTTAAAAAACTGATGATAACCCTATATGAACACACAGATTTAAAAAATTTCAGAAACAATTTAATTATGTAGTATGTTAATTCAAAAATGAAGAAATAGTATTCATAGGTTAATGTTTTACATAGGTTAATGTAAGTTAATGTTTTTCATATTTTTTTCATCCAAACTGATTTCCAAAAGGTTTGTCCTACTATCAAAAGAAGGAATTTAAACACCTAATTGCTCACAAAAAGTAAAGTTCAGTTACATACTTATTAACTCCATTAGACAGGCAATATAGAAGAGGAAAAACACCTTTTACCTGATGTTTGAAAACACTTGTCATAGAAAAACCCACACTTGGGTAAAGGTTCAGAATTCTTATATTATGGAGTTTTCAACAACTCCTTACTTCTTGTAACACTTTCTTCCTTTTAAAAGTTTTATTCCCTCTCATTTTATTTCCTTGTATTCTGTTCAAATTTATACTATTTCCCCTTCCCCTTTTCTTTTTCTCCTCCTGATTCTTATACTACACTGCTGATAGACTTAGAGGGGAAAAAACCTGAAATAAAGCAAATACTCTTTTCAATCAGAACACTATTAAGCAACACTTTCAAACACAAAGTCAGTCAATCAATACATTTTATTACACTTTTTAAGGAAACTCGTCATTCATGTTTGATATCTATACCCTATTTCCCAATCATGCTACACAGAAAGGTTTTGTAGTTCACCACTTCTTGCAGAACTAAAGCAGAGGGCAACTGCTGGAAGAAGGCAAAGTTGATCAAAGAAAAAATGTGGCGCTGATAATGTTTGTCTTCATAGCCTGACTTTTTCTTCATATAAAAATGAACTCCTAGAGTCTCATATTTTCCCTGTATTTATTCAAAAAATATTCACTGAACCCTTTGTGCCATGAACTATGTCTAGTGTATGACTAAAGAGATGAAAAATGCACAACCTAGCTGGAAGGAAATTAATATAATTGCAATATAATTTGTTAAGGCTTATAATGGCAATAAGAGCAGATTGCTAACCTCGTTCTGCATCTGTCTACCCAAAGTGCTTTACTTTCTTCTTGGATTTTCCTTGTACTTGAAGAAGCAAACTGTCCTTCACCTCAATAAAATTTACCTGTGGGTGAATCTCATTTTCCCTGAAGGTACACCTCTTAGGTAGATGCATTGGGAAAACAATTTCACAAATTAGCCCACACTGGATATTAAAAGACTACATTATGTACATCGCATCTCTCCTGCATTTTAACAAGTCTTTCCATTTGAAAAGAACTGGTTGTTAGCGGTGGGAATTTCAAGAACTGCATAGTAAGCTGGTAGAAACTATTAGGAGGACCTTCTTCGCACACCTCAGTCACAACAGGAAGGAGTTAGCTATTACACATAAAACTTCTCTCATTAAAGGCCCTATACATGACTTGACATTATTTTTTAAACAACACAGGCATGCTACGCATTTACTCATTAAGAAAATACAGTCAAAGATGCTACTAAAATAGAGATTATATTCACTTAAAACTATATCTACTTTATTTTTGTTAAATTATTATGAAGATTTACTTCAGATTTTTGAAATAACAACAGATTGTTTTCTAGTTGGAAAGCATAATTCCCACAATAATATGTATATATAATATAATGAGAAAAATATATCAAGAAAAATGATTCATGGTTCACATAATCAAAGTTGTACCTATTGTGGAAAATTTAGAGATTATTTAATATATAACTTTAGGGAAAACTAACTTAATATCTGTGGAACTGAGTTTCCTCCCATATAAATGACAAGTTTAAATCAGAATATAAACTACATTTGCTTCCAGGCTTGATATATATGTGAATAGTTTGTACAACTATTTCCTTATTCCTTATTAGAATAAGGAATATTCTTATTCTAATTCCTTATTTGCAGAAATTTTACAGATTCTGTGGTATCATAATTAGAGAATTTGGTTAACTAGTAAGAACCCCCTTTTATATGTTTGTGTCTTCAGTCCCAATAGAGGACCTAATCCAAAGTAAGTGCTTAATGAAATTTAGCTGGTGGATGGCTGATTGGATGGATTGAAAATTGGATAAATAGAAAAACACTGATGTAAGTGAATATTTATAAAGTCAGTGACATATCTAAATGTCTAGAGACAATTAGTGAGAAACACTGAAGATTCAGTAATGAGTATTTTTAAAGATTTTAAGGCTTTATGGGAAGTTTAATAAAAAATTAAAGTTCAGTTTTGGGGTCCAGGCAAGAAGTTTAAAAATTGTTAAAGCTGAAGTAAATTAAATAAAGTCCATTTTGAGTAGAGTCATTTACGGCAATTTCCCCTCACCCACTTTCTATAAATTCATGCTTGTTCACTGTACTGTGCTTACTGATAATTTATCCCAAATTATTCTTGGCAGTTTGAATCATTTCATCTATAAATATAAATACCTCACTCATTGCAATTTGCACAAATCCCAGATCTCATCTCAGCAAAGGGTTCTGGAAATTAATTTCCACATCTGTAAAACAAAAATATCTACTTAACAGAATTGTGATAATCAAAGATACTCAATGAATGTCTCATTTATTTAACTACTATCCACCAAAATTATTCTTCTACCTGAGGCCAACTTCTCCACCTATGTACTTGATGTTTATAACTTCCTATGGTCTCTGACATTTTATTCTACCAGCGATCATCTCTCTGTCCTTATCACTACTAACTCTTTTCTCTTCAAAACATGTAAATCACTCTCTTCCTAATACAAACTTTTTTGATCCTGTGTCCTCTTTTAATAACAACAACTTTCTCCTCTTCTCAGCTGTGTTACTTCATTACGGAAAAACATGTAAAGTGTTTATTTATTTTTCTATATAGAAAATATTTGTGGATTATTTCTTTTTTAAAGGAAAACAAGGAGAATAAAGAATGAAACAATAAAATTTAAATCTCTAGTCATCACATCAGCCATGGCCACTTTTTTCCAAATGTAATACTGATATAGTTACATACAAATAAATTAGACTCAGAATCACCTAAATTTTATATTTTCACCAAACATTATAATATTTAAAAGCAGAATTCAAATACTTAAATACTGCAAATAATCCATTCAATAAATGAAATAAAATGTTTATTCATTCTTATATGTTAGATAACTGGATCATTTCAAAATTTTTTATATTATAAATGATTTTGACAAGGATGTTTGTATGTAACTCCTTGCATAGCTTTCTAATTATTTCTACCACATGACCCCCCAAATTAGGAATTGTTAAATAAAATAAGATAAACAATATAAATCAAGTTCACATTGTTAACCTAAATTAAAAGGCCTTGATCTCTTATTGAGAAATTTGTTCATCTAAATTTATCCTCAAAATGATATGTGACAGATGGAATGAGCAAAAAACATAAAAAAGAATACTGTATACTTAGAAAACTGAAAAGGAAAAATGAAAACCATTAAAATAAATATGGCCATTTAATATAATGCAGAATATAAGATAAAAAATAAAAATAGCAACAGCCTGTTACAAATGGAGAAAATCTCATTTGCAATAGTGAAAAATTAAGTCACTTACTGGGCTTACATGGAAGAGATGGCAGAGTAAGGGGCTGTGATGTTCATCCCTCTTCTAGAACATCCAGTGGTCATATAGAAAATGTCTGAAACAACTATTCTTGTATGATGGAACCCAGGGGAGCACTGTATAGCACCAAGGGAAGAGTGGGATGAAGAAACTGAGGTACTGCAGTAAAAAGTTGTGAGCAAATTGCTCTGTGGTGACCACTGGTGCCTATCCCCAACTCAAGGCTAGCCCCCTAGGTACTGGTTACTGGCTGGCTCTTACAGGCAGAGGAAGACATGAAAGCCCTCTTCCTCAAGAGCAGGGTGGGAAATGTTGAGTACTGAACATAGCTCTTGATCAGAGAGTGTAAACTGCTTGGTCCTGGCTCTAACAACCCACCCTGGACAGGGACAGTGGCACCATTGTTTCAAACCTGCCCTTGACAGGAGCAAAGGCAGTGGAGATTCAAAGAAGCAGGACCTATGTAGGGCTTCAGGGAAATGCCTGCTAAAGAGTATCATCTTCT
Organism: Tamandua tetradactyla; assembly: GCF_023851605.1. NCBI lineage: Eukaryota > Metazoa > Chordata > Mammalia > Pilosa > Myrmecophagidae > Tamandua > Tamandua tetradactyla. The sequence continues at coordinate 31,432,295 of NC_135336.1, read as the reverse complement.
GGGTATGCCAGGAAAGTGCACCTTTGGGAAGCTATCAAAAAGCCTATTTTATATCCTTCCTGACCTTCTCGCCAGGATTCTTTGGGATTGGTCTGCCTCCCTATGAGGGTCACTGGCCCTATTTTTCTTGGAAATACTGACATGGAAAGTTCTCTCTGGGGTGATCCTCCTTCAAGACTTTGCTTTCCAGGCAAAAGCAGCTGGATGAAATGAAAGGAGAGTTAAAAAAAATTATAGAGTCCGAACAAAAACAAGCAGAACAGATCAAGATTCCAGGAAAAGGAACAGATGAAAGGAAGGTTTCCCAAGAGGGTGAAACAATTAACACAAATAGTACAATTTTTAAAATTGCACCACATACCAAGGGCAAGGATCAGATGATGAAGAGGTAAAAAAATGTCTGGCCAGTCAAACATGGGCAATTCTGAAGGTCTAGAATAAATTGAACCTAGTGTCAGAGAAGAGCCATCAACAATAAAAGCCTAGACAAGAGAGAGGTGACCTGCATAGTAGATATCAAGTTAATCAGATGCCTTAACATCAGAAAAAAATTGCAAACCCTTCTAAGAAATAGGAAGATATAGCCCAGTCAAAGGAACTAATTAAAATTTTGTAGGAGATATATATTTTGGAATAACTAATTAAAGATCTTCAAACAAATATCATAAATCAATTTAAGGAAGTGAAATAAAATATAGCTAAAGAGATAAAGCATATAAAGAAAACACTCAGTGAGCATAAAGAAGAATTTGAAAGTATGAATGGAAAAATAGCAGAATTTATGGGGATGGAAGGCACAATAGAAGAGATTAAAAATACACTAGAGGCATACAACAGCAGATTTGAACAGGCAGAAGAAGGAACCAGTGAACTAGAAGAAAGAAAAATTGATATTGTACAGACAGAAGAGAAAGAGAAAGGAATGGGAAAAGTTGAGCAGGATCTCAGGGAGTTGAATGACAGCCCTAAGTGCACAAACATATGCATTATGGGTGTCCCAGAAACATAAGATAAGGGAATAGGTGCAGAAAGAATATTTGAGGAAATAATGGCTGAAAATTTACCAATTGTTCTGGAAGACATAAATATGCCTGTCCAAGAAATGCAATGTGCTCCCAACAGTAGAAATCCTAATAGACCTAATTCCAAGACACTTACTAATCAGTATGTCAAATGCCCAAGATAAAGAGAGAATCCTGAAAGCAGTAAGGAAAAAGTGTTTCATCACATAAAAGGGAATAGGTACTAAGATTAAGTTCTGATTTCTCATTAGAAATGGAGATGAAAAGGCAGTGGTATGATATATCAAGGTACTGAAAGAAAAAAACATTAGCCAAGAATTCTTTATCTGGCAAAAATGTCCTTCAAAAATGAGGAAAAGTTTTAAAAATTCACAAACAGAAACTGAGAGAGTTTATCAAAAAGTGACCAGCTCTAAAAGAAATACTAAAAGTAGTTCTGCAGGCTGAAAGGAAAAGAAGCTTGGAAGAGAGTGTAGAAATGAAAATTATTAGTAAGGGTAACTAAAAAAGTAAAAAAGAGATAAAAAAATAAGATATAAAATATAAAAACCAAAGAATAAAATTGTTGAAATAAGTACTGTCTTTACTGTAATAACATTAAATGTTAATGGATTAAATTCTCCAATTCATAAAAAGATGGATTGGCAGAATGGATAAAAATTTATGATCCATCTATATGCTGTCAATAAGAGACTCACCTTAGATCCAAGGACACAAATAGGTTGAAAATGAAAGGTGGGAAAAAGATATTATATGCAAACTAACCAAAAATGAGCTGTGGGTAGCTATACGAATATTGGACAAAATAGACTTTAAATGCAAAACTGCAATGAGACAAAGAAGGACACTATATATTAACAGAAAGAGCAATCCACCAAGAAGAAATTACAATCATAAAATTTGAGGCACCAAACCAGGGTGCCTCAAAATATATGAGGCAAACACTGGCAAAACTGAAGGAATAAATAGACATCTCTACAGTATATAGTTGGAGATGTTGATACACCAGTCTCATCAATAGCTAGAACTAGACAGAGGTTCAATAAGTAAACAGAGAATTTGAACAATATGAGAAAAAAGTAGACTTAACAGATATATACAGAGCGCTGCACCCCAAAACAACAGGACAGTTGCATTTTTCTCAAGTGCTCATTTATCAATCTACAGGATACACAAGAAGTTGGGTCACAAAAAAAATGAGAGTGGAGACATTACTATTGACCCCACAGAAATAGGAAGAATCATAAAAGGATACTATGAACAACTGTATGCCAACAAATTAGATGACCTAAGTGAAATAAACAAATTCCTAGAATCATACAAACAAACTCATTGACTCTAGAAGAAATAGAAGACCTCAATGTACCAATTACAAGTAAAGAGATTGAATCAATCATGAGAAACCTACCAACAAAGAAAAGCTCAGGACCAGATGACTTCACAGGTGAATTATACCAAGCATTCCAAGAAGAATTAATACCAATCCTGCTCAAATTCTTTGGAAAAATTGAAGAGGAGGGCACACTACCTAACTCATTCTATGAAGCCGACATCACCTATTACCAAAGCCAGATAAAAATACTATAAGAAAAAGAAAACTATAGACCAAATTTTCTAATGGATATAGATACATAAATCCTAAGAAAAATACTAGCAAATAGAATCCAATAGCACTTTAAAAGAACTATACACCATGATCAAGTGGGTTTTATCCAGGTACACAATGCAGAAAATCATTTAATGTAATATACTACATTAACAAGTCAAAGAGGAAAACCACAGGATCATCTCAACAGAGGCAAAAAAGGATTTGAGAAAATCCATCATCCTTCTTTGTCTCTTTTAACTGTTTTACTTTTGAAGTCTAATTTGTTGGATATTAGTATAGCTACTCCTGCTCTTTTCTGGTTGTTATTTGCATGAAATATCTTTTCCCAACCTTTCACTTTCAACCTATGTTTATCTTTGGGTCTAAGATGTGTTTCCTGTAGACAGCATATAGAAGGATCCTGTTTTTTAATCCATTCTGCCAGTCTATGTCTTTTGATTGGGGAATTCAGTCCATTAACATTTAGTGTTACTACTGTTTGGGTAAAACTTTCCTCTACCATTTTGCCTTTTGTATTATATATATCATATCTGATTTTCCTTCTTTCTACACTCTTCTCCATACCTCTCTCTTCTGTCTTTTCGTATCTGACTCTCTGTCTTTTCGTATCTGACTCTAGTGCTCCCTTTAGTATTTCTTGCAGAGCTGGTCTCTTGGTCACAAATTCTCTCAGTGACTTTTTGTCTGAAAATGTTTTAATTTCTCCCTCATTTTTGAAGGACAATTTTGCTGGATATAGAAGTCTTGGTTGGAAGTTTTTCTCTTTTAGTAATTTAAATATGTCATCCCACTGTCTTCTAGCTTCCATGGTTTCCACTGAGAAATCTACACATAGTCTTATTGGGTTTCCCTTGTATGTGATGGATTGCTTTTCTCTTGCTGCTTTCAAGATCCTCTCTTTCTCTTTGACCTCTGACATTCTAACTAGTAAGTGCCTTGGAGAACGCCTATTTGGGTCTATTCTCTTTGGGGTGCACTGCACTTCTTGGATCTGTAATTTTAGGTCTTTCATAAGAGTTGGGAAATTTTCAGTGATAATTTCTCCCATTCGTTTTTCTCCTCCTTTTCCCTTCTCTTCTCCTTCTGGGACACCCACAACATGTATATTTGTGTGCTTCATATTATCATTCAATTCCCTGAGCCCCTGCTCAAATTTTTCCATTCTTTTCCCTATAGTTTCTGTTTCTTTTTGGATTGCAGATATTCCATCCTCCAGTTCACTAATTCTATCCTCTGTCTCTTTAAATCTACCATTGTTGGTTTCCATTGTTTTTTCATCTCTTCTACTGTGTCTTTCAATCCCATAAGTTCTGTGATTTGTTTTTTCAGACTTTCCATTTCTTCTTTTTATTCATCCCATGTCTTCTTCATGTCCTCCCTCAATTTATTGATTTGGTTTTTGAAGAGGTTTTCCATTTCTGTTCGTATATTCAGAATTAGTTGTCTCAGGTCCTGTATCTCATTTGAGCTATTGGTTTGTTCCTTTGACTGGGCCATATCTTCAATTTTCCTGGTGTGATTTGTTATTTTTTGCTGGTGTCTGGGCATTTAATCAGATTTCCATGAGTGTGGGACCCAGCAGGTTGAAAGACTTTCCTGTGAAGTCTCTGGGCTCTGTTTTTCTTATCCTGCCCAGTATGTGGTGCTTGTCTGTCTGCAGGTCCCACCAGCAAAAGATGTTGTGGCTCCTTTAACTTTGGAAGACTCTCGCTGCTGGGTGTGTGGTGGAGACAGAGGAAAGGTTGTAGGTTGGTTTTAATGGCTTCAAATTGTGAAGTCCTGGGATCTGAATTCCTTGAGAGAGAGATTCCACCTGAGTTGCATTTCACCCCTCCCTTGGGGAAGGTTCAGGTGGTAGAGAGCCCTGAAAGCGGCCTGTTTCTGCGTTCAGGGCAGTTGCAACCTGTGTAATCCCAGTGCTGAGCCCAGAGGCAACGAAGCCTCCATAGAGACAGCTGCAGAAAGCTCTGTTTCACCCCCTTTCCTCTTTTTCAGTTAGCCCAATCAGCGACTTCCGCCTTGATCAATTTCACCTGAGCTGAGGGCCTATTTTTAGTAGTCAGAAATTGTTCATTAATGCCACTATTGGTGTTAGGTTGGGCTCAGTCTCTACTACTGTTGGAGACTCTTTCCTTTCCCTCCTGGAAGTCGCCTGTGGGGGAGGGTCGCCAGCTGCACAGCTTGGGGAACTGCTGTTCTGAGGCTCCCAGCCGGCCCGGGAAGCCACGTGTGTGGAAGGGGCTGCAGTTGCCGGCCACTGCGGCTTGGGGAACCACTGTTCCGAGGCTCCCAGCCGGCCCGGGAAGCCGCATGTGTGGAAGGGGCTGCGGTCGCTGGCCACCACGGCTTGGGGAACCGCTGTTCCGAGGCTCCCAGCCAGCCTGGGAATCCCCGCATGGGGGAGGGGCGCCAGCCGCCGCAGCTTGGGGAACTGCCGATCCAAAGCCCCCAGCCGGCCCGGGAAGCTGCATGTGGGAGGGCTGCCGCGGCTTGGGGAACCGCCGATCCAAGGTTCCCAGCCGGCCCGGGAAGCCACATGTGTGGAAGGGGCTCCGGTCGCCGGCCACCGCGGCTTGGGGAACCACCGCTCTGAGGCTCCCAGCTGGCCCCGGAAGCCGCACGTGGGGGAGGGCCGCCGGCCGCCGTGGCTTGGGGAACCGCCAATCCAAGCTCCCAGCTGGCTTGGGAAGGAGGGAGAGAGGGGCTCTGGCCGCCAGCCACTGCGGCCCGGGGAAGCGCCTGCCTCTTGGGGACCTCACCACAGCGGAGTCTCTTAGCTGGTCCAGCCAGTCCAGAATGGGGTACTCTGTGTGTCCGGTCTCTGTCATGGCTCCGGGAGCTGTTCTGTACTGTTTCTAGTTCTTTAGTAGTTGTTCTGGAGGAGGAACTAAGACCCGCGCGCCTTACTAGAGAAAATCCATCATCCTTTCTTGATAAAGACAATTCAAAAGACAGGAATTGAAGGAAACTTCATCAACATAAATGAAGGGCACATATGAAAAAACCACATCTACCATTGTGCTCAGTGATGAAAGACTGAAAGCTTTCCCTCTAACATCTGGCACAAGACAAGGATGGCCACTGTCACTACTGTTATGCAGCACTATACTAAAGGTTCTAGCATCCAATTGGAAAAGAAGAAGTAAAACTTTCACTATTTGTAGATGACATGATCCTATATCTAAAAAGTCCTGAAAACTCTACAGCAAAACTACTAGAACTGGTAAGTGTGTTCAGCAAAGGATACAATATCACAATACAAAAAAATCAGTAGTGTTTATATACAATAGTAACAAGTAATCTGAGGAGGAAAACAAGGAAAAAATCTATGATAGCAACTAAAAAAATCAAATATCTAGAAATAAATTTAACAAATGATGTAAAGAACTTGTACACAGAAAACTACAAAACATTGTTAAAAGAAATCAAAGAAGACCTAAATAAATGGAAGGACATTCTGTGTTCTTGGACCGAAAGACCAAATAATGTTAAGATCTCAATTCTACTAACATTGATTTACAAATTCAGTGCAATACCAATCAAAATTCTAACAGCCTATTTTGCATAAATGTAAAAACCAATAATCCAATTTATTTGGAAGGGTAAAGAGGATCCAGATAGCCAAAAACAACCTGAAAAAGAATGAAATTGGAGGATTCACATTTAGTGACTGCAGTATATTATGAAGAATCAGTGGTTTAAAGAGCATGGTACTGGCATAAAGACAGATAAATTAACTAATGGAATTGAATTGACAGTTCAGAAATATACCCTCAGATCGATGGCCAATTGATATTTGACAAGGCTACCAAATTGACTCAACTGGGACAGAATAGTCTTTTCAACAAATGATGGTGGGAGAACTGGATATCCATAACCAAAAGAATTAAGGAGGATACCATCTCAAATCTTATACAAAATTTAAATCAAAATTGATCAAAGACCTGAACATAAGAACCAAGACCATAAAACTCATAGAAGAAAATGTTGGGAAGCAGCTGCAAAATCATGTAGTTGGCAATGGTTTCTTAGACTTTACACCCAAAGCACTAGCAACAAAAGAAGAAACAAATAAATGAGACCTCCTCAAAATTAAAAACTTCTGTGCTTCAAAGGACTTAGACAAGGCAGTGAAGAGGCAACTTATTCATTAGGACAAAATATTTGGAAACCATAAATCCAATAAGGGTTTAATTTCCAGAATATATAAAGAAATCCTATAACTCAATAAAAAAAAAAGAAATTGAAAAACAGGCAAAAGACTTGAATAGACATTTTTGCAAAAAAGGAAATACAAGTGGTTAAAAAAACATATGAATAGATGCTTAACATCACTAGCTATTAGGAAAATACAAATTAAAACCACAGTGAGACATCATTTCACACCTTCTAAAATGGCCATTATTTAAAAAGCAAAAAACTACAAGTTTTGGAGAGGATGTGGAGAAATAGGAACACTTATTCACCACTGGTAGCAATAGAGATCACTGCAGTTGCTGTGGATCAGGAAGCTAAGTATAGAATTGCCATATGATCTGGCAATCTTGTTCTAGTTTATATTTCCAGAAAAACTGAAAGCACGACACAAACAGGCATTTGCACACTGATGTTCAAAGTGGCATTATTCACGATTGCCAAAAGATGGAACCAACTCAAATGTCCACCTTTGATAAACTGATAGAATGTGATATACAGATATGATGGAATATTATTCAGCTATAAGAAGTAATGAAGTGCACAACATCAATGAACCTTGACAACATTAGGCGAGTGAAATAAGCAAGACAGAAGGACATAGTATGATCTCACTTATATGAACTAATTATAATAAGAAAACTCATAGTGTCAGAATCCAGAATACAGGTTATTAGGGGATAGAATGGGGTTAGAGAAGGGGAGCTGGTGCTTAATTAGTGCAGAATTTCTATTTAGTTTGATTGTAAATGTTTGGAAATGTTCAGAGGTTATATTAGCACATTATCGTGAGTGTTATTAACAGCACTAAATTATGTTGCTGAATGTGGTTATAAGGGGAGATTTTAAGTCATGTCTGTTACTAGAAGTAAAGTTAGATGATAAACTATGGGACTATATAATACAGTGAACTCTATTGTGGATGATAGACTGTGGTTAATAGCACAAATGTAAGAATATTCTTTTATAAATTATAACAAATTTATGACACCATTATAAGGTATTAATAATAAGGCAATGTATGAGGAAAATTATACCTAATATAAACTATGGACTATAGTTAGCATTAATAGTATAATATTCTTTCAACAATTATAACAAAGGTACCACACTAATACAGAGTATCAATAATAATGGGGGAATATGGAAACATTATATTTTGTATGACTTTTCTATAAACCTACAACCTTATTTAAAATGATTATAATTTTTTAAAATATTATGCTAAGGGAAAGAAACCAGACACAAAGTACTACATATTGTATGACTGCATTTATATAAAATACATATATAAATAAATTTATACAGACAGAAAAAAAAGAAATAAATTTAACAAGAAACATATGGGTCCTAAATGAAGAAAACTGTTCAGTCTTCTGAAATGCAGAAATAACAGCAACAAAAAACAAGTCCTGAATGAATGGACAGATATTCCATATTTCTGGATGGGAATACACATCATATCATTAAAATATTTCAGTCTTAAAATTACATAAACATTTCATTCAAATACTATTAGAATCTCAAGAAGGATTTTTATATGTATTTCTTAGGGAAGTGGAAAAGGTCATATCAATGTTCATATGAAAGGATAAAGGTAATAGAATAGACTAAGAAAAGACTAAAGGTGGCATACTCAACTGATATTAAAACTTTATATTATTTTTTTCAAAAAAGAATGAATTAGCACAGGAATAGACATGCCTATTAGTGGAACAGAATATGAATTCCAAAACCAGACACAGATATGAACTAGGAACTTAATTAATTGCTGATGGTAGCATTTAAATTTAGCAAGAAATGAATGGTGCAACATGATGGGCAATCTATCTGGGACAAAAAACAGAGCTAGACTTCTACAACAAGTCACACACAAAAGAAATTGTGGAAGTATTTATGGGATTTCAGTGTAAAAGTAGCACAGAAGTATTAGCAGAAAATTGAGGAGAAGTGGAAGGAAAGATCTTCTTAAGATAGTAAAACAGGAAATCTAAACATATTAGTGGAAGAGAGAGACAGATTTGAATACATTAATTTTCTATGGAAAAAGATACCTAAACACAAAGGAGAAAAGAAAAACTAGGATAAATAATGTTCTAAACATATTATAGCCCATTCTAATAGGGAAAGAATGCCTTCAAATTAATAAGTAGAAACACTCAACTCTGTAGAAAAAAGAGCCTAAGTATATGAACAATTCACTAACAAAAAGTGAAAATGCAAATGTCCACACACTTATGAAAATATATTGAACTTCTAGAAGAATGGAAATGGAAATGAGATAAAAATAATCAGATTGGCAAAAGATGAAAAAATAGTGGGACTTGCCTTACCAGATATTAAAACTTAATTGTAAAGCTCTTCTAATCACTGGTGAGGAGTCAGAGAAGCAGGTCCCCTTGAATAGTTTTACGGAAGATAAATTGTTGCAGTCTTTTGAAAAATAACATGGAAATATTTATTAAAGTTTATATAGGGTATAAAAATATATTATATATTATAAATATACTATATATAGTATATTACTTTTATATAAAGTATATATATATACTTTATATATACCCTTTGAATCAGCAATCAAAGGGTATATATATATACCCTTTGAATCAGCAATCTTATTTGGAGTATTTATCCTACAGAAACAAAAGAACAGTGCAAAGGACTTATGGTATATATTAGAGAATTACTTAGAATGGAAAAAAAGAGAACTAAAAATTATTGCATCATATTATATGGAAACAACTGAATATTCATACTGTGGAATATTATACAGCCATTAAATAGGATAAGTATATGTTAAATGCATTGGCCTTGACAAAAGTACATGATACATTTTAAGTGAAAAAAATCAAGTTGCAAAGTAATTTCAAAAATTTAACAATCAAACCAAAACAAGAAATCCTATGGAGGTGTATATATATGTACATAGATATATAGAGCATCTACAAATATATAAGTGACTCTGGAAGGACATTTTGGAGAAGATGAGTGGAAAATTATTCACTTTAGAAATTTATCTTAGTATTGCTGGAGTTGTTCAGTTATTCCAATAAGTATTTATGATGTTAATTTTATATTATCAAGTGAAAAAGCTGAAAAATTTGGAAAATAAACATATTATGCCCTACTTCTTTAATTCTCTTTTAAGCCCTTTTGCTCTTTGTTTTTCATTTCTTTGGTTTGCTTTTTGTTTGTTTGTACATTCCTTTCACCAGCCTTTCAATAGTAATAATTGGGTGCTCGTACGGAGATTCTGCAATTTTCCATTCAACACATTCTCCTTGAGGAAATCTCTTCCCATTAATGAGCTTATCAACTGTAAATATACTGCTGGTTTCCAAATGCCTCTCCACCTCTTTGACCTCTGCTCTAATCCTAAAGTTCCTAGGTCAAATGCTTCTTGGCTATATCCCTTAGGTGTCATGTAGTCACCTCTGATTCTCTGAATAAAAATCAACTATTTTTACCTTTCAAAACCAGCTACTCTGACAATATTCTCCATTTCTATTAACAGTTCAAACATTATACTCTGAATTATCGAGGTTATAAACTTGAGATCCATTCTAGACTATTCTTTCTTCCTTACCCCTAGCTTCAAGCCATCAACAAGCACTACTAATTTTACTTCCTACGACAGCTAAGGCTACCACAGTAACATATTATAAGAGTCCATGAATCCAAATATCCTTTTAAAAATCCTTTCTCCATTCTGGCACCATAGTGATCTATTTAAAACAAATTGCACTATGTTATTTTTCTACTTAGAACCTTTAAATGGAGAAAAACAGAAGAACTTATAAGTATATCCAAGAACACTATTTTGAAATTAAGCTATCAGAATAAACATGGCAATTCTAATCAAGTAAAATGGAAAAGAAAGCATGAATATACAAAATAAAGAATAAAAAAGGTAGTTGAGAATCTATGCAAATATATATATACTAATACAACAAAATCTCAACAAAAGATATGACATTCTGGAAAATTGAAATTTTAAAATGGACTCAATAAGTAGGAAATTTCAAAAGATCAGTAAATGTGAAAAATTATTAACTGCAAAAAGGTTTCAGAAATGGAGAGTTTTAAGGGTGAATTATATTAAACTCTCAAGGATCAAAATAGGCATATCCTATGAGAACTGCATCTTTAAAAAATCATTTTCTGAAGCAAGGCTAATACCAAGGACAACCTGATAATATGAATTCATAGTTTAGTGTATGCTGTGGTTGATTAATGTGGCTAATCCCAATTGAGATAGACTGAAAGTATAAAATACACACCAAATTTTGAAGACTAAATATAAAATATATATTAATATTTTTATATTGATTCCACATTGAAATGATAGTATTTTGTATATTTGGTTAGATAAAATAAATTATTAAAATTAATTTCACTGGTTTCTTTTTAATCTTTTAAATTGAGGCTACTAGAATATTTTAAATTATGTATTTGGCTCACATTATATTTCTATTGAAGAGCACTGATACAGTCCACCTTACTTAAAAAACTCTTAAATAAACTATTAGCAAGATAAATATAGCAATATATTTTAAATCATTCAGAATGACCAAAGAAGTTTAAAATGGTTTACCATTACAGTACTTATTAATATAGTTTATCATATCATTATAATAAAGTAGAAAAATAATCATTTTATATGTGCCGAAGTCATCTGATTAAAATCAACAACTATTCAAGTTAAAAATAAAAACTCAATAATTACTAGATAAACTCTTTTAACATGATGAAGAATAACTACCTAAAAATTAACACTGCACTTGCTGAAAAACACCAGCAGTATGCCCACTGAATCTAAGAGAAAGACAAAGACACCTGCTAGCATCTCCTATTACTTGACATAATTTGGAAGTTCTAGCCATACCACAAACAAAAATCTAGTAGTATAAATACAGGAGAGGAGTAGAAAGAATTATCATTATTCCAGAAGATATAATTTACAAAAGAAATTCAAGGTAATAAACTGAGGAACTCTTAGAACTAACAGAAGTCAGTAAGTTGCCTCTTTGCAAAATAAATATATACACACACACACACAAAATTTCTCACTATACCAAGAATAGCAAGCTAAAAATATAACTGTCTAATACTATCAGTGATAAATATAAAATATATAGAAATGAACATTACAAGAAATGTATGGAAAAAGTCAAAATTTTACTAAAGAATGTTTTATATCTTGAATATATTAAGACATTTTCCAATCGGAAACCTATAAGTCAATTCTCCTCAAAAAAATTGATAACTTTAATATGGCCTCTATTAGAATTCCAATAAAATCGAAGGTGGTAGGGCTCGATCAGATTATTTTTAAGTTCTTAAGGAGGTTAAATGGACAAGAATGGCCAATCCTTCAAAATGAAAAATAATAAGAGGAAACTGACTTTACCAGGCTTAAAATGAATATTTAAAGCCACAATAATTAAAATAGCATAGTCCAGATAAAGAATAGAGAGACTGTTAGAAATGAAGAGAGAAAGAAAAAAAAGAGAAAGGCTGGAAATGGAATAGAAAGGCAGGAAACGAACCCATTTGTAAATTAAGTATTCAGCATATGATAAATAATGCATTTCAAATCAGCAGGGAAAACATAGATTTTTTTTCAATTGATGGTGCTGGGACAACTGGTTAAATATTTAGAACAGAGTAAATTTAGAGCCTATCTCACACTGTATATCAAAATAAAATTCCAGATGGTTTGAAAAGTTATATGTAAACAATTAAACCATAAAAGATCTAGAAGGAAATAAAGAGGAATTTTTAATCTGATCTTGGGTTGAGGTCTTTCTAAATGTGAAACCAAAACTAAAAGCTATAAAGGAAAACGTAATAACTTTAAAAAAAAATAGGAGATTTTACCACACACACATACACACACACACACACACACACACACACAAAGGTTTATATATTAAAAACAAACAAAATTAAAAAGCAGGCAAATTTAGAAAGATATTTGCAACATGTGACAGAATACCATGTAGAAATTAAAAATCATGATTAATACATACTGTTAAATGAAGAAAGTATATATATTATGATCCCAAATTTAAAAATAAATGTTTGTTTAAATATAATGACATCCTACAGACCATGCTGTTTCTATTTTCCATGCTTTTACTTATGTAGTTCCTTCCAACAGAGATCTGTCCTCCCTCAATGTCTAGCCATCTTCTCCTATCCATCCTTCAAGAATCATTTCAAATAGCCCTTCATTCAAGAAGTTTTCCCTGAATTACTAGGCTAGAATACATGTCTTTCCTTCTTTTGCCCATAGTACACTGTTGCACAGAATCAAATTAGTACTTCATAATATTATCTGTTTACATGTATTACCCACTCCTATGATTAAAGTTACTTAAGAGAAAGGGCCACCTTTTACATCTCTTTGCATCATCCCCAGAGCTTGCGATTCTATCCATTATGTAGTACACAATAAAAAATACTCATTTGAATTATTCTTAAAATAATGACTCTCTCTTCTAATGAGGATTATTCCAAAATGGAGCTGATGTCAAGAGGGAGCTAGGATCAAACTATAAGAAGGCTGAAAGAAAAGAAAAATATCTAGTTACTTCATAAGTAGTCCCATTTCTGAGTGCTCCTTTCTAAAACATACCAGAAGCTTCCTTCACTATACAGCTCAGTGAGTCACTTGAGAGTATCCCAGGTACATACTGATTATTCTAAAAATCTACAGACATATACTATTTACAGACCATGTCCTAAAATTTATCGCTCAAAATTTGTTATTTAATGATTTTTCATTTACAAATCTTTTCTCTTTTTAGATTTTGAGTTCTGTAGGACAAGGGCCATGTCTTATTCTAGTTAGGTAATCTACCATGTGTTTGTCTAAATATCTTAGTACTTTAGTAAACAATCAAAATACATTTTATTTATACTTTTGAATATTTTCTACTCCAATCAAAATATATTTTATTTATACTGCTGAATATTTTCTATTTTTTATATACATACTTTTCAAATTCTCTAGGATAGGGAGAGTCAAATCTAATTTCCTCCTTTCCTCACCACCACTCCAGAATGGTGGGTATGTATTGCATATTATATAAAGTACTTGTACTTGCTGAGTAAACCTGACATTAATCAAAAGAACAGCTGCAGCTGTGCTCCTGCTAACTATGCCAGTCCACAAAGCTTTTCCAATTCTCATGAACTAGTGGGGGTAATGTTGTTATACTCTTTGGGTAAGGGTATATGAGAATACCTTAAGAGAGCTTATCATTCCAACAGAAAGAATAATTTTCATTTATAAATATTCCACAAATAAAAAGTAGGTCTTCTTGAGCTAAATCATGAGATGAGGTACTGGTAAGTATTTTTTAATTGGTCACAACATTTCTACATAGAGGTTCATATACATTCAAAAATGCACAATCCCTTTTAATGTTAAATGTCAATTTACTACCACACTGCTTGGTAAATTCCAAAGTTTGTCCATAAGCTATATGATCTCCTATAGATTGAAAATATAATCATTAGATTCAAATTATTTAATGCCAAGGAGGAATGTTATCTTTTTCTCCTTCTTATGTCTTTGTTTTACAAAACTATTATCAGACAGACCATGCAAACAACTAAAAACAAAAAATTATATGGTGTAATTAATTGAAAAAATGCTTTTGCTACACACAGAAATTGACACTAAGTGCTGTATTAGCAGGAAATCAGTGATTTTCAATTGACATTGCACAGGAAATCATTTAGTGTCAATTGATATTAAATGGGCAAAATTGTACTGAATTAGTACAAAATGATTTGGTGGGAAGAAATGTGCTTCCATTAGGTGACTTGATATTAAGTGGGCTCAAATGTAATAAGTTTTAGAGGTCACTAGTCAACAAAAATCGGGGCATGCTATCCAACCCTGAGTACATCAGCCTGGTTGCTTTTAACACTCTTATCAAAAGATAAGTCAGTGTCATATTATCATGACAAAATTGTCTTCCCATGAGCTTTCAAGGGAAGTGGAAAAATTCAAATTGTCTAAATAAGCTAAATTAACCAGTGGTAAGAATCATGACTTCTTAGGCTTATTTAGTGTCCTAATCTTTTAAAAATATATTTTATAGAATTTTTACATGAAATAAAAAGCAAAATAATAGCATCTGTTTTATGTAATATGGTCCAGATTGAACTCACTATATAAAATAGCCTTGATAGTAAGCAAAGCACACAATAAATCATTGGTTGAATAAGTGATATCCTTGAATATGATGAAGAAATCACTTTATAGGTCTTTAAAGAAACCTGTATTTTTAAATCTGAGTAAAGGGGAAAGAAAAGTGTGTAGGTGCAGGAGATATATAGGAAGAGAAAAGAGACAGGAGGAGATAAGTTATTCAGTCACTACAAAGAACAAATTGCCTAAAATATCATAGATGAGCTGGTGGTAGATATGGGGATTTGTGAGGGATAGGAAACTATAATTTTCAATTGTTATCAGTAACACAAAAACAGTTATGGGGAACTCACCCTAGTAAGCATAAGGCTTGAAGAGACAACAATGATCTTTCTTTTCTAATTTGGCCCATAGAATGAAAAAAAAAAATCTCTGCAAGAATCCTAAATTCTCAAAGAGCTTATTATGTATGCACAAAAAGTTAACTGAGAACACGCCAGCATTACTAGGAAGCGAACCAAAATAAAACTCAACTTCATTAGTGAAGGAAGCTTACAACAAAACTAGAGCTACATTCAGGACAATCTTTAAGGACATGCTGCCCAAATTTACCACAGAGGAGTTACTATCAAATGGATAATAAAGAGGAATTTGCTTGGATAACAATATACAGTTATGATGATTTCTATGTACTTAGCTATTAGTAATGACAATCACAATGCTTGCATTCTCCACGTCACAATTGTTTCTCTTAGGAACTCTATGAAGTCTCTCTAATTTAGAAAAAAATATCATGATTAAAAAACTGACCCAAGTCACATAGTAATGACAGAGCAGATATTGAAGCCACATCTATCTGACTCCCAAGTTAAGGATTTTAACTACATAAATAGGCCTTTCAAACTTGGAACAGTGTAAATGATTAGAAAAAAAAATTCTTTTCCAAGAATAACTGACGTTAAAATGTCAAGAAATACACCTGAAACTGCACACATGACTGGTAGGGTTCAATAGAGGTGAAAATTTTGGATGAATGAAATTTAGGGTGAGAGGGACATTTAAGTAGCGGTTGATAGAAAATTAGTATCAAAAACATGTAACTGCCTAGATATAGCTACTCCTTTAATTCTCACTTTGAGTTTTTTGAATAAATATATCCAATAGAAAATATTTATTCTTTTTGATCTTAATATAGAGAATTCTATTTTAATTTTTAACAGTGCAAATGTATCATCACTAACTACATAGTCAAACAGTACCAAATTATGGTCATGTGCATTTTCTAAAAACAACAACTTTTCTGGGTTAAACTTCCAATCTCAAGTCTATTCATGATGATAAATGTCACAGGCTCAAAGACCTACAAGGAAAATCTATGTAGCACAACATTGTGAACATAATTAAGCAGCACCGAATTATGTATTTGAACATGGTTAAAGAGGAAAATTTAGGTTGTATATATTTTACTAGAATAAAAGTTAATTTAAAAAACATAGGACTATACAACATAAACAATGAATCCTATGGAATGGAGTATAGTTTATCATTATACAATGTTCTTTTATGAATTGTAGCAAATGTACCACACTAATGCAAGGTGTTAAGGCTGGGTAAATGGGAACTTTGTATTTTAAGCATGATTTTTCTGGAAATCTATAACTTTGCTAATAAAAAAATTAATGCAAAAAATAAAAACAGCAAGGCAAGCCTATGCTGTAAAGTTACTCTCAAATCCAATTAACAATCTTCAATAACATTGTATGGTCCTTGAATGCAAAATAACACCATAGACTACTATGAGGACAAATACTAAACAAGGTGGAAAATGCCTTGGCATTACAGACTCTACAATCTAAACAGAAAATAAAAATATCACAAATTAATAGATGGAAACACAACCAGTCACATCAATAAACACACTGCATGTATACACTCATTAAATTATGAATATTCAAGAAAGTAAGAAATAAAATTAGCATACATTACTTGTTGACCAGACTGAACTTGCGCCAGTGAAATTTTCTTGTTATACAGTTTTGATATAAAAATCATATTTTTCGTTGAATTTCTTTCATAAAACTGAGGGCATATTTCATGAAACAATTTCTTCTTAAATATAAAAAAAATTCATCCAACCTTATAGAAATCACAAATTTCACAAAATAGAAATCTTTAATAAACTATTCAAATTGTTATGTTAAAGTAAAATTCCAAAAATATTGAATATAAAATTATATCGGCGTTCTAAAAACTGTGCTACTATCAAAATTTTCTTAACACATCTGCAAACTGAAAGTCGCGAACTCTCAAGAATTAATTTTAACATAATATTTTCACCAGCATTTAACCATTGTATTGTGTCTATATCTAACTCACACAATTTTTTCATACTTTTGTTAATTTTTTTTTTTGGCACTCTCCTTTACTGGATGTTACTGGCTTCTTCTCTGACATCATTACTAGATAATATCTCAGTGACCTGTTGCTGTATCCTTAGATAGGAAGAGACAGTATCTTAAGTAAGGTCAATATGAGTTAATCATGTGGTATGAACACAGAAAAAATTTTAGAGTGTGCTAACAGAATAACAGTACCTATAATGAGGGAAATGACAGTCCCATTATGGTCAGCAATGGTGAAATGGCCCAACAAATATTGTGATACAGAATAATGACCCAGTAGCACTATAAGGTTCAAAGAATGGGGAGAAGGAAGGTATCAAAGCTAGAAATCATAATATACAATGAATGGGTGAAAGATTCAAGGACGTTAAATGCTGACTAGTTATGGGATTGGAGGAATAATCAGGAACCTGTGATCTTAGTGAGCACAAGGAGACTGGAGATATTTGTGCAAAACATGGGGAATTGAACTATTTATCATTAAGAGTATTTTCATCATATGAAGCTATGATTCTTCTCAAAGCTATGAATTGAAATATTTAATCTTGCTGAGCTGTGGCTGTTTTGTTTTTTTACATCACCGGGAATCTACATTATCAATCAACATTCATCTGATTTCTTTTTTTTAATGTTAAATAGTTGTCTTTTTTCTCAATTTAACAAGTAGTTTATGCAATGGTGAGTGCTTTTCAAAAGGTCGTGTTTTTTCATTTCAAACCTTGTGGCCTGACAAAATGATGAATAACTCACTGACTGGATGAGTCATTCAGTCATTCAAACATTTATTCAGAGACTGGTATGTGTCAAGGACTTCAAGATGGCAGACAGAAAGGGAGTCCAAGGCAGGACCATGACTAGTAATCTGTGGTGAAAGAGCTACGCAAACAACAATCATTTTACAATGTATTAGGTTTTATTCAGGAGGCATGTGCTTAAGAAGATGATGGAATGGCCTTTAGCTTCCTCAGTAGAACCAAATAAGACTTTACCGAGGAGGTGATAATTTGAGCTAGATTTTGAAAGATGAAAAGGATTTCACTAGATAGCAAGGCATTTTAGAAAGACAGAATGGTAATTTAGACAGAGGAAGCATCATATGCTCAGAGACATGTAAGTACATGATATATTTAGGAGAAATGGCAAGAAATTTAGTAAGGTTGCAATGTAAGGCATGGGGTGAAGAAAGACTAAAAATAAAACTGACAAGTAGATTGTGGTTAAATATCTAAGGTCAATATAATCCATGCTAGGATGTTTGGGTTTACCTTGAGCACAAAGGGAGGATGTTTTAAAAAAGAAGAGTGACATGGTCCAATTAGCATTTCAGAAATGTACTGGCATCAGTGTGAGAAATTGTTTTCTACCAGCCATTAGTGTTTGCTTTTGAAATATGCTGCAGGGGCAGCTGAGTACTCCAGCCGCCGGCACCAGCAAGAGTAATTTAATAGACCTCAGAAGGCAGCATAGAGCCTCCAATTCTATGGTTATAGAGAACTGATGTTCTCTATAACATCAGTTGCTATTTCTGAGCTTGTGTTTTCTACTTAAATAATTCCTTTATTGAAAAAGCTATGAAATGCATGGACTGATTGACATGAAATAGATTACTGTAAAAGGAACAATAATTTTCAGAGTTAAGATTATGTTGGTACATAATGGGGAAAAGGCAGTTAAAGAGAATTAAAATATCCAGATAGAATTAAAGGTATAACATTGAATTCAATGGCTTTTAAACATCTCTTTGAGAAGTCTTCATTTAATTTGAAATAATAATAATGCATATATGTGTACAGTATCTAAAATTTATAAAGTCTTTTCATATCCATCATGTCCCCTCTTTGCCTTGATTGCCACCATGACCTTAGGAACAAACATTACTATCCCCATTTTACTGGAAAGGAAACAGAGGCTAATGTAGTTTTATATACTATGGTTAATAAATGATACTGCTAAAACCAAACCTCTAATTTTCAGATAGTAACTCTAGTCCTTCATTTACTTTGTCATATTTCACAGTTTGAAACATGTTGGAACCAGAAGGTGAAAACAAGATGACAGGACCAAATAATTCTATGCCCTTCTATGAAAAATGGAAAGGGCAATAATGCCAATACTATAAATTGGATTGCATATTCAATAAGTGCATGTTTTTCTGATAATTATTTTGGAAGAATTGGCATGCCAAAAAAATTATGACCAATATTTAGCACCATCAGGGAATTCACACTGTAAAAACTCTTTACATTTTTCAGATTTGGGTTGATATTTTGATGACCAGCTAATTAGGAAATGGCTTGTAATTCAGGTCCTGAAATTTCCAAATGACTGTAAATCCCTTATGGAGAAACCCATTCTGCTTGCCCAACATCATCGTATTTTTAAAACTGGCACAAAAGTTTGAATACTCAACAGTGAAATAGGTTATTTAGTAATGTAGAAGGTCTCCCTCCCTCTTTTTCTTAAGCAGAAGCTACTCTAAGGACCCTGTCTGGATTATAAGAATGAACGTTTTTCTTTTCTCAGAGAGTTTCTTCTAGCAAATCAGAGGTTAACTTCTACCTGTCCCCGCCCCCAACCTTCTTTTCTGATAGCCAAGAATCCAGCCCCTGAGGAGTTGGCTTTGCAGTGTATTTGATAATCTCTGCCCAGACATACCAAGGTAGACTGAGACCATGACATTCAACAATTTTGAAGCTGGAAAAAAAGCAGAATCAAATAGAGAAGCACAGGAAGATGAGATACACAGAGAACATAAAAAGAGAGGAGGTGGTAAAATAGCGGCCTCTTTTAAAGATCATTAGGTGTACCAGATATTTAAAACTTATCACAATGTACTCTATGCAATCAATGAAAGTAAACTCCATTTTAGAAAACATGTTAAGGTACATATGAAAAAACTTTCCAATGGATCAGCTCATCTCCAACTTAGTTGCTGAAGCCTGCCCAAATGCAGAGGAAATTTCCATTCAGATCTTGAGAAAGAACAGAGCTGTCTTTACAACATCTTTAATTACTTGTGGAATGAGTCTAAAAACACAGTGTCTAGCAGTCTTGAATTAGAAATTCTCTATAGCAGCAGAATGAATCAGCATAGTACACATATGTTATTTTTTAAATGCATTGTGGTCATATATATATACATACATATATATATACACATAAGTTTTGCTATTTCATTTCTGTCTACATTGTAAAATAAAATTTACAATGTTATTCTACTATCACCAACATTCATTATCAAAATTTTTTCATCATCCCCCAAAAAACCTCTGTCTTCATTAAGCAATTCTCCCATTCTTACCCCCACCCCCGCCCATTAACCTCTCATCTATTTTGTCTCTATGAATTTGTTTTCTAGATAATTCATATAAGTGGAATCATACAATATTTGCCCCTTGTGTTTCAACTTATTTCACTTAGCATAATGTTTCAAAGTTGATCTATGTTGTAATATGCATCAGAACTTCATTCAATTTAAGGCTGAATAATACTCCAATGTATGTGTGTATACATGTGTAGACCTATATATTTGTGTGTGTGTGTATTTTTTTTGCTCATTTATTCATCTGTTGATGACATAGAGTTGTTTTTCTTTTGGTTATTGTGAATAATGCTGCTATGAACAATGATGTACAAGTATCTGTTTGAGTCCCTGCTTTCAATTCTTTGAGATACACACCTAGGAATGGAATTGCGGATTCATATAGTAATTTTCTTTAACTTTTTGAGGAAGCACAAAACTGTTTTCCATAGAAGTTACATTTAACATTTCCTCCAGCAATCCATAAGGGTTACAATTATTCCACATCCTTGTTATTTTTTGTTTCTTTTCAATAATAGTGATTCTAGTAGGTATGAATGGCATCTTGTTGTTTTGATTCGTATTTCCCTAATAGCTAATGATATTGAGCATCTTTTCATGTGTTTATTGGCCATTCATGCATCTTCCTTTGACCATTTTTAAGTTGGATAGTTTGTTGTTGAGTTTTAAGAGTTCTTCATATATTCTGGATATAAAAATCTTAACAGATGTATAATTTGCAAATACATCTTCCCATCTATAAATTGTTTTTTCACTTTCTCGATAATGCCCTTTGATGCACAAATGTTCATTTTAATGAAGGTTGATTTTTTTTTTCTTTTGTTGCTCGTGCTTTTGGTGTCATGTTTAAGAATCTGTTGTCAAATCCAGGGTCATGAAAATTTTCCCCTATGTTTCCTTCTAGGATTTTTATGGTTTTAGCTCTTATATCTAGGTCTTTGACACATTTTGATTTATATTTTAATATGGTGGGAAGTAGGGTCCAACTTCATTCTTTTGCATGTAGTATCCAATTTTCCAAGCATATTATTTTGAAAAGGACTATTCTTTCTCCATTAAGTGAACTTGGCACTTTGTCTAAAATGACAATTTGTCAGAAATCAAGTGGCTGTTAATGTATGTTGAGTGTATTTATAGACTCTCAATTCAATTCTATTGATATATATGTCTATCCTTATGCCAGTACCATACTGCTTGTTATGGTACTATAACTTTGTAGTTACATTTTGAAAATGAGAGGTATGAGAACTCCAACATGGTTCTTTCTCAAGATGCTTTTGCTATTTAGAGCCCCTTGCAACTCCATATGAATATGAAGATTGGCTTGTCATTTCTGAAAAAAAAATGCTGTTGGAATTTTTATAGGGATTGTGCTGAACCTGTAGATTGCTTTGAGTAGTACTGACATTTTAACAATACCAAGTCTTCCAACCCATGAACATAGATGCCTTTCCATTTATTTCTTGTAGTTCTCTTTTGTAGTTTTCAGTGTACAATTATTTTCCCCTTTATTTAATATTATTCCTAGATACTTTATTCTATTATATGTTACTGTAGTAAACATATTAAACTTTAAATAAATACATTAACCCTGAAAAATAGTCTCTGAAGGAGTTTATATTTTTCCTTAAATGAACTATTAAAAAGTAGCTGGAATCAGAGCAGTTGTCATGTCTACATAGGAATGGGTTTTGAGATAAAATGCTTTATTTACCTCTTCAACCTTTTATTTTCCCCCTATAATTCCTATTTCCTTGAATTCCTAAGCCCTTACTTTTAGGGTTTACTCTCTTAAGAGGTTTCAATAATATAATACTAAATATTGGCATTCTTGCTGCCACCAAGGCTAGGTTCAACCTCTTTTATTCCTTAATGAAAAAAAAAAACAATAACAATGCATAAATCTGCTTGTAGGATATGGAAGCAAACTTTCATTTTTTTCTAGTTATCACATATTTTTCTTCAAGCTTCAGACCTAAATGAGAGGATAAAGGGTCAATGTGGCTCAGCCCTATTATCTGGTTAATCTGAATGGCAAAATGAATGACAGTAAAGAAAAAAGAAAAGACACCTAAATCAAATGATGCTGGTTTGAAGATTTTAATGAGTATTATTAAAATTTTGAGAAAAATGAGATTACTTTGATCATTATCCATATCAATAAATTTCAATAAGAATCATGAGGGAGGTGTTTAAAACATAACAATGCCAGAACGCCAACCTATATGGATTAAATCACAATCTGAGAAGTGTCAAGTTTAAAGCCTATATAGGATAGCATTTTCTTTTTCGTGAGACTTATTTGCAGAATTATTAAGAACAGGCCATTTTTAGCCACTGTTTGGTTGCTGACCTTGTCCTTGACAAACAGGTATGTATACAAACCCAGCCTCACTAATTACTTGCTGTGTCTCTGCCCATAGGTGATTCAATCTATCTCACTCAGTCTCAGTTTCCTCATCTCCAAATAGGCATAAAAACTACTGCATGAGAATATCACAAAAATTAAATCAAATAATGCAGTAAAGTAACTGTAGAACAGTTACTGGCCCATAGATTGCACCAAATATTTGTTGACAGTATTGTTATCAGAGCTTGTGCCTCTGTGCTTGGGCAAAGTCTGTCAGTGTGACAGAAGAAAAATGGCATACCCATGAATAAGGAAAAGGAAGAACATTCTTTCAACATCAATCTCAGCCAGCAATGCGCTGCACACATAAAACAGAGGGGAGAAAGGAGCAAAACATATTTGGGTTTCCTCTGATGGATGTTTATCTCAATGTAGTATTCTCATGCCACACATAGGACCACAAAAGGCTCTGTGGAACACAACATGCAATTTCCTGTAAGAATCATGAATCCCATTCATTAAATTAGCTATATTGTACATCTTCAATTTCTCTATTTCAAATTCCATCCAACTATAAAACATGAAGCATTTATATATAATCCATGTATATATAAATATAAAAATTATATATTTACATATGTGTACATAATACTTGAAAAGTGAGGTGATTTTTCTATTGCCTATATAATTTTTCAGTAATGGTTGATTTCTATAGTAAGAATACATCATTTTTATTATAAGTAAAAACAAGAGAGCTATTTTAATTGGAATTAAATGCCTAAAAAGTTATATCCACTAAACAAAAACAGACACTACACTTTTCTAAAACTATACCTGTAACAGGAAAAATATTTTTCACAAAGTATGCACTATCCTTACAATTTTTTAAAAATGGGACAGGGCAAACAACACAAACGTAATGAATCCAGCCAAATTAATGGTGCTATAAATGCAGATGCTCACTGATAGGGATGAGCTTTATAATATCAAAGGACAAACTAAAGAAGGGAAGGGGACAGGAATATAAGATTTAACCCTCCCTTAGGAAAAAAAAATGAAGAAAAAAATCAACAGAAGAGAGGTCCTTTCTTTTTGTATATTACTCCCTTTTATTTTTTTCCTAAATTCAAATTCTGATATGAATTTTTTCCTCTATTCTCTCTTTCTTCTCATATTTTATGATCCTAAGATTGTTTCTCAAATTGTTGTCATCTGCTAGACCATTTGATGAAGATTCAACAAATATGTGGGCCACCAATTTTAGCTGGAAGGTTGCTATTGTTTGCAATCTTTCATTAAGGTGCATCTATCTGACTAAGCGATAAGTTGTTTGAGCCATAGATCAGGTTGTACATCCAGAATTGTTTTCTCTTCATTTCTACTGAATGAGAAAATCATAATTTACAATTATAGGTTTTTGGGATTAGCATCAAGTTAAAGGTGGATCAGCCAGGTAGTTCTGGATCAACTGCAACAAAAATTGACCCAGAGATTATGGAGCAGCTTCTCATTGGAGATTACCTTCACTATGTGTCAGAGGCTAGGTCCACAATTACAACCCACATTGAAACCTAAAAAGCTGAAGGTTTCAACTGGAAAGATGGAGAGGGATGGGCCCTTAATTCATTCTTTGGTAGCATTCAGTCCTATACAGTTGTTAGAGAAAAACAACTGTATAGGACTGAAAATTGCACCTGGAGGTTGTTTTTAAACAGGTTCAATAATGTAGCATCAGTTTTTTTTTTATCACAAAATGAAGAAACACATCAAATATTGTGAAAGAATCAAATGCTCAGGGATTATTGAGCCATTTGCACCAGAGTTTGTTATTTCAAACTGTCCTGATATCTTATCCTCAACTAAAATCATGGTGGCCTTAAATTAATAGGTTAAAGCTGTTTACTAACTTCCAAGGCTTCTTGCAATTAAAGGACCACTCTTTATAGGTATTAGAAGATTATGAGAAATGTTATTTCTCTCAAACCTCATTCATACCTGTCAGTGTAGTTTACGAACTCTTTCAGAAGTCACTTTTATTCATATTACAAAAGTCCTGTTTGCTATAGTAAAAGCTGGTTTTTCATACAGTAACAATGACAGTTTTCCAATCAATATCAGTCAACATTACAGTTCAGAAAATAATTATTAAACACAAATGCAAATCTCTATTGCAAAGTATGGGTTTTTAGTTATAAGTAGATCAAAAAGTCATCAAGCACTTCTCACCCAGATATTCACTGTACAAATGCCAAGAGCTGATTTAGAGCTTTCAACTTAACTGCTAGCACATACATTAGACAGTATCTGGTTTTCTCCAGAATGTATTAAACATGTTGATATAAAGGAATTTTATCAATAGTTTCTGCTGTTTTCTCTCTGAGCATAATTGTCATTAACTTTGAGGTCAATTTTACCAGTTTGAGGCAATTCTGTACAAAGTACTTGCATCTGTTTTTGCTAAGAAGATTTCTACTCTGAATAAAGCCTTTGTAGTTTTGATCTTTCCACCTTTGGTAATTTTTGTTCCAGAAAGTATTCAAAATGACAAAACAAGCTCAATAACTCCCTTTGATTTTTTTGACAAAGTTTAAGGAGACAAAACACTATGAGCTAGGAGGAAAAAGGACTCCTGCTATTCATCATTATGCTATTTGTACTCTTTCAACTGCTTATATGATCATCACACCTGCATATCCATTCAACATGCACTTAATGTATATTCTACATTACTCTACAATACCATTCACTATTTATATTTACAATATTATTCTGAATTATGTAGCTAACATTTTCAACAATACATATATTTCAAGAAACCTATTATTAACTACCAATACAGTTTTGTGAAATGGAAATGTAACAGAAAAGTAGCAATGAACAATGCAAAGGTTAACAAATGTAAATAATCCATAAGTATTACACAAATACATTAACTAAGACCTGGGGATGCAAGGGTGGTTCAATGGTAGAATTCTCGCCTGCCATGCGGGAAACTGGGTTCAATTCTTGGTCCATGTACTTTCCCAAAAAACAGACAAGCAAAACAAACAAAAATTCAACAAATGGTGCTGCAATAACAGGATACTCACATGGAAAAATAATGAAATGTGACCCCGCCAAACAGCATACAAAAAACAAAAACAAACAAACATTAACCAATACCTATCATTTACATATACTATCGTTGGTTGAGATAAATTGTCTTTGCAGTATGTATGGAATCTTTAAGAAAAAGTTTGTAAAATCTACAGTTAATCTTATATTTTATGCTTATGAAGTGTATGTGAATAAAATTATTTCATTGCTTTTTTTTTTTCTCTAAAGCTGTCAAAAGTCATACACCTGTTGCTAAATTACCAGGTCTGTAGGCAACAGTTAGAGAAACACTGGTATAAAGGACAAAAGCCAGAAGTTTGAGTTACAACAAGTGAGGCAGCAAAGGCAGATCTTTATAACAAAAAAGAAAACAGTTCTAAGTAATTGAGAAGCTTTCAAAAATAGCAAGCCAGTCACATCCTAAATAATCCCCCTCGCCTTCATCTGTGACTGAAAAACATGTTTCATTCAGATACCCTCTTATGTAACATGAAAGAAAACCACATTCAATGGATCTCCTGAGTAATAAAACTCAGTTGCCCAGTTTAGTCTGTATAATTGTGGGCTTCCTTGGTTAAAAATGGCTTGGCTCTAGTTCAGTGGTAGAATTCTCGTCTGCCATGCAGGAGACCCAGGTTCAATTCCCAAAAAACAAATAAATGAACAAACAAAAATTCAACAAATGATGCTGCAATAATGGATACTCACATGGAAAAATAATGAAATGTGACCCCACCATACAGCATAATAAAATAAAATAAAATGGTTTGGGTAAATCCCAAAAAGTATCTTCTCTTGAGTAATACCTCAAACAAACAGCAAAAGAGAATATCACATTGTAGATATGATTTCAGTAAGTTCTCTTTCTTCTAAATGTTCATTATATTTTTATAGTTAACTCATGCATTGTTGTAGCACTTTAAGATACAAACCCTTATGGAAATCCCCCCTTTTTGAAGGCCATGCACCTCAGTCAGCACCACAACCTTTTTAAAGCAAAATACAGTTGGGATGTCTAGAAAGGTTTGGGGGTAGAGCCAAGGAAATTAAGCTTATAGATAAGCAATGAAGATTCTTCAAAACCAGAAGGTATTTCCCTTTTCCCTTTGTATCACATTTCATCAATTTTTTTTTCATTTTGTTTTTTCTACTTTACAATTTATATAACCTCTGACACGGTAAAAATGTTGCTTCTACTCTTTAAAGGGACAATTTAAGAGGTTCTACTGTGGGGGAATACCAGACATTTCTGCCCCAAATATGGATCTTCTGCAGACTTGTGTGGTGGACAAATATGTCACAGAGAATAGCATTCTCCTGTTCTTTCCCTGCTGAGTTTGTTTACTCTGCACTTTGAAAACCAAAATTTCCTTAGAAAACAGTGTGCTCAAAAGTACAAACCAGGTCTTATTTTCTAGTTATTAAATTCTGGAGTGTTCTCTGATATATGGTTGGAATTATATTTTACAGGATACAGAAACACAAAGAAACTGAAGCTCTTTCTGAATGCTGCCACAATTTGCTCAACACATATCAGTTTCATGCTTCAATTGGTGATGAACAGCTTGTTTTGGAGTAAAGTTCAACTTCATGTATGGTGGAATTGCGTATTTACAAGGTTTGTTCCCTAGGCAGTAACCTGGAATTGTGTCAATTCCTTGATCTCAGAGCTAGTAAGACCTTGACAGTGAGATAAAACAAAACAGTAATAATTAGTGAAATTTTTAATATCAAATAGAAATTCTCTTCTTACTTGAAGTTCATATGTAAAGGAATCTATTATTTCTACCTAAATCCAATTAGTAGCCCTTATCCCTGAATTAGAAAATAGAAAATAGAAATTTTCTGTACAGGCCTGTGCAACATCTCATCTTGAGACCACCTCAAAGCCTGACTACGTAATGTGGTTTAAATAGTATGCCAGAGTCAGGGCCTTGGGTTCATGTGATTTATACCAATAAACTATAATGATAATTATAATATCTCAACAGAATGCTCGTCATTTCATTGATAAAACTGTAAGATAAATAATGTTGACTGAATTAAGCCAAATGTTGAAATGATTATAACTATGTACATTTTCAGGGAAAATGTTGCAGAGCCTACCTCTGCAACTTCATCTTTTACAGGTAGATACACACCCACCTGCAAGTTTCACTCGACTCATGAACCTGTCATATAACTTTTTCTTTTAACCTCCAGGCTTTTGGACAAGCTGTTCCTTTTCTTGCAACACTTCTACCACTAGTTAATTCCTATTCATCTTTCTAGGAAGCCTTCCCTGATGGCTTTGAAATGTATCAGATTCACATTTGCTACTCTCAGAGTTTATGTACTAAGATTATGAAAGGTCATTCATCAGTCTTTTCCCACGTACATAGGAAGTGAAACAAATGATCTGACTATTTTTGCTTTTTTATTTACAGTTTAAACATTTCTTAAACACTTCTGTTTGAACATCTTAATTTTGGAATGATCTAATTACTTCTAATAAGAGTTTTATAGTAATCCATGGATTATCGAGCCTACCTCTGCAACTTTACAGGTAAATACACTCCCACCTGCAAGTTTCACTCTAGACTCATGAACCTGTCATATAACTTTTTCTTTTAACCTCCAGGCTTTTGGACAAGCTGTTCCTTTTCTTGCAACACTTCTACCACTAGTTAATTCCTATTCATCTTTCTAGGAAGCCTTCCCTGATCAATTAGGCTTGGGTTGGGTGCCTCTCTTATATGCCTCTATAACTCTCTCTTGTTGCTTGCTTCAATAGTAATTAATGTATAGTACTGAAAATTTCCAGCTACTTATCTGCATCTCTCTCTGTAGCATGTGTTCCTTGAGGACAAGAAATATTTGATGATTACTTTTATATAAATTTGATGATTACTTTTCAATAAATATATTGAAAAATTTGATGATTACTTTTCAATAAATATATTGAAAGTGACAGGTATTCAATATATTTATTATGAGATATTTAGTATATTCCAGAATATTAGGCAAAATATTTACTCAATATTATTACTCAGAAAAGAGGGTGTAGCTTATTAAAAAGTTCAGACAAAAGCCCTCATGTTATGAGCAACAGTCCCAATTATTTTATTTCAAATGACAAAGTGCTGTTTTGGAATGATGTATTAGCTAGAAATGACCCCAATCACTATTAATTTGGGATAATCTTAGAAGTTATTCTGACAGACAGGTAAAAATGGAGGCAAAGAAATTTAATACAGTTTTAAAGTTTATTCTTAGTAATTTTATTCAAAATTCCAATGGAAATAAGCCTTTCAGAGAACACTTAAAAAAGCAAAAGATTATATTGTTACATTACGGTAGTCAAATATATATATACCTAAGGAACAAGTGTTAAAACAACACCCCTAGTGTGTTATGTAAGATGTGTCTCATGATGAAATTTTAAGTGATAGTATCATACATGGATTCAAAACATGCTAGAACTCAAATAACTTGAATGAAACTGAAGATGACATGCTATGGAAAACTTTGAAAAAGACACTAATTTTATAAATGTATGTAAAGAATTGGAATAAAGCTATTTCATGAAATTTAAGCTAAAATATAGTGAATTAAAATATTGTTTTATGTGACATTTTTAAAATCAGGCATATGTAACTAAATCACAAGTATCATAAGTAAACATTTATCTATTTCACCCAAAGCTCTTCTTACAAGTCTTTTTTTCCCATGATAAATTCCCAATGCCTTGTGAACCAATATATTACAACTAAATTCTGAATAAAATGTCTATGAAATACAATATGATTATGGCAACAAAAACAGAAAAAGTACATAAATAGAGTATAACAGAATGAATTGGTATTAGGATATTTTTCAAACTTTTTATTTGGTTTAGTTTGTGGTAGGTCTAACACTATACTGCAGAGAACATCATCTTTCCCATAAATTACAAAAACGTGCCATTTCATTTAAATTGGACTTTCATATTAAATTGTTTAAATTAGTTCTTTATTCTGCAGGCAAAATCATGGCCCATTGTCTCCCATTTGACAATATCTTCTTGGTAAAATTAAATATTCAGAGTTTAACATATGAGGCGTTGAAATATACAAGGCTTTTCACATATGCAAAACAGAAAGCCTATGACTCAATTGATGAAGAAACAAACTATAGAGAAATAGCTGTGAAGGAATATGTTTCTTATTAAGATTAAAATATCAAACGATCTGTTCATAGTGAGCAGTAAAAGGCACCATTTCAATTTTCAATATAAGTTGTTCTTTTTCTTTTGTCTTTCCAAAGAAGGACTAAAATAACAAATAATAGTCATATAATTTAACTAGCCTTTAAGTTTTGCTAACTTAAGCTCAAATGTTGTAATCAGAACTAATCTGTTGAGTTCTTCATCCAACTTCCTAATATTTAAAATGAGAAACATAGGTTTAGAGCGATTACATGAAATTTTCAGATTTTTGCAGTTATTTCGTAGCCACATTAGATCCCAAACTCAAATCTTTTCAAGTCAAGTGTCCTCTCCACTCTACCATGTTCTATTTTCATTGTCTCTAGATAGTTTACTAAAAGTGAAAATTAACCAAATATAATTAATTATTATTTGTTAAAACAGGAGAAATGTTTCAGGTCATTCATTATCAGTTACATGGTTTGGGGCAGTCAGCTGCCACGTCATAAGGACTCTCAGCAGCCCTACGGAGAAGCCTATCCTATATGTTGAGGAACCAAGGCTTCCTACCACCAACCAGCAAGGAACGGAGGCCACCAGCCAATAGCTAAGTCAGTGAGACACCTTGGAAGAAGACCCTGCAGTTTCCAGACAACTGCTGCCCTGGCCAACATCTGGACTGAAACCTCATAAGAGACTTTGAGCTAGAACCACACAGCGAAGCAGCTCATGATTTACTGACCCACAGAAAAAGTGAGATAATAAATGCTTTTTGTTTTAAGCCATTAAGTTTGGGGTACTTCGTTATACAATAAATAACAGATAAGTAACACCCATTATGAGACATTAGGTAAGTTATCTAGCTCTCTGAACTAGTTTCTTCACTCTTACAAGATAATACAGATACTGATTTCTAACTGACAGCATTGTTATAAAGATAAACAATATAAAAACACTGTGCCTAGCAGACAGTAAAAGTTCAGTAAATGTTCTTTATTATTTCTACAATAATTAAATAATAGCATCATTATTCATCACTTTCCCACGCTTCATATCTCATTAATTTGTGTTTACCTCATTAGCTAAGTGAGTAAAATTCATACACTAAAAGAAAGACAAAGGATTAAAGATTTGATTATAGAATATAAAATAATAAAAGTATTAGAGGGAATACACAAAGGATATTTTTTTAATCTTGGGGTAAGGAAATTTTCCCTAACATAATGCCAATGTAAGAAATCATAAAAGAAAATATTGACAGATTAACTACATAAAACTTGAAAATATGTGTAGTCTAATGATTGGATATAAAAATTAAAAGTCAAAAGAAAAAAGATATATAAAAAAAAGGGGGGCAGGCCACGGTGGCTCAGCAGGTAAGAACGCTTGCCTGCCATGCCAGAGGACCAGGGTTCGATTCCTGGTGCCTGCCCATGTGAAAAAAAAAAAAGAGAAAAAAAGATGAAAATACCTTATATACCACAAAGAATAACAGAATCTTATAAGGAAATGCATGTCTAAGTATGTGGAAGGAGAAGGTATAATACTGTTCTTACAGAAAATCTGAATAAGAATTTCATGAAATAAATTCATATGATTACTTAACATATATAGAGATGCTCAAAAAATAAAAGGAAATACAAAATCAAAATGTCAGTGAGGTATCTTTTTTTTTATCTAGCTTAGATTTAAAATACTTAGTATTGATGAGAGGATAGAGAAACAAGCACACCTTTGTGAGAGGGTAAACTGGCCCCAAATTTCTGAAAGCACTCTGGAAGTACATACCACAATCTTATATGTGTCCTCTCTTGACCTGGATATGATTTTGTCCTTAAATATGCAAATAATCATGTAAAATGATATACATATATTTTAAAAGACAAACATGTCTCTCACATTGCTGAATTTTTAAAAATTAGTGTATAGTATGGGATTATTATATGTTTCCTTTCTGCTTTTTAAGATTGCCTTCCCTTCAAAAATTATAAAAAGATATATACAACTATCAATAATGCTTGTCTATAGATATGAGAGGAGTTGTTAGTTTATATTTAGATAATTAAATACTAAAGCCACCTAACTGTTTCATAGCCAAATCTTATGTTTAGACTTAATCTGAGAAGAGAAGAGGGAAAGGAGATTTTTTTTTTCCTTTTCTACTTAATAGTATAATTTGAAATGAGAAATAGTTGGATAACAATAACAAGTTTGTGTCTAGTTAGTGTCTCAAAGAGTTTGATTCGTTGTGTTGGAGCATTCTTTGAGCTTCTTTATCAAATATCAGAGTATTTTAGAATATATACTCTATTGTATATATTGTATGTATCTAAAAAACAATGTATATATTGTATATATCTAAAAAATAATCTGTACACTCCAATGACCTGGACATAATTTACAACATTATTGAGTCACAGGCTTAAACATCATCTATACCCTCTTGCTTTCACCAACACTTCTGTGGATGAGCTTATTCCAACTGTCATCTTCAATAAAATAAACATCAGTAGAACAAAAGTCTCTCTTCATCTGGACAATAAATTTCTTTCAACGTACTCTATGATTGCATTCTTTTTTCTAAAATCAACTTGGAGAGGTATCATCTATATACAATATAATAAACTCATTTTGAGTGTACAGTTAAGTGTATTTTGGCAAATATATATGCCCACCACCAACACAATCAGGATATAGAACATCTCAATCACTGCAAAGATTCCCTTGTATCACTTACCATTCAATTTTCGCTCCCCCATCCCTGGCCCCAGTGAACCACTGATGGGTTTTGTCATTAAAGATTAGTTTTTCATGTTCTGGTACGTCATGTAAATGGCATATAAACTCTTTTGGGACTAACTACTTTTACTCATCATAAAATTTTAAGAATTCATCCATACAGTTCCCTTAAATTGCTGGGTATTATTCCATTATACGAATATATCCCAATATGTTTACAAATTCAACTGATGAAGGGCTGATGCCAGTTTGAGGCTTTTCTGAGTAAAGCTGCTATGAACATCTGTGTGCAAGTCTTTCAGGAGGAGACAAGTTCTTTTTTCTTGGGTAAACAAGAGAGGAATTGCCGGATCATATGGGAAGATGAGTGTACGGTTATCTTTTTAAGAAGCTAAAAAGCAGTCGTATCATTTTACAATGTCAAAAATTTTACTTCTACATACCCCACAATACATTGTTACTATTTTTTGTTTTTAACAGCCAGTTACCTTTTAAATAAATGTTGAAAGATAAAAAAACATATTTTATATTTATCCATACATTTACCATTCCTGGTACTGTGAAAAACAAATGGCACACAGTAAATATTCAATAAATGTGAACAAATATTATTACCACCTGCAAACCTTTCCTCTATTTCTTTATGTACAAATCTTATTCATTAATCATGATACAACTAAAATTCTACCTCAGCAGGAAGCCTTTCCCTTGGATCCAAGATAATAGTATGTTTTCTTAAGATACTCATCACTGGGTATGTGTGTTATATTTCTTTTTTTTCTTTCAATACTAAGCAATAAAGTCCTCAAAGAAGCCTCCATATTTTGTTCTCCCTTTAAAAAAAAACACATAATGAACGGTAAATTGCCTTGTATTTAGTAGGTTATTAAAAATAAAATCAAATGACTTTCTGAGTGAAGTTTTTCAAATAGCTCATGAATCTTCCTAAATATACTATCGTTTTGTCAAATCCCATGCTTACACCAAGAGACATATGTTTGCAACATTCTTATCTAATGTCCTAGGAAAAAAGGGAAATGAGATTAGTATGACATGACTTGCTCTTAATAAAATAATGATGTGACTTATAATAATCACCTTCGTTTCAACATGCTCCCAAATAATCTATTCAATATTTCAATTCAGAATTTTTCTGTGGATAAAGTTACAGCCTGTAGATTACAGAATTCATCTTTATTTTATCTTTAACATTTTATACATTTACTTACATACAGTATTTTTACCTTCCAAGTCTTTAAGATGTTATCATCTCTGGAGGTTATGAAGTTCAGTGTAAAGACTATAAACTTTGGAGCAAAAGTCCTTGGGTTTAGATTCCAGTTCCTCTAATGGGCAGCTGTGACTTGAAAAAATTATTTAATTTTAGGTTAACATATCTATAAATGGAGTGAACAGCTTCTTCTGGGGTATAGTGAATATTAAATGAAAGTAAGTGAAAGTGTCTAAGTGTTTAATGCTCAAAATGCTTAAACTGCTTGCTTGTCCAAGTCTGTTTCCTTAATCATAAAATGGGAAGAATCATCCTTCCTTAACTTTTAAGACTCACCAATAGGATCCAGTGAGCAAATATACTGACAATGCTTTGAAAGTCATGCATTACATAAATGCACAAGTTTTTCAACAGTTGTTATCACCCTAATTGGGATAAAGTTTTTAAAACTCCATGGACTCCTATTTTAAAGTTGCCAAAATGGCCTCTTACTAATCAATCCTTAATTTCCATTCCTTGATCTCCAATTTGAAGATTATCCCTTATATATTATACGAGAATAATATAATAGAAAAATATAAGGAAAATAAACGTTTATCTTTCTTCTCCGTATCACCTTCTAGGTGTTTATTTTATGTCAAATTCTCCCAAGTATTCACCCAAAAGCCCTATCTATTCAGTGTGAGATAACCTTTCAAATTCTTCCTAAAAGTTTATGATTTTAAAATAGTAAATTAAAGTGTCATCAGTCATACAGAAAAGAGAGCTAAAAATACTAGACCAGCTTTTCATAAATAGCTGGAAATACTTAATATAGATGGATTTAAAATAGCAATTACTAGGA
Source organism: Tamandua tetradactyla (assembly GCF_023851605.1). Taxonomy (NCBI): domain Eukaryota; kingdom Metazoa; phylum Chordata; class Mammalia; order Pilosa; family Myrmecophagidae; genus Tamandua; species Tamandua tetradactyla. Next base: position 31,397,154 of record NC_135336.1, on the reverse strand, counting down.
AAAGAAAAATCAATTATTTATTGTAGGATAAAAATATTTCAACAGCTATATCTCCACATATCCTGAAAATCTTCTTGAAACCCCAAGCAATGATCCTTTGTATCACACCAAAAAAACTAAATAATAGGCACTTGCATTCTGTGACATAAAAAGACAATATAGAAATGTATATCCTCACTACCATAATTGACCAAAAAGCACTTTCTAACACTCAACTTAGAGTGACCACAATACAGAATCTGTCATTAAGTGTTCAATACACACACACAACTGCTCCAACAACTTCTATTATGCTGGTTACCAGCATTGCCAGCCCCTTTGCCCTTCACTGCCTGGAGAACGTCCATCAGAAACAGGGAAGCAGAGCAAGCTGCCACAATGCACCATTGATGTTTCAGCAACGCTGCCCAAGCAGCTGCAACAACAGGGCAACTCTTCAAAAGTGTTGGCATTGAAACTTACAATTCTCCCTTCCATACACCATCAATGAAAACCTTTATAAGCTGCAATCAATTACAAAATAAATCTTTGAGACAAATTATGTTCTTTCTTCATTTCTCCTCTCCTCCTTCTCCTCTCAACACCAAATGTCCTTGCTTTAAAAAAAAAAAAAAATCAAGGAGAAATTCCTCCCTTTTCTACCTCAGTCTCTGCCTCTGTCTCTCTTATGTTCTAAAAATTCTCTCAAGGAGACTTAAGGATGTCTGCTGAAACACTTTTGTTTATAGGACATGTTCTGTTTTTTTGTTGTTGTTGGTTCATTGTTGGGTTTTTTTTGTTGGCGTTTTTATTTAGAAAACTTCAAAAGGCACTTAATATTTTGAGCACACTCATACTGGATTTTTCATTAAAGTATGTTTTTGATTGTTGAAAGATAATATAAATGCTTCACTGCAAGTACTGAATCACATAACCTCCATATTTTTGTAAACCACAACAAAAGTGTCTTATATTAGCTATAGATGAATAGGCAATGAGTCAGAGAAATGTTAAAAGCATTCCATGAGAACTAGCCATGTGAAGCTTTTGATAGAAAAAATTTAAATAAGTATTTAGACATTACTTAGAGAGAAGGAAAGCAATTCTCTAAGAAATGAATTATATTTTCTTTGTCTTATATGGCTATATGTCCAAACTCAAATGAAAGTTTATTCATGTTTATCTATTTCTCCTTAGCTATTGTACTGCTTTTCTTTTATTTGAGACACATTTTTTAATTAATTAAAAATTATATTTAGAAGTTATATTATTATAGTGCCTAAAGTGTCATATTCATCAAAAATTACATTAGGAATTTAAGTTAACAAAAATAGATTGTACATGACAATACAGTTAGAGGCATATTAAGAAAATAGTGATTGTGCCCTACTAAAGGAGGGTTATGTAATTTCATTTCGTAATTGATCAGTATATTACTGGAGTATTCAAAGTGTTATACGTGTACAGAAAATTACTTTGCAATTCTCGTGCCCATTCTTTTCTCTAGGTTTATTTTATTTTGAAATTATCTTTCAAACAACATAGCGAGGACTAAAATGGCAAATTCTTTTAGAAAATCTCTATGCCTCAGTTTTCTCATCTGTATAAAACGGACTTAATAGAATCTTTCTCACTGAGTTATTTTGAAGATTAAATTAATTAACATATGTGAAGTGCTTAGAACAGTGTCTAGCACATAAAAAATACAATTGAAAAAAATTAGAGTTCAAAGAGTCATTGAAATTTTAGTAGGCAAGCATGCTTTCCCAATCTGTTGGTTGTTTGAAAAACGATGACCGGTCTCACCTAAAATAATTTAAGAATCACTAAGTAATAATTAAGAATCTCTAAGACACCACTTTCAGAATTTCAGTGTACTACCATAGAATAATATCCACAATTATTTGCAAATGTTATTAAAATGCTTCTCCCTTTTCTAACGACTTTATATTTATAAAGTCTAAATTCTAATCATGAATCTATTACTAACTCTGCAGCAGGATGAAAATTTATTTTTTAAAGTCAAAATGGTAAACTGATTCAGGCATAAGTCACATAAGTGGTAAAAATCTTCTACATTGCTTCCTTCAACTTCTAACTTCTATTCTTCAAACAAAGAATAGATGGCTTTATTTTTTACAAATAGTAAAAAAATGTAAAATAGATAAATAGGGCCATGTTACATATCTGGGTTGCCCTGGATTAGAGACGTGTATATACTCAACTGAGATCATTTGCTCACCTCTAGCAAGAGGCAGCCATGAGTCTGTGAACCTCTAATAACTAACAGAAATTCTCAGCAGACTGCTAGACTTCCTTGAGATGTGGGATAGGAGTTAGAATCAAGTTAGTGTGAATGAAATCTGAAAGGAAAGGGTAAACTCATGTTACAACAAAGTTGCAGTCATTGCCTTAGATAAATCACTTCTCTATCCATCTGTATCTACTTTTGTAAAGTGGACCAATGATAACTCACAACGTTATAAAAAATCGAATGTGTTAATGTAAATGAAATGTCTGCATAAACTAAAAATGTAATAAATGGTCATTGTTATTGTTGATGTTGGGATTCATGAAAAGAACCCTGAGCACATGTCCTTGAGGTCTGTTCCATCATTTGGATCCATCACTTATTTTTCTAAACCTAATTTTCCCCATCTGCATGCAGCAGGAGGGACAGATATCACGTGGGGCTTTGGGAAGGGGTGGTATGAGAGGGGGAGAACCAGAGAGGTGGCAGAAATCTATGGTTCTGCCGCATGACCCCATTTTTCAGAAAAGCTAGTAATGTCTCAGAAAGCACTGGGCTTGGGGAAGGCCTTCAAAAGGGCAAAACTTCAAAACTCAGCGTGGCAGGGGGAGGAACCCGGAAGACTGCTGGATGCAGGAGAGCAGCCTCTGTAAAGGCAAAGAAGTGATGAGAAAGGCCTTGGTGAGCCCTGCCTATGGAAGTGGGCTGTAGATGTTGGTGAATTAAATCTCTGAGGAGCAGAAATTCCCCAAATAATAAATGACTTTCACTTACAACAGTCATAATCATAACACTTGTCTTTCTCACCAGGTTGTTGGGAAATAAGATAGTAAGGGGACACATATTTAATTAAGTCTGAGATTTATAGGAAAAATGTGTAGATTCTGCACATTGCTTTTACCACGCAAACAATGCGTGTATCATATTTACAGGGATAAGAGAAAACTCCTTCAACAATGTTTATTCTCAGGAGACAGGATGTACAAACTTTGGCATGCCAGGGTATAAATCTAATTCCTTCAGACAACTAAAATATGTATGCTTCATCAAGAGTTACTCTTCTACCTGAAAAAATAAAAATTCAAAATACTTAAATTCTTAATATGATAAAATTTTTTAAATTAACAGTTTTCAAAGCAATTCATGAATATAGTTTACTTGTTAACTGTTCGGCAGTAGAATGCTCACCGTCCATGCAGGAGACCCTTGTTCAATTCCTGAACCATGCACCTCCCCATCAAATATATACATACATACACAGCACGAGGTTTAAACAAACCACCAGCAAATATATACATACATACACAGCACGAGGTTTAAACAAACCACCAGCACCCCACAACCCATCCTGCCACCTTTGAGACCCCCTACTAAAACTCTTTCTTGCATGCATCTTTGTTTCTAAAGAAAATGTTTATATTGCTATTTATGATTTATAAATTTTAGACATAATGTACAGTATTAAGTCATTCCTATCATTGGAAGAGAAGAGTAATTCTCTAATACGACACCATTTCCCTTCCTTCCATCCTCCTAATATTCAGCCAATTCATATAGTTTCAATGCAATATTCATATTGTATATGAAAATATATAACATTCAGTATATTTCAAATATATTTCCTACTTTTAGTAACTTTTTTCCTTCCTAACATGAATATTGCCTCTTTTGACCCCCACTTCCATGCTCTACAATAGAAATGTAAAAACTATCTGAGTATAATTTAATTTTTCATGATCTCAGTCTCTAAGCATTCTATCAGTTCCATTTGTCTCCTCTGAAGAGATCTCTTTCTGGATTTTCCATCTTCCTGCCCAACTAAGGACTGACTGTTCTTAAGACCAATGTACAAGTGTTGTCCAGGGATACTCCTTCACATTTTTTATCTTATTCTCATTACCTATTTCCTGAATCCTCTGCCTTCCTCTTTTCCCTTCAGGTTCCTATTTGGATGTAGCATATCCTTCAAAAATTCCAGAGAAATCAAGCATGAAAGTCCAATTTTTGAGGCCATACTTCTAAAAATGTATTTTTCTACCCTTACACCTGATTATTACTTTAGTTGGTGTGATAGGTTGAATTCTGTCAAAAATAAATAAATAAATAAAAATAAAATAACTATGCTCTTAATCTGCATTCCAATGGGATTCCAACCCATTATAAATAGAAACTCTTGAAGATACTATTTTTAGTTAAGTTGTGGCCCAACTGAAGGAAGGAGGGTATTGATTGGATTACCATAGTCCTTTATAAGCAGAAGAAATTTAGACAGAGAGAGAGAAAGCCAGGGAGAACTCAGGACTTAGAAGCCAATGGGATCCTGAAGAGAAAGGAGAGGACATGGCTATGTGATGGGGAAGCCAAGGAACCCAAGGATTCCTGGCCAGGCAGAATGCTACTGGCCCAGGAGGAAGCAAGCCTTCTAGTCTCTGAAACCAAGAGATGATACATTCTCATTATTTAAGCCAACCTATTGCGTAGTATCTGCCATACAGCTGGGAAACAAAGAGAGCTGAGTAGAGAATTACAAGTTAAAAGTAACAGTCCCTTAGACTTTTAAAGTAATGTTGCCATTAAGAAATTTTGGCTCTTGGGACAATTTATGGGGCTTATTTTTCTCTATAGAGTTTCTGTTATCATCTCTTTATCACTGATATTCTGAACTTTTTTCAGTTATGTACGTTGATGTGGATTTGCTTTATTCAATATGAACAACCAGCAGGCCCTTTCAAACTGGAAATTTGCATCCTTCAGTTCTGAATATTTTAACCATATAATTTTTGGTAATTTCTTCCATGTCATTTTTTTTACTCTCCCCTGTTTTCTGGGACTCATTAATCAGATCTTGGTTTTATTGGATTGATTCTCTGATTTTAATCTTTTCTCTCCTATTTTCATTTATTTGACTTTTTGCTCTACTTTCTGGAACCTTTCAATCCTTATATTGAAATTATTATTTCAGCTATTATAAGAAAACTTACTCTCTAATTATTTCTTTTCATATCATCTGGTCATGTTTCATGAAAGTACTATCTTCTCCCATCTCTCTGAAGATATTAACTATAATTCTTTCACTTCATCAGTTTTCTTCCATGGGAACTACTAACTCCAATTCTTAAGCCAGTTTTTTGTAGAGCATGAACTAACATGCTCCCCGTTGGCACAATACTTTCCAGCTACTTGCATTCAGCCTTCTCAGCTATGCTAACTTCTCTATCTATTTTATATCTCTCAAAAAGTGCATGTCTCAAGTTGAATTCTTGATATTCTCAGAAGCAGTGTGGACAACCAAAGCTATAAGCTGAGCCCCAAGTCTTGGTGTTTGTTCATATGAAAATTAACCCCACAAAGGATAGGTCAAGCCTACTTAAAATTAGGCCTAAGAGTCACCCCCAAGAGAGCCTCATTTGTTGCTCAGAGGTGGCCTCTCTCTCCAGCCAACACAACAAGCAAACTCACCACCCTCTCCCTGTCTACGTGGGACATGACTCTCAGGGGTGTGGACCTTCCTGGCAATGTGTGACAGAAATCCTAGAATGAGCTGAGATGCAGCATCAAGGGATTGAGAAAAACCCTAGAATGAGCTGAGATTCAGCATCAAGGGATTGAGAAAACCTTCTCGACCAAAAGGGGGAAGAGTGAAATGAGACAAAGTGTCAATGGCTGAGAGACTCCAAATAGAGTCGAGAGGTTATCCTGGAGGTTATTCTTATGCATCAAGTAGATATCACCTTGTTACTCAAGATGTAATGGAGAGGCTGGAGGGAACTGCCTGAAAATGTAGAGCTGTGTTTCAGTAGCCATGTTTCTTGATGATGATTGATAATGATATAGCTTTCACAATGTGACTGTGTGATTATGAAAATCTCGTGTCTGATGCTCCTTTTAGCTACTATATCAACAAAAGAGTAGAACATATGGAATAAAAATAAATAATAGGGGGAACAAATGTTAAAATAAATTTAGTTTGAAATGCTAGTGATCAATGAAAGGGAGGGGTAAGAGGTATTCTGTTGTCTTTTTATTTCTTATTCTGAATTGATGCAAATGTTCTAAGAAATGATCATGATGATGAATATGCAACTATGTGATGATATTGTGAATTACTGATTATATATATAGAATGGGATGATCAAAATAGGAATGTTTGCATTTTCTTTGTGTTTTTTGGTATTTAAAAAATAAAAAAAAAAATGTGTGTCTTTCATTTGTTGCTTTTTCTTCCTTTCTCCTTGTGCTTGGGGATTCATATCTGTTTTAGTGCTTTTCTCACATTTTTAGTCCTTGACTAGGAATCAACAAGGAAAAATGTATTCAATCAACATTTTTAATTGAAAATTCATTGTTAAAGTTATGAAGATGTTAATCCTATAGGCTTATTACTGAATCATGCTATTCACAAATTAATAAAATTATAGGTTTATTACTTTTCAAAAGCATCTCAGAGATCAGCAATCAGGTTGTTCAATCCTCTTATTTGAAAAGATAAAATGGAAACCCAAAAGAGTAAATAGTTTGTACGAGGTTATCTATCTACCTAACAATCCATATTTGAATTTGTCTTCATTACTATACTGATTCTTCACATAGAAAACCCCTTAATGTAGTCACTCTTTACTGGCTTCCAGAAACACCCTAAATTTAAAACATTTTAATAAATCAGAGTAGCTTTGGGTTAACAAAATGGGGGAAAGCTACCATCAAAGAAAATATGAGAAACAGTGACTTCAAAAATAAAAATCTGACATTTAACCTTTTGTTTTCTATGGAATATCCTTAATCAATACTCTTCCATAAAATGCACTCTCCTTTGCCTGTTTTATCCTGTCAGTCTTACCTACTTTTTATTCTTTCTGGTCACAGGATCATAACATGCTTTGTCAAAGCAAAATAAATTTGTTTGAAATTCACCTGAATTATTTACATTATTCCTAACAACCCACCTTATCAACCCCACCCCCACCCTCCAACCCCAGCCCTCGCTGCCTGGATACCATGAATGGTATCACCCAGATACTTGAGCGAAAATCTTGAGAGTCATCCTAAACTTCTATTTTTCCTTTATACCACCAGACTCCCATCCCTGCATCTAGGTAGTCCCAAACCTTATCATTCTACCTCCTAAAACTCTCTTGAATCCATTCTTTTTTATGGCCCTCACAGCTTCACAGCCACTGTTTCAGTTCAAGTCCTCACTGTCCTCATCCTAATCACCATTAATTGTTTTCTCACTGGTCTCACAAACTTCAGTCTCCACTCTTTACATGCCTTTCACCATACTCAGTTGTCAAGGGCTTTTTCAAAACATAACTAAGGAGACATTTCCTTACTTAGAACTCTTCAATGGGTCCCACCTCATTTCAGGTTCTTTAGCAAGGCACTAAAGAACTTTATAAGACACTTCATAAAAGGCACCTGCTTATCTCTCCATCTTCATCTCCTGAGACTCCTCTCCTTGCATTTTACCCTACTAGCAAACAGGTAGAAAGCAAAAAGCTCTAGTTGAGTTTTCTATTCACACTAGATTTTTACCACCAAATGCAAATTGCTTTTCCCCTTTTCTTCTCCCAAATGAAGAAAAGGAATCAGGTGAAAGGAGAGAGAGTAATAGGACCAGAAACCAGCATAAACCCTATAAAAATTATTTGGCAAAGTTCTGTTTACTGTAATTTTTTTAATTTATATTTATTCACATTTATAATGTATGTTATCTCTTGGAATTAGCACTTTTAAAGGTATGGAAGTATATTCAATTCATTCCACAGACCACTGAAGATGCAAATTAAATATTTGATCAGAAGAGTAATAATTGTGCCTTTGGAATGTGAAATAATTAAGAGATTAACATAGTATTATAGTAAAGGTCAAATTCAAATGTGTTTTATACAATAGCCACTAGAATATAAACTTTTATTAGGCAGGGATCATGTATTAATGATCTTTGCATCCTCCACTGTGTCAAATATAATCACCAACATAATACATGCCTAGTGAATGAAATAATGAATGAATAAAATAATAGATAATATATGACCAATGAACCCAGGCAGCAGTAGCTTATCTACTACTTGATAACCTCAATAATTCAATGAAACTTATTATACATGGTCAACTTAGTAGAAATGTCCTAAGTATTTATTCAAATATATATTTATATACATGGTAGATATTTGGAACTCTAATCTGATCTTTATTTGGGCATTTGTTGAATTGTTCAATGAATAATTTTGCAAAATGCTTTAGATAACAGAAAACATGTACTATTTGAAAAGCAAAGAAAAGAAAGATGTTTCCTTTGCTAATATTTCTATCTTCAGGTTATTCTCAACACATTTCTGCAATTCAGATAAATAAGAACTAACTTTCTTAGCTAGAATTTGATTAATTGTCTGCCCTTTTATATCACTACAAAGATATTCAAACTGTCTTCTAAACAAATTAGAAATGGCAATATTGTGCATGCATATACACCTGAACATTTCTTCTGCCATATCAACTTCACATTCCATGGCCTCTATTATGCACTAAAGTCAATTTTTTGTCTACAATAATCTGGTTATCACAGCAAACCACAACTGGCAAAGGACTGACCCCATCATCCGAAGTTCAGCAATGCATCACTGGCCAGTTACAGAAATACCTTAATCCACAATTTAAGATTTAAAATATCAAGGGGCTGGGCCAACCTAGGGATATGAATCAAGAACAGAACATACTGAACATATCCAAACTGAGGGTCCTCTTTCCTCTGCCTAGAAAAGTGTTTAACAAGGAGTTCTGAATATCATGTTGACTAATAGGAATTTTATATGAAGAAAGAAATAATCTTGACTCCTACCTCCTTAAAAATATCATGTTTAACAAAAGTATATAATGGTAGATGTCTATCAAGTAGAAGCCTGTATACTTAGCCTATTGCACTTCAGTCTAAAGTCTCCTTCTGGGATACTGTCTAGTTTCTATAAACTCTACTGGTGTCCTCAGGTGAAACGACTCTGTGGAAATTGTTATCATGTAAAGAAACAATGTAAGGAAATTTAAATCAGCAAACTAAAGAATAAAAATGGGGAGTCTTGGCCAAGATGGCAGCTTAGCGAGGTGTGGGATTTAGTTCAGCCTCTAGGGCAGCTACTAAAATAGCCAGGAATAGTACAGAACAACTGCTGGGGGGTGGGGCATGTCAGTGACCGGACACAGAGCATACCCCAGTCTGAACCAGCTGTGAGCCCCCCCAAAGTCGTGAGTGCCCCAAGCCATGGCAGTCGGCGCCCCTCCCCCACAGGCTACTTCCCAGAGAGGAAAGGAAAGAGAGTTTACCAGCAGCAAGGGCTGAGTGCAACAAAACTCTAATTGTGGAATTAATTAACAAATTCTGAATACTAAAAATAGGCCCCCAGCTCATCTGAACCTCGAGTAAAAGCAGAGATCACTGTTTTTTGCCCCGATGCAGAGGGGGCAGCACTGAGAGAAAAAGAAAAAAACAAAAACAAAAACAAAAACAAAAACAAAACCAGAGGTTTTTTTAATTTGAAAAGGTCTGGGCCCTGCAGGAAAGGAGGGGGCACATAGGACCTGGAGATACACAGAGCAACGTACCAACTTAATCTCTTGATTGGCAAACCCAAGGAATGGAGGTCCTGCTCTAAAAAGGATTTTTCTCTTTCATTTTGGTGGCTGTGTTTCTATGGCTTCACTGCTCTTTGGATACAGCTGCAAGTCTTCTCGGGCTCCACTGCCTCAGGCATAGGCAGAATTATGCTTGTTTGAGTGTTTGTCTGGAATCTGTGCCCTCCTGAGGAGAGGGATGGGGCCCAGCTCAGGTGGAATCCCTCCTTCAAGGAATTCAGACCCCAGGGTATGGAAAAGTGACGTGATTAAAACTAGACTACAACCTCTCCTCTGTCTCCAAAACACCCCAGCAGGGAGAGTCTGCTGAAGTTAAAGGTACCACATCACCTTATGCTGGTGGGATCTGCAGGCAGACAAGTGCCACTTAATGGGCAGGATAGGAAAAACAGAGAGCCTAGAGCCTTCATAGGAAAGCCTTCCAATCTCCTGGGTCTCACTCTCAAGGAAAAATGATGCAGGTCACTCTTTCCTCCTGACAGGAGGCCAGTTTGGTCTGGGAAAATCTGGCTAGGGTCTATAATACCAAAGTAGACCCTCCTAAGGGGGGAGAAAATGCCCCATATAGGCAGGGCAAGAAACAAGAAAACAAGAAATGAAAAATTCCGATCTGTTAAACAAAACCTAAGCTAAAGGTCCAGAATAAGCTGAACTGAATGTCAAAGAACAGATAGACAACAAAGTCATCCAGCAAGAAAATCCTAGGTAAAAAAAAGTGTAAACAATCTTCAGAATAAACTAGTTAAGATAATTAAATGCCTGGACACCAGCAAAAAATACCGAATCATACTAGGAAAATTGAAGATATGGCCCAGTCAAAGGAACAAACCAACAATTCAAATGAGATACAGGTGTTGAAACAATTAATTCAGAATGTTCAAACAGACATGGAAAACCTCATCAAACACCAAATCAGTGAATTGAGGGAGGATATAAATAAGGTAAGGAATGACCAAAAAGAAGAAACCAAAAGTCTGAAAAAACAAATCACATAACTTATGGGAATGAAAGACACAGTAGAAGAGATGAAAAAAGCAATGCAAACCTACAATGTTAGATTTCAAGAGCAGAAGACAGGATTAGTGAATTATAGGACAGGACATTGGAAATATGACAAGCAAAAGAAAATATAGGGGAAAAAATGGAAAAGTAGGAACAGGGACTCAGGCAATTGAATGACAACATGAAGCATACAAATATACATGTTGTGGGTGTCCCAGAAGGAGAAGAGAAGGAAAAAGGGGGAGAAAAACTCTTTTGAAAGACTTAAAATTGCAGATCCTAGAAGTGCAGTGTACTCCAAACAGAACTGATCCAAATAGACGTACTCCAAGACACTTACTAATCAGAATGTCAGATGTCAAAGAAAAAGAGAGAATTTTGAAAGCAACAAGAGAAAAGCAATCCATCACATACAAGGGAAACCCAATAACACTATGCATAGATTTCTCAGCAGAAACCATGGAGGTGAGAAGACAGTTGGATGATATATTTAAATCACTAAGACAGACAAACTGCCAACCAAGAATTCTATATCCAGCAAAATTGTCCTTCAAACATAAGGGAGAAATTAATATATTTTCAGACAAAAAATCATTGAGAGAATTTGTGACCAAGAGACCAGCTCTGCAAGAAATACTAAAAGGAGGACTAGAGTCAGAAACAAAAGACAGGAGAGAGAGGTGTGGAGAAGAGTGTAGTAATGAAGACTATCAGTAAAGGTAAAAAGAAGGAAAATTAGATTCAGTAGATGTAAAAAGATGGAAAATTACATATGACATATAAAATCCAAAAGGCAAAATAGTAGAAGAAAGTACTGCCTGTACAGTAATAACACTAAATGTTAATGGATTAAACTCCCCAATCAAAAGACATAGACTGGCAGAATGGATTAAAAAACAGAACACATCTATATGCTGTCTACAGGAAACACATCGTAGGCCCAAGGATAAACATAAGTTGAAAATGAAAGGTTAGGAAAAGATATTCCATGCAAATAACAATAAGAAAAGAGCAGGAGTAGCTATGCTAATATCCAACAAATTAGACTTCAAATGTAAAACAGTTAAAAGAGACAAAGAAGGGCACTATGTATTAATAAAAGGAACAACTCACCAAGAAGACATAACAATCATAAATATTTATGCACCAAGCCAGAGTGCTCTAAAATACATCAGGCAAACACTGAAAAGAGAAATAGACACATCTACCATAATCATTGGAGAGTTCAATTCCCCATTCTCATCAATGGACAGAACATCTAGACAGAGGATCAATAAAGAAACAGAGAATTTGAATAATATAATAAGTGAGCTGGACTTAATAGACATTTATATAACATTACACCTCACAACAGCAGGATATATCTTTTTCTCAAGTGCTTATGGATCATTCGCCAGGATAGACCATATGCTAGGTCACAAAGCAAGTCTAAATAAATTTAAGATTAAAATCATACAAAACACTTTCTCAGATCATAAAGGAATGAAATTGGAAATCAATACTAGGCAGTGTGACAGAAAATTCATAAATATATGGAGGCTCAACAATACACTCTTAAACAACTAGTGCATCAAGGAAGAAATTACAAGAGAAATCAGTAAATATCTCAAGGCAAATGGAAATGAAATCACAACATATCAAAACTTATGGGATGCAGCAAAGGCAGTGCTAAGGGGAAAATTTATTGCCCTAAATGCTTATATCAAAAAAGAAGAAAGAGCAAAAATCGAGGAATTAACTGTCCACTTGGAAGAACTAGAGAAAGAACAGCAAACTAACACCAAAGCAAGCAAAAGGAAATAAATAATGAAGATCAGAGCAGAAATAAATGAAATTGAGAACATGAAAACAAACAAGAAAATCAACAAAACCAGAAGTTGGTTCATTAAGAAAATCAATAAGATTGATGGCCCCTTAGTGAGGTTGACAAAAAGAAGAGAGAGGATGCAAATAAATAAAACCAGAAATGGAAGAGGAGACATAACCACTGACCCCACAGAAATAAGTAATGACAGGATACTATGAACAACTTTATGCTAATAAACCTAAGAATGTAGATGAAATGGAAAACTTCCTAGAAAGACATGAACAGCCAACATTGACTGGAGAAGAAACAGACAACCTCAAGAAACCAATTATAAGCAAAGAAATTGAATTAGTCATTAAGAAGCTCCCCCAAAAGAAAATCTCTGGACCAGATGGCTTCACATGGGAATTCTACCAAACATTCCAGAAAGAATTAATGCCAATTCTGCTCAAATTCTTCAAAAAATTTGAAGAGGAGGGAAAGCTACCTAACTCATTCTATGAAGCCAACATCACCCTCATACCAAAGCCTGACAAAGATATTACAAAAAAGAAAACTACATACCAATCTCTCTTATGAATATAGATGCAAAAATCCTCAACAAAATACTTGCAAATCAAATCCAGCAGCATATTAAAAGATTATACACCATGACCAAGTAGGATTCATCCTAGGTATGCAAGGATGGTTCAACATAATAAAATCAATTAATGTAATACACCATATCAACAAATCAAAGCAGAAAAACCACATGATCATCTCGATTGATGCAGAAAAGGCATTTGACAAAATTCAACATCCTTTCCTGTTGAAAACACTTCAAAGATAGGAATAGAAGGGGACTTCCTCAACATGATAAAGGGAATATATGAAAAATCCACAGCTAATGTCATCCTCAATAGCAAAAAACTGAAAACTTTCCCCTAAGATCAGGAACAAGACAAGGATGTCTACTATCACCATTGTTATTCACCACTGTGTTGGAAGTTCTAGCCAGAGCATTTAGACAAGAAAAAGAAATACAAGGCATCAAAATTGGAAAGGAAGAAGTAAAAGTCTCACTGTTTGCAAATGATATGATACTATATGTCAAAAAACCCGAAAAATCCAAAGCAAACCTACTAGAGCTAATAAATGAGTACAGAAAAGTGGCAGGTTACAAGATCAGCACTCAAAAATCTGTAGTGTTTCTATACATTAGTAATGAACAATCTGAGGAGGAAATCATGAAAAAAAATTCCATTTACAATTGCAAGCAAAATAATAAAATATTTAGGAATAAATTTAACTAAAGAGACAAAAGACCTATACAGAGAAAACTATAAGAAATTGTTCAAAGAAATCACAGAAGACCTAAATAAATGGAAGGGCTTACCATGTTCATGGATTGGAAGACTAAATATAGTTAAGATGTCAATTCTACCTAAATTGATTTACAGAGTCAATGCAATACCAATAAAATCCCAAAAACTTACTTTTCAGAAATAGAAAAACCAATAACCAAATTTATCTGGAAGGGCAGGGTGCCTCAAATTGCTAAAAATATTCTGAGAAAGAAAAATGAAGTTGGAGGTCTCATGCTACCTGACTTTAAGGTGTATTATCAAGCTACAGTGGTCAAAACAGCATGGTACTGGTATAAAGATAGATATACTGACCAATGGAATCAAATAGAGGTTTCAGCTATAGACCCTCTCATCTATGGAGAATTGATCTTTGATAAGGCAGTCAAGCCAACTCGCCTGGGACAGAACAGTCTCTTCAATAAATGGTGCCTAAAGAACTGGATATTCACATGCAAAAGAATGAAAGAGGATCCATATCTCACACCCTATACAAAAATTAACTCAAAATGGATCAAATACCTAAACATTAGATCTAAGACCATAAAATTGTTAGAAGAAAATGTAGGGAAATAGCTTATAAATCTTACAATAGGAGGCGGTTTCCTAGACCTTACATCCAAAGCATGAGCATTGAAGAAAGAAAGAAAGAAATGGGAACTCCTCAAAATTAAACAATTTTGTACATCAAAGAACTTCAAGAAAGTAAAAAGACAGCCTAAACAATGGGAGACAATATTTGGAAACAATATATCAGATAAAGGTCTAGTATCCAGAATATATAAAGAGACTGTTCAACTCAACAACAAAAAGACAGATAATCCAATTACAAAATGGGTAAAAGACTTGAACAGACACTTCTCAGAAGAGGAAATACAAATGGTCAAAAGGCACATGAAAAGATGCTCAACTCCCCTGGCTATTAGGGAAATACAAATCAAAACCACAATGAGATAACATCTCACACCTACAAAATGGTCATTATCAATAAAACAGAAAACGACAAGTGCTGGAGAGGATGTGGAGAAAGAGGCATGCTTATCAACTGTTGGTAGAAATGTCAAATGGTATAACCGCTGTGGAAGGCAGTTTGTCAGTTCATCAGGAAGCTAAGTATAGAATTGCCATATGACCTGGCAATACAATTGCTAGGTATCTACTCAGAGGACATGAGGGCAAAGACACAAATGGACATTTGCACATCAATCATCAATATCTATAGCAGCATTATTTACAATTGCCAAGAGATGGAAACAGCCCAAATGTCGATCAACAGATGAGTGGCTAAACAAGCTGTGGTCTATACATACGATGGAATATTATGCGGCTGTAAGATGGAATAAAGTTATGAAGCATGTAACAACATGGATGGACCTTAAAGACATTATGCTGAGTGTGATTAGCCAAAAACAAAAGGACAAATACTGTATGGTCTCACTGATATGAACTAACATTAATGAATGAAGTTGGATAATTTCAGTTAAGAACAGAGGTAACCAGGAGATAGAAATAGGGTAGATATTGGGTAATTGGAACAGAAGGGATACAGATTGTGCAACAGGACGGATTGTAAAAATTCAGAAATGGATAGCACAACACTACCTAAATGGAATACAATAATGTTAGAACACTGAATGAAGCTGAATGTGAGAAAGATAGAGGAAGGAGGTCTGGGGGCACAAATGAAATCAGAAGGAAAGATATATGATAAAGACTGACATGGTATAATCTAGGAATGCCTAAAGTGTATAATGATAGTGACTAAATGTACAAATTTTAAAATATTTTGCATGAGGAAGAACAAAGGAATTCAATAATTCAGGGTGTTGAAAGCAGATAGTAACTAATATTTTAAAACTTTAACTTATGTGTGAAACTAAAGCAAAAAATGTTTTTTTGGTACCAAATTTATATTTTGACTAGTGCATTTCCTATTATAACTTATGTGGACAGCTTAATTGAACACCATAAGTACATAGAACATTGGGGAGGGCATGAGATTCGGTAGGTTTATCCAGAGTGATGCTTCAATAAATCCCAGAAGGATTTGAACAGTGAATAAAAATGTATTTGCAAAGTCCCCTTGGGAGAATGGTGAGAAAGGGGGAAAATCCAACTTCCCCAAGTGGAGAATTCTTGATATTCTCACAAGCAATGGGGACAACCAAAGCAATTGGCTGAGCCCCCAATCTTGGGGTTGGTCATATGAATCTTAACCCTGCAAAGGACAGGTTAAGCCTAATTAAAATTAGGCCAAAGAGCCACCCCCAAGAGAACCTCATTTGTTGCTCAGATGTGGCCTGTGTCTCTCAGCCAACATGACAAGAGACGCACTGCCCTCCCCCTCTCTACGTGGGACATGACTCCCAGGGGTGTAGACCTTCCTGGCAACGTGGGACAGAAATCCTAGAATGAGCTGGGAATCAGCACCAAGGATTGAGAAAACCTTCTTGACTGACGGGGGAAGAGAGAAATGAGAGAAAATAAAGTGTCAATGGCTGAGAGATTCCAAACAGAAACGAGAGGTTATCCTAGAGGTTATTCTTATGCATTAAATAGATATCACCGTTTTTTTTTAAGATATAACAGAGAGGCTGGAGGGAACTGCCTGAAAATGTAGAGCCGTGTTCTGGTAGCCATGTTTCTTGAAGATTATTGTATAATGATATAGCTTTTGCAATGTGACTGTGCGATTGTGAAAACCTTGTGTCTGATGCTTCTTTTATCTACCTTATGGACAGATGAGTAAAACATATAGATTAAAAATAAATTAATTAATAGGGGGAAGAAATATCAAAATAAATTTAGTAGATTGAAATGTTATTGATCAATTGATCTGAATTGATCAATTGATATGAATTTTTTTTCTGTTTTCTTTTGATTTCTTTTTCTGAATTGATGCATATGTTCTAAGAAATGATCATGATGATGAATATACAACTATGTGATGAAAAAGGAATGTTCAAATTGTATGTTGATTGGTTTTATTAATAAAAATTAAACACAACTCTAAAATTGTGTAAAAAAGAATAAAATGTAGGTTAAAAAAGGGATATATATTAACAAATATTGACATGCAGAAGAGCAAAGAAAAATATATTAAGGAGACATAACTGAGGACAAAAGGGTGAGGATAGCTGAAACCGATAGGACATTTAATGATCTAAATAAAAGCACAAGAAAGACAGAGTAGAAGAGAAATTTGAATAGTATTCACAGGTAGCAAAATATATGTATGAGCTGAGGTAACCCCCATGCTATGATGAAGCATGAAATAGAAAGAAAATATTTCTTCACTCCAAAAACTTCACAACAAGGAAGAATGTACCATCATCTGAAGAACAAATAGACCTAACTTCTGTAATAGGTACAGTAAGTGACCAGTTAGGATACATGCAGTATTCCAGTTGAACAAATGGATCCTTAATTTTAGACGATACCATACTTAAAATTCTTCAACTTTGAAAACTGTTTTTAAATTCCAATTTGCCATGTACATGCTTTATTTTTAAATATCATGGATGTACCATGTAAGTTATCATAGAAGATGATTAGGATCACTTAGAACATTTTTGAAAGGAAATTGTTGATAGTGCAGTCACTCTTAGGCCACTAGCACTGATTCAACCATTATAACATTCAGACCAGGGAGTAAACTATAAGCAGTGTTGGTGTTGCCTCAGATCCTGGTGCTTAAACCTCTTTCCTACCAGGAGCACATTCTTAGACTGGAAAATAGGGTGTGAAATTACATGAAAATATGTGTGCCGCATTCAGAAAGTAGGTAAAAG
This sequence comes from Tamandua tetradactyla, assembly GCF_023851605.1. Lineage (NCBI taxonomy): Eukaryota > Metazoa > Chordata > Mammalia > Pilosa > Myrmecophagidae > Tamandua > Tamandua tetradactyla. The sequence goes on along the minus strand of NC_135336.1, from coordinate 31,379,355 downwards.
CTAATTCTCCTCCCAAAAGCAGTTTTAAATGTGGATTCACTAATAAAAACCTGTTACCAAGCAGTCAACAGAAGCATTTAGGACTTGATGGCATATAGTACAATGTCTACGGTTATAATCCGTACAGCACACAACTATTCTAGTTTAGCAACTGGGTATTTTTATCAAGATTTTTCCCCTTTATTTGTTCTCTTTTACAATTGTGAGAGAACTGAGTGACACTCCATGTTCATTTAAGAGAGAAAAATGTTGGCAAGATCTAGACTCCTTATGAGCAGGGACTGTTGAAGCGTATTACACAACTCCATCAATACACCTTAAACTCTCCATATTACAGACCTTTGATAATCTTCAGCTGAGACTACACATAGCCCTTTCACTTGTTTCATTTACATACAGTTTCAGGACTCAGCCTTTCCTGAAAACTTCCTCTTTTCATACCGTCTGAAAAAAGTTTGGAGGTGGGGGATTGGACTGGGCATGGGAAACGGACAATAGCCCAGCCAAATGCAAATAAAACTACTATGTCTCACTGCTGAAATATTTCAATCGCTGGAAACTGTGATCTTAAAATATTGTTTATAATATAAGTATACATAAACCTAAAACAAAAGATGATGATGATGATGATAATGATAACAATAATAGATAACATTTTTTAATACTTGTGCCAGACATTGTTCTAGGCACCATGCATGTATTATCTCATTTAATCTTTACACACAAAGAAATCCTTGAGTTAGGTAAAGTTATTTTCATCCTCATTTTACACAAAAGGACACTGAGACAGAGAGAAAGTTGGTTAAATGAATTTTAACATAGTTGACTTATTTAAAATTAAAACTTTATATGTACTAATTTTTTGATGCAGGACCAACGGCTCCCCTGTTCATGGACTCTTGGCCTGCTAACTGGAGTTTCACATTATTCTCCTTACCTTAATTTGTACTCAAATGTACCGTATATAATTTTCAATTTAGGTTTATTTAAAGAGGATGAAAACTCAAAGGGACTTGCAAAGCAAGCTGAAAGCAGTATTCTTCCAGGTTTTCTACATTTGTTTCCCACGCCAAACCAGGCAATCTCACAACTATTTAGATTGTAATTTGTTTTAGCCATTCACCTTTAAAAAGTCTTTCCAAAGCATTCACCTTGAATTTTATAAATCATAATCCTTCATATTTTTGCACTCACATTTCATCAGTTTCCATAATTAAATTATAATTGCACATTCAACTGGCAAAACAAGTTTTAAAACAAACACAAATGACTCTAGGTAAGTATAGCAGCAGGTAATCAGATAAACAGATGCACCCTATTTTTAGAAAGTATTCTACTGGCTTGAAGAAGGGATCACGGAGAGAACTTCTACTATATTCCCATTAAGCCTTAATTGCAAAGAATACCATTTAATAGGATTTTTAGATTTCCAGCAGAGTGGATTTACAGTGGTAGAGGGGTTTACAATGACACCAAAATTGTATATTACATAGAGAGGTAACAAATTCCTTCTAAACTTTAACTATAAATCCTAGGAGACTCCTTCACTAATAAAAACTAAGATCACAAAATTCTACCCCAAACTCAATTAAGTATTAGGTGTCCCACTCCAAAATATGAATATACAATCTCACATAAAAATATCTAATTATTAAATGAAGAAACTTGGGTTTTAAGAAAGAAACTTTTTCCTACCAGAGGAAACTGTCACCATATATGGGAAAAACTCTGAATTTAAAGTTCAGATTTAGCCACTTACTACCTACCTATATGATGTGAGACAAATCACTTTGAGCTGCAACATCCTTATCTGAAACAAGGAGCCAATAATGCATGCTTACCTCCCCTTATGGGATTATGATTGGAATTATATAAAATAAAATATAGAAAACCAATCATCATACACATATAAGTTATTATTACTGGAAATCCTGGTTTAAATTTTGGACACTAAATTTTAGAGTCAGGGGAGATCATTTCAGAAATGATGAGACTGAACTCCAAAAGCCTAAATCCCTTTCCTACTTATAGTGGCATGGATGACAGAGTAGAGAAAGAAAATTCTTGATAGCCACAAAAGGAATGTCACAGCCATGGGAGAGGCATCAATTGGAGATTCAAGAAAGCAAACAGTACCCACAATGAACTACTGCTGCAGTGTAGACTGAACAGAGATAAAATTCTATATGCCAAGCATACAGAAGTAAGTCATCCAGTAAGTCCTAGCAGTGGCTTTGGTGAAGATATTAGAGAAGATATAGAAAGATTTGCCAAAAAAAAAAACATTTCAACTATACCTAACACAGACTATTATTCCATCCTGTACAAAAAAATGTTGATGCTTTTCAAACTAAAGAAGATAGGGAATTTAAGAAAATTTTTATGTTTATGCTATTCCCTTCTACTGATCAGAAAAACTAACCAGAGTTTAGGAAATTAAGAAACAATAGGATGGATATCAGTGAAGTTCAACTGCTTTAATTGGATTCCTTTGGGTAGAATTTGTTTCCTTTTTTGGCCATTAATCTAGCAGGGGAGGAGTGATCTAACACAGCACCATGGCCATGAACGGATGGACTCTGAGAGCCTGTCTGGCTGTGATGACTGTTCTTGTGCATCCAGGCCGCCTATTGAAACTAACAATGCCTGTTGCTGCAGCCGAAGAGGATCATCCAAACTCTGTAAATGGAACACACCACACAAAGGGATGAAAGAATTCTTATTCCATGGGGTTTAGCTTGCATCTGGTCATGCATGCCAGAGGGATGTGCCATGAAGATGAGAAAGAAGCTTCCAAAGAGAATAACTGGGGCAGCGAGCCGGACATTTTGAAATACTTAGAGAACTATTCTCTTGAAACTAAGTCTCATAACTAGACTTCTGCATAATGGAAGCCTGGCAGAATCAGGCTTTTTATCCCTGCAATTTACCCAGATGTGAATATTCCTGTGACTAACAGAAACTTAGAAAATATGGTAAAAGATGATATTAAATAATTGCTTTATTTTTTTTTAGCTGGGCTAGATCTCAATGCTGGAGTTTAAAACTGGTTGGAGGAATGGGTGTTGGGTTTTTCTGTAATTGATACAGATACACAAGATATTATTTTTTTAATACAAATTACCACACTGGTTAAGATTATGGACTTTGAGGTCAGATGAGTGGTGAAACAGTTGGCACTTATTACATGGCACTAGAATTCATGGACTCCTATAATCTGGAATAACTGTGCCAGGTCAGAGTTTGCCCATGGTAGGTGTTCCAGCAAGAGTCTGAATCATAAGAACCTTCCATGCCACCACCATTGCTCCTGGCCCACAGCGAAGCATAAGCCAGGTCAACTGCTCTAGACATCAGCGTCCAAAGAAGTGCTAACAGTACCTACAGCAGCGAGGCACTGGTTCTTATTTTCTGATAACTTCACTTTTACTGTCCCCAAACACAAACGCTTGTCCTCTCTCCCTCGTCCCTGCCCACTACTGTTTCAAAAAGTTTGTCTCCCTCTGTTTACTGGATAAAGGGGAGAAGGCCTCTTTCATTGCACAGAAGGGTGCACATTTTCCCCAATTATTCCACTGACTCAGATGGCATTCATCAGAAGCAGATGTATGGAAGTTATTTAATCTCAGCTTTAAATTACTCATCGGTAAAATGGAAAGAATAAATCTATGGGATTGCTGTGGAAAATATTAAGATAATATTTACCTCAGAGTTCAGCTACCAACACAAAGGGTACATTCAATAGATGGTACTTATTGTCTATGTCATTTTCTGTAACAGGAGTAACAATAGTTCATATAAGAAACTCAAATGAGAAATGGAATAAAATATCAAAAATATTCTTCTACCTTGTCAGGATACTATTGTTGATGCTATTACTATTGTGTAATTTACTTCAGGTTAGATCAAACTTTGTAAGATGCATTACTTCCTTAGAAGAATTTGACAAAGTGAATAGAACTCAGTGGGAGAAATATTTCATTTTTACACATTCAACCTATTAGTTCTAATTAATCTCCTTCAGACCACTGTAAACAAATTTTTCCCACAAGTGTTCTAACATTTCAAACACCCAATACTATAGTTTATAGATAAATGCTTCGTATTTGAAGAGTTCAGGTAATTGTTCTACTATTTCTTGTTCCTCTGCTTCTACTACTGCTTTCACCCTTTCAAGAGCACTTTCAACCACTTTAAGAAAGAGAAGACAATGATGAAAACTGATACTATAAAAGCAAACTTAAAATATATTTGAGAGGGCGGGCGATGGTAGTGCAGTGGCAGAGTTCTCATCTGCCATGCCATAGACCTGGGTTCAATTCCCTGTGCCTACCCATGCAAAAAACAAAATAAAACAAACTAACTAACTAATATATATATACATATATATATTTGAGAAAAATTAATTCTCATTCATTATTTTATAGATGCTATCTCATTCAATTGCACAAAATGAACTTTTAGCCCTAACTCTATTATAACACATGCTAATGACAAAAGGAAGCAATCTTTCAGAAACACTTAACAACTACAGGGAAAGAAGAAATATATATAAGTATAGCAATCAGAGAAAAGGGATTATAATAACGGAAAATGTATATAAGGAGAGAAATGATATTTGTAGTATAATTGAAAAGTATTTCTACACAATAAAATAAAAACAATCATTCATTCTACCCTAATAATAAAATATTTTCAATTCAATTTTTTTTTCTAGTAAATAAACTAAACTAGAATCAGATAAATCCCTTTTATTGAGTGGGCCATGGTGACTCAGCAGGCAGAGCTTTCACCTGCCATGCCGGAGACTGGGGTTCAGTTCCCAGTGCCTGCCCATGGGGAAAAAAATATTCCTATTATTAATCACTTCTTTGCATTATATAGTTTTGCTCACAAATACTCATGCTAAAATCTTTCATATAGGTACCAAAGAAGGCAAAAGAACCTAATACTTCATTATAAAGGAATTAGTCAGCCATTTATGAAAATCTGAGTCATCGTTTTTCTCACATTCCCTTTTAGCAGCCCTCATCAGATCACTTGCCAATTCCTGTCAATTCTCCTTTTCTTTTCCCACTGTTACAGCTTGGATTCCTAAGTAACCTAATTCTTTTCAACCTCTACCCTCTTTCATCCATCTTTACACCTCTAGAGTTATTTTGTTAAAGTATAAAAAGGCTCAGATAATTTCTCTCACCTCCTCAAATCTTAAATTGTTTACTGAATAAGATCCAAATTCTTTAATATGGCATTAAGTGCTTTTTACAGTATGGCACTAAATTACAATTCGCAGGAATTCAATGCAAAAGTGTTCATTAACTGCCTACTGTGTTTGATTATTATAAACTTGGTAGTGGGTTGACAGTAGTGATAAAGAGGAATCCCTGTTCTCAAACAGTCCAGTTTAGTGAGGAAGATAGATAAGTAAACCAAAAATTATGTTGCTGTACAATGAGTACAAAAATATAGTTAACCACAGGGTGCTAAAAAACCTAGATGATAAATCATGAACTCATTTAGGGTTGTATCACTCAAGGTTCTCCAGAGAAACAGAACCAACAGGATATACATACATATACAAACCATATAAATATTTATCTTGTATATATATATATATATATATATATAGTATATATATTTTATATGTTATATATATATAAATAGATTTATTATAAAGAATTGATTCACTCAGTTGTGGGGCTGGCAAGTCAGAATCTGTAAGTACAAGCTGGAGGCTAGAAATTCCTATAATGGTGATGTTGAATTCTTGAGTATGAATTCCTTAAGCTAGAAAGTCAGGAAGGAGTGAAGGATGTAGTCTTGAGGCAGAATTCCTTCTGGTCTCTGGTAATCAGTTCTTGAAGTTAAGACCTCCAAATGACTGGATGAAGGCCACTCACATTATGGAAAACAGACTAGTATTTGACCAAACAACTGGACAATATATAACCTAGCAGGCTGACACATAAATTTAACCATCACAAGGGGAAAGTAAAAGTAATATGTTTAGTTAGCCGCTTCTAAAAACAATACAGCAACAAAAATAGGATTTACCCTCCTGACTTAAACAACTAAAACCCAGGACAAAATAACAGTTTATAGACATAGGACATCAGGTAGCATAGGACAGCAATCGCTGAGAAAACGGAGGTGAATTGAGTCCTACAATTGCTGTGGTTTACTGTCTGAAGATTACTGTCCCATCACAGGGAAAAGGAACTCAAAAAGATCCCGCCTTACGTAAGACTAGGCTGCTAATAAAGAGTGGAGCTGGACTTCATGTCTGAATCATTTTTACTGCAGTGTCATCAGAAGTTTTCATTTTTACCTCCAAACCACCTTAAATCTATTCCCTCAGTTTAGAATAGTCACTTGATCCCTACCCCTCTCTTCTCTTTCACCCTTTAGAAATCATGCTTAAAGGTTCAGTTTCAACATTACTTCATCCAATAAACCTTCTCTGATCTCATTGTCCTTAGTCCAATAAAAATTAATATTATTGACCACTATAACACCATAATAATTTGTTTTCATTGCTATTATGGCATTAATTTTATTCTGCTTTATCTAAAGATAACATTAATGTTAACCAACATGTATTAAGACCTTACTATTTTATTGCCCTAAAATACTGTACTAAATCTTTTAATCCTCAGGACAACCTTATAAAATAGGTACCATTTTTAGCCTCATTTTGTAGATGAAACTGAGATTCAATTAGGCTAAATTACTTGCCTAAAGTCCAAGTACTTAATTTAGTTGTCTCCCTGTCTGAACCCTCTACTGGACTTCTTGCATAGAGACACCACATCTTACTAATCTAGCTATTTGTATATTTCACACTACTCAGAAAAAAATTTTATATCGTTGGATACTTTTTGTTGTTCCCATATAAATGAATGAACAAGCGAACAACATGAAGTGTGAAGGAGTAATTATACTGAGTATTAAACCAGAATTCTGGTAAATCCTAACCTATAGACACAATTTACCTTCATTCCTTTGAAAGAAGTTACTCTTCATCCACATAGCTCCTCAGACATTTCATCCACAAGCAACTAAAGCTTTTACATGCTCCTCTTATGGAGTCTTATTTCAACCTCAACTACATTCAGGATTGACATATGATGTATCTATTATTTTATGTCTATTTTAATGACTATTGTGAGACAAATTTCATACATTTATTCTAAGCACAGACCAACATTATTCATTAGACTATATATAGATGGAAAATATGCATATGGGGGTGGGAGTGAAAAACTAACAAAGATAATAAAATAACAATAAAACAACTTACATTTATAGAGCACATACTATGAGTAAGAAACCTTGTTATATTTTAAGTGCCTTATTTTCTTTAATCCTCACAACAACCCATTAGTTAGGAATAAAATGAGCCCTGAAATCCCAACAGTCTCATTTTTTAACAACATTTTCTGTCAACTGAATTAAAAGAACTTAAAAAAGCTATTATCCATTTGCTTAAATTACAGCAGAAACTTAAGTTACTGGACTACTATACTGGCTAATTTTTACCAATTTTTGTTTTTTCATCAACTTTATCCAAAGAATCTTCGCCAATACTACATTCCTGCTTACATCAATACCATCATGAGTTCATATATGTTCAATATTTATTCTAAATGAACTCATTCACAAGTTAGCGAATGGTTTATTAAAAAAATGTAGTAAAGTTGCCCAATTCTTGAAGTAGGACACAACAGTTTCAAGACTTTATATTAAATGCTCACATTCTACTTATGTAGTTAACACATGCAAGAATGAATGCACTCCATGAATTGCTCTGAATAATCACCCTGAGTGATGAAGAAGTTTCCTCCACTTACCCTCCAGAGCTAAGGAATCTTGCATGCAATAATTATAATCAAAACAGAAGAAATGGAAATACATGTGCACAGAGCAACAAAATATCCTAATCTCAAAATTAATTTAGTCCTTAGTGTCTTAGGTCATAAAGGATTATAAGGAAGTTTATGTTTTTCTGATTTAATTCATTCATTCTTGTAGTAAAAACTCTACAGCAAACCTTCACTATTCCAATAACATATTAGCCATACTTTAATAATAATAATGCTAATATATTATACTGAATCATATATCACATTAAATTATTAATGGATACCAGTAGTTGAGGGCCTACTATGTGCCAGGCATATACTTTATATTAGCTCATTTAACCTCCATTATCCAGGGAGTTTGGTTTCTATCTATATTTTACAGACGAACAAAACAGTTCAGAACAACTTGTCTATGATATCACAGATACCAAGCACTGTATTAGAAAACGGATTCAACTCACTTCGGCTGCCACAAACAATAAGAATTTTGCTATAAAATTAATATATAAAAATCAATAACCTTGTTATACAGGACAAAATAAAAAAAACAGAAGAAAAAATGGAAGAGAAGATCCTGTTTAGACTAATAAATATATAAGGACATAAATAAAGAGGGGAAAAAAATAAAAGTTACCAAGGAGTAAATTTAATAAGAAATGGTTAAAACCTTTATAAGGAAAACAATACAACATTTAGGAAAGACACAAAATAGAAACAGAAAGCATGTTCTTGGTTGAAAAGACTCAATATCATAAAAATAGCTGTTTCTATGTCAATTCATTAATTTATCATAATTCCAATAAAATTGTCACCAGGTTTTGTTTTTTGTTTTCTCAAAAAAGTTCATTTGTAACAAGAAAAGCCTGAAAAATATCAGAATTGTCAGGGATGGGGCTGACTATTCAGATATTAAAACATTTTATAAAGTTTCTATAATTAAAACAGTGTGGTAATAGCATATGAATAGACAAACCAATGGCACAGAATAGAAAATCCATAAATATATCCAGTTACATAAGGAAATTTGCTATAGGAAGCCAAGCAAGTACTGGAAGAAAAAATTCCTTTACAACCTGAGAGTGGGAAAATTCTTCCTAATTACACCTCAATGTCACAAGACCCAACAAAGTCAACTAATCCACATTAAAGGCAAACACCTCTTTGAGGCAGATAATCATCACTCTCACAGATTCTACAGAAAACAAAATCCAATACATCACTGGGAATCACAGAAATTGCAGAACTGTTCAGTAGAACAAACTCCAATACCTACCCCTTCTTCATCATCATTGTTAAACCCCAGAAAAAAGTTTGCAGTATTAGAACCACAACTAGGAGGGTCTAAGCCACATGTCTGTAGGATTTAGTTGTAAAGAAACTACAATATCCCATATCCTACATCATATTCAAGAATTCTTGCATTCACTACTATGCCTACTTTTTAAATAGTATTTTGTTTTTAAATATCTTAAGCTACTATTTATAGTTTAAAAAATACAAAAGTGATTTCTATATGCTACATGGCAAGGGCCCTTAGTAGACATTTATATGTATCCTATAATTTAAAATCATAATAATGCAAATGTATGCAAGCTTTGTAAACAATATTTTCCAAAAATTTGCTGTGGAGAAGGACCCCTGGTGTCCAGCTGGACTTAAGCCAGTGTATAGTGTGACTGGTTACTGCATATCATTTGATTCCATGATGAGACAGCATCTTTGCTTACCTTGAAATATTTTACTTCACCAAAAAGACATATATATATATCTTTTCAGCCTCTTAAATTTGTAAAGATCATGTTTAAGAAGAAAAATCTTGGTTGCTTTACATTTTTTCAAATGAACATTTCAAGAAACATGATATCGATTCTCTGGACACTGAAGACACTATTACAGACTGGTAGAAATGTATCTCAGACACGACAGCTACAGTGTCTGATTAGAGTCTCTAGAACATATAGATAACATCTACATTTTTAAAAAATGAGTACTCTCTCCACAAGTAGCTTCTGAAAAAGCCCTCTTAAAAAATAACATAAAAATGGTACATTGGCAAAAGACATGATCACAGCCTAGCTGTACACTAACATTGCCTTGCAAATGAAAACCTGCACCATTCCTTATGATCAGGGTTTCACCCATTTATTTGGTTAATCATTCAAATGGCTAAACAGACCTCTAATTTGAAAATAAAAACCAATTGATGCAATCACAAACAAGTTCTAAAATTGCGGTTTATAAAAATTGAAATCTTGTTCTAAGCCAAAACACACACACAGTTACCTTTTCCTAATCAGAGCATTCATTTCTCCTCATTATGATCTCACAAGCACATTAAAATCTTATTAACATTAATTACTTCTGAGCGCCTATGCATGAGCAGTGACAGTCGTGAGCGTGCGCGTGTCTGGATCATATCTACATTTATATACCTTGCTGCACTTTGCTTATAAAACATGCGACAATATTTCTACTAACACCAATTAGCTAATTTCACACACACACAGATAGTAAACTGCTGTCTCACTGCACAGCCTACCAGAGATCAGTAAACATATGGACAAACGGACGGGAACGAAAGCAGAGCACCTCTTGAAAGTGAAAACTAAAATGCATTATACTAGAGCCTTAATTCTTGAGGAGAAAATAAATTGAGAGAACAAAATAACAAAAAATAATTAAAAATTTAAAAGGCAAGGATTCTATTTTCTATACAGATGGGGTTCAATGATAAAATACTAGCGACAAAGAAAAACTGGCAGGCGAAGAGCAGCAGACACGAGAGAGACAGGTAAAAAGAGAGAGAGATGAAAGTGTCTTTACATGTAAGCATGTGCGTGCGCGCCCACACACACACACACACACACACACACACACATCTGTTCCACATACATATTTATATCATAATTTGAAGCAACACAATAAAAACTTTACTCTGACCATAAAGTATGAATAATAGCACCACACCTCAAAATCAAACAGGTCTATCTTAACAAGCAAATAAAATTCCTGCTCAGCCCAAATGTTTTACAGATTCTATTTATATCAGGAACATTATATAAAGGAGCCATTCACCCCCACCACAGAAACTCAGTGTAAATGCAGAAAGCTAGGCAGTTACAGCCACAAAACTACATAGAATCATTATCTTTGCTTCACATTCTCCTTCTCTCATCATCCAACTATTTTATCAATCATGCATACTCTACATCAAATTATGTCCTTCTTTCTCCATCATCTATCCTTTAGTAGGAATATTCATAAAGAATGAGCCACTACTTGCTACATCCATATTTTCTCGTTTGATCCATGTGCCTATCTTCTCTTCTCTCCACTGACCATAGTTTAGACTAAATCCACAGTCCTATGAAATACTATGGTATCATTTCCATATTCTATCCTAGTCTTTCTGCCATCTTTAATTTCTCTATTGCCAGTGATCACTATCTAGTGCCATCTTTTTATCAAAGAAAATACTACAAAATTCCTTATGAAAAACACTACTGGATAATCAAAAAAAGATTCTATTTTTCATTCCATAATGAGTAAAACATTTAACCTCACCAGGTCGTAATACCCATGGTTTGTGTAGAAAAGGGAATAAAACATCATCCTAAGAGTATTTTAACAACTGATTATATTCATTAAATTATTTTAGAATGTTAGACTAAGAACGAGGTAAGGAGACAATATGAAACCCTCATCCATCCTGCACAATTGAGTCTCAAGATAATTTAAGTGATTATGGCTCATTCTGTAACGCCAAGCCTACCTACTGTCCAGCAGCCTCATTGGCCTAGAGCATGGGAGTCAATGACCCATGGCAATACGTGTGCACCCTGTAAGTGTGCTAGGTAACAGATGTCTAAGTGTTCTCCCTATAGAGTGTAGGCATTGTTAAGAGAAGAAATGGTTGGGAGCAGAGACTTCCTAATTTGTATGAAAGAGTATTTAGTATCTATGATGTTCTTAACAATATAAAGTTTAAATGATAGCCAAGCATACACTGAATTTTATTTTAATTTAATATTATTAAATATGCCCAGAACTGGATAAAATTTAGTGGACACTTTCTAGGGAAAGCTAAAATATGATAACATAATCATTGCTAGGAAATGAAGTGTTAAAAGTTGTTAAAAATAACTAGAGGATAATAAAATAAGGCTGAGTACAATAAAACTGTATTTAAATATGAGCAAGAGTTATTTCAAGTAATTGTCAGCTTACTATAACAATTTAAAATAAAACTGAAATTACCATCCTTACAACATTTACACAGACTTTCTATAGGTAAATAGCAGTTGTTAAAGTACTATTTATTATTCACAAATATTCTGTCTTATGATTAATCAAACAGAATCAAGTGTGTGCTTAAAAAAAGCCTACAGAACTAAGAAAATAAAAATTTGAAAACCTAATAAAATCAGTGCTTGCTTGTCATAACACAATAGCAGTCTATGCTTTAAAAATATATTCAGCTTAATCAGTAAACACAAATATTTATTTATAGGTCACTAATAGCTTAATAGAATCTGGGAACCAAAAATTAAAGTGTTGGCAACCACAGCCAAATAAAGAGCAAACTGAAGGTTTCTTTTAAATCTCTAAACTTACAGATCAGTGGGGAAATATAGGATTTATAAAAAAACCATTTTGCATTGACAGTTTCAAGAGTATATTGCATTAAGTTAGACCCCTGATAATCAGAGAAGTATGGAAAAGGAATAGACAGCAAAGGAATAATCTTGGATAAGCATCAAAATAACTGAAACGTCATACTATCATCCTGCTATGTTGCAGATCTCCTTCCAACTACCCGTTGACATATGACCATGATACAACTGGCAAAAAGTACAAAAATAGGTTCAGACTTAGAACTCACCTTCCCTCACAAATATCACATCACAAACTGCAACAATTAGGTGGCCAAATTTCAATATAAAGGCACACTTGGCATCTGAACCAGATTTAAGAATCATAATCTTTGTTTTCCAATAAAGGCTAATAAGCTGAGATTTTCCTAACTCTTTCTTGTTCTGTTCTTTTTTTTTTTTATCTTCTCAAAGATTACTGAAATTGGAGACTACATATGAAAAAAGATAGTTCACCATTTCCAAAAAAAATATTCATCCAGATTGCCCTCCAATCCGTGAAATCTGAGATGCCTAAGGAGTCTTCTTTGTGAAAGCCTCACAAATATATCCAAAGATGGTGAGTCCCATATGGCTCTGATAAATGAAACCCGTTATTGTGAATTTCAGGCTCTTCTTTAAAACAAAACACCATTGGGTGAATTTGGTGCTCATGAAATAAAGCACTAATTGCGCGGCCTAACAACACTCTGAATCCTCTCCCTAGCAGACATTTTAAGTTGTGCCAAATTGGTTTTGGGATGTGAACAAATATCCTGGAGCCAGACTCTCTCACATGCACACAGTACTCCCTGGAAGTAAGTTGGACACTCTTGGAAACTGCATTAACTCTTTCAGGCCACCAGGGAACCTAAGTCTCAGTAAAAACAAGGCCTCTTTTAATAGGAAAACAAGTCATTTGGTCTAAAGTTAAACCCAATAAAAGGTAAAATAGAAAAAACTGATTTTTGGCTAGTTTGGCACTAAAGTATCCAGAGATATTAGATAGCCCCATACCCCAATGGATGCTTATTCAAATGTATCCTAGGAATCTCATTCCTCTTTTCCTATGTGTGCATAATTTCCAAGATATTAATAAGAGTTGTGTGCATTCAGGAGAAGAGAATTCATTTTAAGCTTAATATACCACATTTGCCTCAGGCTGAGTGATAAGAAACTTTTGTTTCTCTGGTAACCACTTTCACCTTATTATAACAGGAAATTTCTTGAGTTTTTGTTTCATCACATGAAATATAATTTCCACCAGAGAATTTTTACATGGTGTTTCTATCCCTAGTTCAGAAATATGCCTATAAAACTGCAGCTGCTTATTGAAATGGCAATTAATCTAATCTCATGTCCCTCCACTCAAATTTAGGTATTAAAAATGACAACACTTCTGAAAAGCACATAAATCTAAAAAAAAAACAAAACAACTTTTAACTACAAGAGTCCCTTTTTTTCAGCTTTAATTTCTCCGAATCAAAGGAATTTCTTGGGAACAAGTTATCAATTTTTAGGGAATTTTAAGTAAGCATTTCATTTGCAGTATACTGAAAGCACAGCATTTCCCCCTTTAGCTCATTGCTAAAAACCCTGAATTATATCTGTCCCAAGATTACCCAAACTCCACTATAATATTCTTCCAGGTCACTGTCATTCTATGGCTGTCATTCTCCTCTTTTATCCTAACTGCTTAATAAAAATAAAGATACAATGAAAATTAATATTTTGGATATGAAATAACTAAGTGCCTATGAAGGGGTTATTTTTTTAACTACTTCTAGTTCGTGCCTTCTGCAATATATTTCTTGGAGAGCCATATTTAATTTCCTGCCAATTGGTATCAGTGTAAGAATATAACCAGAAGCCCATGTTCCATTTCTAACAAAGCCTTAAATTCTAAAAATTAGCCCATGTGTGTTCCCGCCATTGACTCTATAACTAAGAATAAAAAACAACCACCCCATCTCATCAACAGATTCTAACAGGAAACCAGCTGCTATTTGCAGGTAGATAGGACATGTTTAGTGAATCAAAATGTGTATCTGCTTCTAACCACAATTAATTAAAACTGCAATTCTAAGATTAGAAACCAAGGCTGCAGATGTGTCAATATGAAGGACATAACTGATTTTCTTTGGGGTTTTGGAGCTCTGAATTTACTAGTGCACCAGGGCCTGTTCGCACCCCGCGTCTGATATAGTAGCATCACTTTTAAGCTCTGTAGTCAGTTAATGGTAACCAAATAAAACTTAAATTCCAGATGAGCTTGTTTGGTATCTAGAACTTTACTAATAGTCTTTAATTGGTAAACAATGATACTTAATAAATACCTCAACAGCAAAAAATGTTTCACTATTTTGTAAAGCGAATGTTTATTATGTCAGTGTAAAGTTGACTCACAACCTTGGCCAGGTGAAATCAGAGTCAAGAAGCAATTTTCCCACAGGGTCAAATCAGAGGATATATCTAGGGCAGTTATAAACCCCTTCCAAGAGACTAAAAGGCTGATTCATATTACTACCATGGTCAATTTTCCACCCTAAATCTATATAATGACATCAATTCAGGAGAAAAATATCAAAACTTAGCTTACGTTCATTTCAAAACCCTCTGATGAACTACAACTAGGATTTAAAAAAAAAAAACAGTGGCTTATCTTTAAATAGGTATTCATCACATTTTTCATGTTGAGAGTTCTGCCATGAGCTCAGAAACAATTTATTTAAAACCACTTTTTTCTGGTTCCATGTTCATTACTTACATAATCCAAATAAAATAGAGGTAGAAGGCTTAACATGATTACTTGCACACTGTACTTATTGCTCAGCTGGTTCTAAATGGCCTGAATAGTCAAAATATATATGCTCAACCAGCTTCTAAATCTGAAACTATCAGCAATATGATTTTTCAGATATTAACAGCCAGTTGCAAAAACTTAAACTCAGGAAGTAAAAAGGTATAGGGATATTAAAAGAGCATTTGGGGGCGTGCCATGGTGGCTCAGCAGGCAGAGTTCTCACCTGCCATGCCGGAGACCCGGGTTCGTTTCCCAGTGCCTACCCATGTAAAAAAAAGGAGCATTATGATCAATGGAGAAACCAAATTGACCAAT
This sequence comes from Tamandua tetradactyla, assembly GCF_023851605.1. NCBI lineage: Eukaryota > Metazoa > Chordata > Mammalia > Pilosa > Myrmecophagidae > Tamandua > Tamandua tetradactyla. The sequence goes on along the minus strand of NC_135336.1, from coordinate 31,363,744 downwards.
ATTCCTATTGAAGCAATGAGCAAATTAGATTCTGTAAACAGTAAAAGCATTGGAAACTGCTGTGTAACTTTAGACAAGTTATTTTACCTACATGATTCTAATTCTTAATCTGTAAAACAGGGGTAATAACAGTTTAGACATCAACTGCTTTCTGCATCTCTATACCGGCTAGGATCTTTCAAGTTATTTCCATGAGCCAAAACCTCACCCACATGCCATCAGATATTTTCCCTCCTTTCCTGTCTCCTTTACCTCTGCAGGGAAATAAAATTAGCAGTCAAAGTTAAACATGCCCCGTGGGCAAGGCAGGTTTTGGTTTAAGGCAAGGGATTGAGTAAATTGCATTAAAGTGTTTATTTGGCTCAAAAAGGTTCATTGTTGGTATACTACCTCCCACAACTAGCTCCACTGGAATTTTCTCAGGAAAATGGAGAACTGTTTTAAGATAGACATGCCCTTTAAGTTGGTCAAAATTCAAAATAAATTTAGGATATTCAAAAACATACTACAAGATTTTCACTGTGGAACCTAAATAAATCACTGAACAAATTTCCAATTTATGCTATGTTGCTAAATGGTATTTTCTACAAAATCTTGTTTTAATTTCTACATCTGAAAAAGGAATATAGATAAACTTCTTCCCTTTATAGTCTCACATCCTTCTTCCTTCATGGTAGCATTCATTTGCTTGATAACTTCCTAAAATAGCTTTCTAAAAACTATCAAGCAAGAGGATAGGAAAAGACCACCCTCAGAGAAGAAAGCTGAGCTAGAATCCAAATTTTCAATGAACTTGAAAGCCTGCTAAAGACAACCCTACATTTCCCTGTTTAGTGAATTTTGTGGCCCTTATTTAAAAGCAACACTCAATAAATAATTACATAGGCTTTAAGAGTATCTGTGAAACTATATGTATATTTATAAAATCATGATTGTTTTAACATCTGAATGCCACGTTTCAGAGTTCTTTTAAATTGTGAATATCCCTGTCACATTTAAAGACATTAATGTATCCTATGAAATTATTGTGTTTCATGGCATGTCATAATAGATAAAATTGACATTTTTATCCACATAATCTGTCCCCATCCAAGAGTTTCAACTCTCAAAAACACAGACAAAGATTATTCACTTTAACTGATTCCTCTAAAGAACTGCATTACTAACTACAAACTTTACAAGACAAGACAAAAAATACTGGACTGGTTCAAGAGTAGCAAAGTGGTTTGTTCCAAACAAAGGAAATGAACATAAATCTTACAAAGTTTAATTAGCATTTATTCAGTGGCCAGTACTTATCAAATAGAGGAGCAGCCTGATTCTATAGGTAAATTATAAAACAGTCAGAAATGGTATGTACTGGCAGTTTAGAGCATTAACTTTACTATCAAAGTTAGATTGAACAAGAGTTCAATCCCAGTTCTGCCACTTACTAGATCTGCTACCTAGCATAAGTCACTTAAACATAGTAACTAGGTTACAAAATAACTCATAGCAAAAGCATGGGGGTTAAAAGAGATCCTATTAAAGGCAAAGTTTCTTAACAGTTCAAAAATTATGATTATAATTACAACTTAGATCTCGTTTGACCTTTCAGAGACTTGAATTTTACCTCCAGTTAAAAACCATATTTCTCAAAGGAATATAAGAAAATATTTTCAATTTATTTTATATAGTGTAAGCAATAATTATCATAGCCATTTTGTGGTCCTCAAAGTTAGACGTTGTCATTTAACATAATGGGAACCTGGTAAAAACTTTTTGAGTGATGGAAAAAATAATATGACGTAGTAGAAAGAGCATAGGTTCTGAATCCTGGTTTTGATGCTTAAGAGCTGTGTGAACTTGGCAATTCACTCTCTGAGTCTCAGGTTTTTTTTCCGTAACAAGGGCAGAAAATCAGGATATGCAAGAGAGCTGTTGTAAAGATTAAATGAAGCAATTTATATGAAAGGTGCTCAGTAATATCTCCTTTCCATAATTTGGGGGTTATACAGCTGGAGGGTAATGTTTACTTTTCAAACTTAAATTTTTCATAAATCGACTTTGACCCTTGAGTAAACTGAAATTATGTTTCATTAAGAAATAAAGTAAGAGATAAGGATGAACTCAGGTGCAGCAGAAAATAAATTTAGGACTGCACCCTAAAAACAACAGTAGTGATTCTCAAACCTTGTAATACATCACATTCTATGAAGGAGGTTTTGTAAAATATAAATGTTCAAATACCAATCTAGAGATTCTGGAAAAAAGAACACAGAAATCTGTGTCTTTAAAAAAGCACCCAAGACATTATGACGCACAATAGTCTACTAAATTAAGCAGTATTTTTTATTTCTAAAGTGAGTGGACCAGGCAGATGCCTAAATTCCATCTTGGACCTATCAAATATGGGGCTCAGAAATTTGAATTTTAACAAACACCATAGATAACTCCTATGTACACTACAGTTTAAGAACCAGTGGACTAAAGCTACAGTAAGATGGAAAAGGGAGATGCTTCTAGGCTCTGTGGCCCCATAGCAGGTTTAAACAACCCACAAGAACTTGCAGACACATCTTTCTCAAAGTTCCAGAAAACAGAAAAAGGACTGCAGAACTGTGAAACTGCCAAATCAAGAAAAAGGCTACTTAAGAGTGGCAGGATCTCTTGGCCCCCTGGCTTGGTCCCTCCCCTACTGGCTCCATGCAGAGCTGGCCCAGATCGCAGTATGGATTCCTGGTCTCGATTCCTGAGGGAGAGAGTAACCCTAGTGTATATACCAGGAGTATGTTTTCCTGGCCCAATCTGTCTGGTGATGGTCTAAGGGACTCACTGCCCTAGAACTTGCCCTGCATGTATAAGGCAGCTCATGGAACTCTCCTACCGAAAGCTGTGGCAGAGAAGTCAAGTCATGTGGCCTGGTGCCAGAGATTGCTGGCTATCAGGCATACAGTGCAGGGCCTAGGACTGTGAGGAAACTTTCCTAGTGAAGAGGGACATTCAGAACCATGTAAATGGGTGAATTCCTAGGGCCACTGTGTACATTCCCAAGATAAGACCCTTGTACAGAAAGGATAAGGGAGGCCCTTAAATTTTGGTATGGAGTTATTCTCTAAACTGAGTGAATGGATAAACCCTGAGGAAGAACACTCACACAGGTCAGTCTGCAAATATTGGGAAAGGTGTTTTCTTTTTTCCTTCTTTATTTTTGTTAGCTCCTGGCAATCAAGGAAACCTCTGTCATAGTAATAGCTGTAGACAAGCTTAAAAACAGATGCTTCAGAATCTAAATTCCAATGATAACATATTAAAATAGCAAAATGTTCAGATTTCAACAAAGAGTCATATACAGAGAAACAGGAGGCAATGACCCAGACAAAAGAGAAGTTTAAAGCATTAGAAACCATGAATGAGGAGGACTATTCAAAAATTGGTCCTAAATATGCTCAAAGAGCAAAAGGAAAACATAGACAAATAAAGGAAATCAGGAAAACAATAGCTAAACACAAAGAGAATATCAATTAAAAGATTGAAAATATGAAAAGGAACCAAACTGGCCATGGTAATAGATATAAAAAAATTCCCTAGAGGGGTTCAACAGAAGATAGGAGCTAGAAGATGAATCAGAGAACTTGAAGATAAGACTATTGAAATAATTCAGTCTAAAGTGTAGAAAGAGGAAAGGATGAAGTAAAGTGAACAGAATTTGAGAAACCTGTGGAACACCATCAAGTGTACCAATATTTGCATTGTGAGAAACCAAGAAGGAGAAAAAGAAGGGGAAGAGAGAATTTTCAAAGGAACAATGGTTGAAAACTTCTTAAATTTAATGAAAGACATGAATGTATAAATCCAAGATGCTCAATGAACGCCAAGCAGTATAAACCCAAGTAGACCCAAACCATGGTATATTTATTATAACCAAACCATCGAATGACAAAGATAAAGAGAGAATTCTGAAAGTCGCCAAGAGAGAAGAAACGTGTCACGCACGAGGGAGTCTCAATAAGAGATTGTGTCAATTTTTCATAAGAAAGCACAGAGGCAGGAAGACAGTGGGATGACTTATATAAAGTGCTGAAAGCAAATTTGCTAACAAAGTATTCTGCATCTGGCAAAACTATCTTTCAAAGTGATGAGATACAACCTCGAGATAGGTCCCTGATCCAGATAAGTCCTGAAACCTAGCCCAGTCTCTCCAGAACATTAGATAGTTACATCTCCTGACCCCATATTAGTGACAGACCCTTCCAATATGAAAAACTTAGAATCACCATAGCCCAAGCACCCCTAAAGAGCGGGATGGAAAGATCAAGGGTGATGGTGGAGTTATACAGAGAAGACAGGCTTCAACAGATGAATATGAATACTGAATCATTAAGTTGATAACTCTTTTAGTCTCCAGTATTTTAGAGCAGCTAGAAGTAAAAATCTAAAATTGTGAAATTGTAACCCATGTCAAACTCTGAAATATGTTCTAAAACTAATTGTGGTGTTGTGTTTTGAAATTTATATCTTTTTTGCATATATATTATTTTTCACAAAAAAAGAAGGAAAAAAAAGTCTATTGTGATGATAAAAATATTTAAGCCCTCTAGCCTCCTATATTCTGGAGCAGCTACAAGGAAAAATCTAAGAGGATCTTATGGTAGCCCATGACAAACGCTGGGATCTGTCCTGTTACTACTTGTTGAAGAGTGCTTTGAAAACTATTGCTTTTTTATTTCTTTGCTTTGTATAATGTTATACTATACAACAAAAAAGTTAAAAATCAAAAAAAAAAAAATGAGGGCGAGAGTAATACATTCCCAGATGAACAAACACTGAGGGAATTCATTACCACTATACTGGGCCTACAAAAGATGCTAAAAAGAGTACTCCAGGTTGAAAGGGAAGGACAATGGATAGTAAATTGAAGCCACATGAAGAAATAAAGATCTTTAGTGAGGGTAATGACAGGGGTAAATATAAATTCAGTACTATTGTATTTTTGATTTGTAATTCTACTTTTTGCTTCCTATAGTATCAAAATGGCAAATGCATAAAATATAATGATAAATCAGTGGTTTGGGACTCATAATGTAAAAACATATAATTTGTGATAAAAACTACATAAAGGTAGGGGTGGACAGAGGGGTATAGGAACATAGTCTGTGTATCATATTGAAGTTAAGTTAGTATCAAAGCAACAGAGATTGTTACGGATTTAGGATGTTAAATTCAAGACCCATGATAACTACAAAGAAAAAAATCAGAGAATATGCAAGCTCATAGAGACATAAATTAGAGCTAAGGTGCCAGGGTTGGGGGTTAGGAGGAATGGGGAATTAATGCAGGATGGGTGTAGGGTTTTTGTTTGGGAAGATGGGAAGGATACCGCAATATCGTAAACATGATGAACCCACTGAATAGTATGCTTGACAGTGGTTGAGATAGGAAAGTTTATGGAGTATATGTGTTTTCTGAATTTTTTAAAACAGGAAAGAGCACCTAAAAAAATCAATGACAATTAAATGTGATACACAATTCTGGGTGGGATCTAGTAAGGGAAGAGAAAAAAGCTCTAGGAGGCATTATTGGAATATATGAAAAAATGCACTACTGCCTTTAAGATTTATATCAATGTTAAATCTTGAACCTAATAACTGAGTTTAAGGTGGTTACATAAATGAATGTCCTTGCTCTTAGGAAATATATATGACAGTATTAAGTGTTCAAAAAAGAGCATGATTTGTACAAGCTACACTCAAATGTTTAGAAAATTGACAGTTGGAAAGAAGGAAGGAGGGAGGGAAGGAGGGCTGGCAAAACATTTAAATTGGTAGACCTGTGTATCTAGGGGTAGGGGTATGTTGGGGTTCTCTGAACATAGTGTATATTATATTGGTAACTGTCCTGTAAGCCTGAAAATATTTCAAAATAAAATTTAGAAAAAGAGAACCTGGACTAGAATAGGTATTGAAATTTTTTAAAATTATATTTAGTTATTTTTTTTTTTTTTTTTTTTTAAAGGAAAGACAGAGAGAAGGAAGGAAGGAAGAAAGGGAAACATTTTTAAACATTTTCTTGTTTTTATTGTATTCTGTTTCTCCGTTTTTGTTACATGGGCTGGGGCCGGGAATCGAACCGAGGTCCTCCGGCATAGCAGGCAAGCACTTTGCCCGCTGAGCCACCGCGGCCCGCCATATTTAGTTATTTTTTAACATTTTTATTTTTATTTTAATAAATAATTCACTGAATCTATTTTAATAAAAGTGTTCATATAGCAAGTTGAGTTAATATTTCAAGTTGTCTCCAGAGTGCCCACCACTGAAAAGCACTCCCCATTTGGGAAATGCTGTGAATGTCAGGTTTTTTTTAATCTGTTGGTGTGTTTTGCTTTGACTTAGTCTTTTATTATCCATTTCTTCTTTAATCAGGATTGTAATAATGGTAAATATTATTTGCATAGTGCAATACTATTTATAATGAAATTTCATATATATTAACTAATTTAATCCTCACAATAACCTTGTGAAATAGATAGGATAGGTAACATTAATTTTTACCTTTCTGTAACTAAGAAAATGAGCTTAAAAAGTTTAAGCCACTTGCTCAGAGTCATACAATTTGCTGGTGTTTATGGTGATATGTGACTGAAACCCCAGAATTAAATTTTATGCAAAAAAGTCTGAAATTTAAAAACTTAGCACTCATTTTTAAGTTTTATGAATATTATAAATCTCAAAACTACAATATATAGTCATGAATGGGCAAGGCATTGTTTTTATAAACAAAAAGAAAAAAGTTATCTTTAATGTGCTAGAAAGTAAATTTATAAAGGGAAATTTGAAAAGCAGGTAGCCTCAGAATGTGTTTTTCCAAAGGAAAAGGGCTCTAAAATTATTTAAAACTCAAAAAAATATATAAAACAAGTAAGAATGTTACAAACCGGCCATACATAATCATTCATTCATTCATTCACACTTGGAACATTTGAGCGCCACTATACTGAATGCCATGGAAAGTTCTGGAGGCAGGAAGATGAATAAGACACAGACACTATCCTCAGGGAGCTCATGATTTCATTGGAAGATATGCTACAAACAAAGGCAAAACGATGTGAGAAGTGATATTATCAAGTACACATATAAAAATTGTTGCGAGATTGTGAAGGAGTACGTCATTGTCTGAAATGACTGAGCACAGTAAGAATTAGGTTAACATCTCTGACAATCCCTGCCTCCTCCACCCCCAATTCAAAATTAAACATATCCATGTTGTCTGTACTTTTACAAATATTTTAGTATACACCGGTAAAGAGAGAAGGGGTAAAATGCATACATTTTAACCTCTCCTCAGGTGATAAGAATTGCCAAACACAGTAAAGCATTTACAGAATTTTTATACAGCTATTGAAAAATCAAAGCTTTAAACAATTTGCCAAATTTTTGCAAACGTCTTATTCTTTCCTTTTCAGTGTCTTATGCATCAGTTACTTTCATAGCAACAGGGACACAAGGTGGCACTGTCGTGCTGACATTCATTTCGGGGCCCTTTCTAAATGGATAAATTTGAAAAAGGCAAAAGGCCCTATTGTGACAATTAAAACCAGGAATTGTAACACCAGCCTTCTCCTATGTCTACCAGAATTAACAGTGGCCTAAGGAGGAGCGAATCATTTTGCATTTCATGAATATCGCATAATGCCTGTACAGAAGAGAACACAGTCTCTGATGGCTTCTCTGAATTATCATGTGTGTGTTCATAGAAATATCCAAAGGCATATAGTGCAGCCTTTGCAGTAGAAAGTCAGAAGTGAGCTATTTACCATGGGCTAGGCCGTGGACATGGACCGCCTCTCCATCTAGTGGCCAGTGGAGAGGAATGGATCTGTAGGAACCATATTGTGGCTTCCCTGGGTTAAAAGCAGCCCTTCTGTCCAACCACCCTAACACAAGTGAGTCTCTCTGCCAGATATTCAACAAAATTTGGTTTCCTGCAGTCATTGAATCATTAAGGAGAACTGAGGCCCAATAATATATTGTGACATCTAATTAGGCTGAAAACATCAACAAAAAACTTTAAGTACTTTGGTTCTGTTAGAACACTTAAACTCTTTTAGTCTTCAATCACTACCAACCTTAAGTTCTCTCCATACATTTGTGACCACTTATTAATAGGTAGAAAACACAGGCAGAAATTATCTACATATATAACCATTTAAAATAAGAGCATATATTCTTTTAAGGTAAAAGAAAATCCAAAAAGGAGATTGTCCCTCATTTCGTAGATGAGGAAACTGAAGAATAAAGAGATTATAATTTATTCAAAGTCAAACAAATATGACTAGAAACCAAGTCTCCAAATTTAACTGCTTTATATCCTTTTTGAAACAAGGTGGGGTGTTTGTTAATTAATGGTTCCTGATGGGAAGTGCTTTTTTCGGACCACACCACTTTCTCTCAATATACCAGGAAAATGATTAGTTTCTATATTTTTTACATATATTTTCTTGCTAAATTGATATGACTGAAACTATTGTGTTTAAGTCCTAGTGTATCTTCAAATTCATGAATATATTCTGAACAAGTTATAAGAACACAATTTTTTTTTTTTACCTAACCAATTATTCACATTCATTCGGCATTCAGAAAGCAAAGCAGCAAGTTGGCTGAGAATACGCTGGTCAAAACTTTTGTACAAAAATAGTTTCAGAAAGCCATTATGTAAAAAGAAACCTGAGAACAGTCAGAGTGATGAGAAGTTTAAAGTTAGTTTTTGCTTTGTTTTATATAAAATGTATTTGAGTTTATTCTGTTCTTGAGAGAGGGAAAAACACAAAGTAACATTCCATCTTTTCGGCTTTAATTGAGCTTGTGAGCGCCATATGAGGGCATACTTTGGGAATACCTTGTTGGAAAGGTTTCTTATGCAAACAAATGGAATCTACCCACCAACCATGAAAATTTGCTTATAACTCCAAGCTCAAAGCTTAAAAAGGAAAATTATAAAGGAAATCTGGCAGTGGATGTATTAGAAATGTGAGGTGTTTTGACTTTCTCTTCTATGGTCTTCTTTCGATGGTACCCTTGAAATGTGTCTTAGGTAGAGAAGGTATTTTAATAGATCTGTTTTAGACAGACATAGAGAGACTCAGACGCTCTTTAGAGATAAGTCAGGTGTCTTTTATTGAAGGTTAGGGAGAAAGCATTTTTCTTTTATTCTAATTCTAAATTTAGAAACTTCAAAAGCACTCACCTCTCCCAAACTCAGTTTTACTTATATTCTTATCTCCACTTGCTTCTTAATCATCTCTACTCTTCTTCCCTCTAGAAATGAGGTATGGGATAAAGACTGCTGATTTGAGAAACTATAAAAAGTAAGAACTATCACAATTCTTTTGCCCTATCTAAAATAACAGGTGCAAATGACCAAGAAGATATAGACACTACTAAAGTACGTTCAGACCCAAAATATAATTACTGAGGCCATAAAAATTTTAGTGTCCAGTATTAAGAAAAAAGAAGACAATATAAAGCCATTCTTGTGACTATATTTGCCTAGTTCCTATTTAAACAATAAATGCTTAAAATGATAGCCATGTAGTTTATACATGCATACATATATCTACTAGAAAAATTACATAGTAGAACATTCATAGTTTCCTCTAGCAATAGTTTTTCTCGTAAGTTTTAATATGGTACCTAAACAAACTGACAGCAATCCTTTAATTTTCTGCCAGTTACATTTCATTTACTGGAAAAATGCTCACTCTATAAAAGGAATTTCCCAACAACAACAACAAAAACACAATTTGATTACAACAGTAATTCAGAGCACATTTTTGACAGGAAAGGTAAAAACTGCAAATATTCAGGCTTATTTAGTAAAAACCAAAGCTTTCTAAACCTTAGGAAGAAATAAAATAAATAATTAAAACGTTTTTTTTTTAAGTTTAGATTAAGAAATTTCTGAAAAAAAAATAATACTATTATGTGTAAAATTATTATTGACATTCCTAAACTTCAAATTTTAATTTATGGGCATCTTTTTTTTTGTATGCTGTATGGCGGGGGTCACATTTCATTCTTTTTTCCATGTGAGTATCCCATTATTGCAGCATCATTTGTTGAATTTTTTTGTTTGTTTGTTTACTTGTTTATTTGTTTTGGGAAGTGCACAAGCTGGGAATCAAAACTTCAGTCTCCCTCACAGCAGGCAAGAATTCTATCCCTGAACTACCCTTGTACCCCATGGGGAACTTTTTAATTCACCAACATCCCAAACCACCATTATTAAATAGTTTTTTATTTATTGAATGCAAATCCTTATATTAGTAACTTAATATGGAAACTTCTCAAATAAATTCTTAACATTTTAAATACATAATGCATAATATGAATGTTAAAGATCTTGAGACAGAAGTATTCTGTGCCGATACTACTTCTAATACCAAGATGGTAAATACATTCTGCTGTAATTACTACCCTTTCCACCAGTTTCAAAGAGAAGGCTGAATATTCAAAAATTAATAATAATATCCTCAGTTTCCACCTGTAACCTAAATGAGTCATTGAACTCAGCACCCTTGGGCCTTCATCTCAGTCAGTACCTAACTTCCTTAAGTAGAAGCAAGCAGTTAGGGTTTCATTGGTTAATTGAACAACACTCCGGGCTGGAGTTTCAGTTGAGTGTCCTCAAGCTGATTACTTTCAAGTGAACTGTAGAATCACCAAAAGGCCTGGTTCTGGAGTAGAAGACAGGTTATGAAGCCAAGCCCAAGCACAATTTTTCCACAGTTTAGTGTAGAAACGGCACGTTACTTATTCATTATTACAGCTGAACAGCTACAGTGGCAAAAAAGCCCTTTTTCTTATAGGTCCTTGAATGCTGTTTCCAACATCTGTTGGACTGGTTACTCTATACATGATATTAATAATAGATAGCATTATTTCTTCCCACAGCCTCAGAAACTCTATGCTGAAATTAGAAGTAAGAGAGCTGAAGGATATTTTTCCTGTGTTAAACATAATTGGCATCAATGTTACTTGGTGATTAAATGTATACCTGTAAACAGGAAAATATGAATTTAGACATTCTCTAGAATTTCTAGGATATGCATATTGCCCTTGAATTTTTGGTAAAGAACAAAAAGAATCTTTTTGCTTAGTTGCTTTATTCAACATTGGCTTATAGTCCTTGGGGATTCTGCAAAATGCCAGAAATTAGTTAAACAAATGAAACACATTAAACATAGGTTTCCAAGAAAATTACAAATTTACATTTTACAAAATACATAGGAATCCTACACATGATTTGAAGGTTTGGGGCAAAGTATCAAATGACCAACGCTGACTATAGCAGCACTGTCAACAATACTTAGTGACTGTTTAAGGAAATCAATAGGGCTTTATAGAATATGAAAAATCATTTAAAACGGCTTGATATTTAATTTAATAACTCTTGCATGTACCACTTGCTCAACTGCTAGTTTTTATTGTTTTTGATGTAGGGTGAACCATTCCTATGTAAGCAATGCCTAATTTCTATAGTTTACTTGAAATAGTTTACAAAGTCACACAAGCTAAAAGAAAATACTCAGACTTTCTTTTCAGGGCTATATGACTTTTCATGTTAACTAGTTAAGGAACTTAGGGTGGGCATACTGTTTTAATTCTTCTGTAGAAGTACAGTAAAGTATATTTTTGAGCATAGTTTGTTAAAATATATTTCAAAAGTGGCTTCCAGGACAAGTCAGCTCTGAGGTCCATTATCAACATTTAGACCTAAAGGGGCCACCATTGGGACTGAAGAAGGCTAGAGCTAGCAGCATTCAAAGAATGTTAACATCAGCCCTTACTTTCCCAGAAAGGATCGCTAACTAACCATATCAGCCAGATGCTGCTTCCTCACACCTTGCCAAACTTTGGGGCAATACATTTTCTCAGGGCCTGAACTTGGCTTCCCATATGCGGCATGACCAGTTGCTACTCAGGCTTGGGCAAGTTTATGAACACTCCACTGATAATTTCTGTATTTATAGAAAGCCAGAACATGTGTAAATAATCACACAATTGGATATTTATGAAGTGCCAGATTTTATGAATACCAGAATTTGTTAATTAGCACAAGGACTAATCATTAAAATTCAAAAATAGATAAATAAACAGGAATGCCATTTATTTGTTAACGTTTCAGGGGGGAAATATGCAGCTGCTATCCTTTTGATAAATGTAGACTTCTGGAGAAAAACGTGAAGGAGGAAAAGTATCCGCAAATTTTGAAACTCTAATGAGTAAAATCCAGGAAATCACTATAAGGCCTTTATATAAAAAAAATAATACTTCCTTAACTTAAAAAAAATAAGTCCCTGTAAGTTAAAATAATTCCCTTCTTTTTTTTTTTTTTTTTTTAAAGAAGTCTCAACTGGCATGTGCTTAGCATTTGAATTATACTGTCTGCCATCCCACTGTTTTGGTCCTTTTCTAAGAACCAAAGCTGATTTTCATCGGATAGGAGTTAAAAAGCATATACGCGTCACTCAGTACCAAACTGTTTTAGCTACAGGGCATGACAAAGCATGAAATAACTGCTTTAGAGCATTTCCTTATGTGGGTGTGTTAGATAACTGTCTTCTCCAATATTAAAAAGAAACACACTGTGACTTGACCAAAACTTCGGGGATCTAAACAGGCAGATTTCATGTGCTGATAGGCAGAACCCACTAGTACCAGCAACATCGGTTAACGGATTTTTCTGGCACTTTATAGCCCTCCTGTGATGCAAGCCTTTCAGCTTTCCAAAACCCTATACAGCAGAGTACACTGGTTTTAAGTTTACTTATGCACATTTGACAATGTCCTGCTCTATTTAGACTGTGACAGTCACTCCCACAAAAAGCCAAAATTATTTTTTCTACTAAAAATATTTTAGATCTTGAAGGTTAAAAGTGATTAAGTAAAAGAAAACATGTATACAACCTAAAAATTAAACCAACTGTTATAATGATTAAAATATTCCTTGCTTTTACTTTTTCTAGAAGGTTAAAGGAAATTTTCATCTTCTCTTGTAAGACTCTCAAATTTTTGTTTGCCTACTATTAACATAAATATACATGACCTGAAACGTTTAAAATGGCATATCTGCAAAGAATCTGATTTATTTATCCATATATGTATGAGAATATAGAGATACATAAATGTATATGCACACAGATATCTTCACACATCCATGTGTACAGAAAAAGAGAATGGTTAATCAAGAGATATAGGAAAGATTTCTTTTGAAACAAAAGTAGCATTTTAGATAGACTTCACATTGCTAACATAGGAAATGACAGGTGCATGAGCTATTGGTTTTGACATATAACTTTTGAAATAAATTTTGGGTCAAGGTTTGAACTAAAGGGGACATTACTTTTGAAACACCATTTACTGTGTCCCATAGTATCATACACTTTCAGTAGACTCCCCCCACTAAACCTTGGGAAAAATAATCTCAGACAGGACCTGATTTAGTGTGCTTAGTATTTGTACTAACTCTCGATCAAAGCTGGTCTTGCCAACTGAAAAGACAGTTAAGGCAAGATAAGCAAACTAAAATTCTCAGAATATATTTTTTAAAAAAGAAAAGGGAAAAAAGACTTTTAGCAACAGAAGTTCATCCCCCTTCCAAAATAATGGATTTTTAACAAACATTTTACTAGGTTTGAATCTTGACAATGTGTTGGGGAATCTACTGCAGTGTCCCAGGTGGGTTAAGAATATTACTTTATGGACTTCTTTGTGCTGTCAGAGAGGCCTAATGGAATTTTTTAATAAGAAAAAATGCCTGCCACTTCTACTAAATAAATAATTTATTACAAAAGAGGTGATTGTTATTATTAAAGATCTCTACAGATCAGCATCCATTTTCTATCATTGTTTATGTATATGCAAAAATCATTTATGCAACTTACTATCCAACTTAATTTTTGACAAATGAATAGCAGTTTTACCTTCTGACAAATCCAAATAAAACTCCATTGAAGAATCCATTTCAAATGAAACTATTTAACTCTGAATTACGAAGAACACTGGTCTAGGAAAACTCTTCAACAATCTCAGTTAGTTGTGAAAAGCATCTTTTCCCACCACAAAAAAAAAAAAAAAGAAAGGAAAAAGAAAGTACCTCAAAACTATGTTTGAAATAGCAAATACATTATTTATAGTCCACAAAATGTTAAATGAATACTTACGTTTGTTGCACAAGATGGCCTGACACACTTCATAGCTTCTACTTTGTAAAAAGATGGCCAATCCCCCACTCCTCCCACCCCAAGCATAAATAAACAGTAACATACTAAAAGGAAACTGTCCCAGGATAAAAACTGCTTGTTAAGAAAGTTTGCATTCTTACTAACCACAGTGATAGCCCTATAAATGTAAAATCCATCTGCAAAATAAAAGTTAGAAAGCAAAGTACCTTATTCCTTTCAAAATACAGCCCCCAAATGAAATCTAGAAAAGTGTGTGATGATAAAAATAATAACTTAATTCTTACCAATCTTCAGCTCTTACCTCTTCCCTTATATCCAATGCCATCAAATAAATATGCAGGCAAAAAGTATTCAACCTGCTTCAAGGATTTAAACTGTAAATATGGACTTTAAACTCAATGTAAAACAAAGAACAGGAGTCTCACTTTATTAATGCCCACACTGGCACTGCAGCTAAAACTCATTGGCAAATACTAACAAAACCCAGTTAGCAATATTTAAGAACGTGATATGCAGACAGACATAGAATTGCATAAAAAGACAAGAAAAGCAAAGAGAGTAATAAACATACGGAGAGGTCTGTTTTAAAAGAGTGAAAAATACTGATTTATTTTGTACTCTAGTGAGAAAAATAAATAGGTTTGTTTGTAATTATTTTTAAAGTAATTACACTGAAGCACAAGGGCACACCCTTAAATAAGTAGGAAGAAAATTAGTAGAAGGTGGGCCTCCTATAGATGTTCCAAATTTTAAGCTAGCAATAGCTCTGTCAAACTTAGATCTGGAAATTAAAATTCAAGAGAGAAAGAATAAAAGCACTGGGGGTAAAGGAGATGATAGGTAGAGGGGGGACTGAAGAAGCAAGATTTGTTTCTTATGAAAGTTGTCTGCCCTACCTTCTTCCCCAGCGCTGAGTTTCTCTTCTTATAATCGGTGTCTCCCTGGAAGTACAGTGTGAGTGGTAATGACTGCCTGCCTCCCTAATGAGTCCATTTTCCTGCTCTTGATGTTGTGTATATACACACACTGCAACCTACCTTACAAACCACAGAGACGGGAAGAGAGAGAGAGCAAAAGAGAGGGAGGGAGAGGGGGGCAAAGAGGGAGAGAGAGACAGAGACAGAGCAAGCGAGTGAGAGAGAAGAGAGAGAGAGAGAAAGAAAAACAGAAAGAAACACAGAGAGGAAAGCACAGACAAAGCCCTCCTACCAGATAGCAGACAACCCTCCTTCCCCTATCCAGCAAAATAAAACTCGTCTAATGCAGCAACAGGTTCAGTATTGCCAGACTAACAGAGTAAAAAAGGTATATTCTCTATATCATTACTGCTTGCAAATAAACAGTTTAAGAGCAGCTGGCTCCACCTTCTTTATTTATGCTCCATTATGAGGAATGTATTGTTTCAGTTCTGGCACACAGTACATGTAATTATCATAAATACATTTTTTTTGCATATTAGCAGGAAATAGTGAAATGCAGAGCTTATTTGTTCAATCTTTTAAATTATTTTTTTTAATATTAGAAGAGTGTCAACAAATCTGCTCTGACAAAAGCCTAATAATGATTTTAAAGTCAGAGCAGTCTTAAAGGAGGCTCTGTAAGAACAGACTCCATACAATAGGAAAACTGATCTCAGACAAAACTGCTAATTCTAAAATAGAAATCAGTGCTCAGGAAATAAATCAAGACTATACACAAAATTGCAGACAAAAATAGAATTAAGTTTAATTAAGTCACTAATAGACTAGCACTCTATAAAAAAGAGAGGTGGGCTTTTTATTTGAAGCATCTATCTGTATAAACATCACAATGCAATGTCCTCTGTGTGAACAGGTGCAATGCATAGAGTACATAGTGTTACAGCAACAGAAATAAATCCCATAAGGAGCTACCATCGCAAGCAGGACAAGGTTTCATAGAATATGGGTCTGAAACTACAGCAGGTACCCTTTGTTCTTTCATTAGAAGGGGGAAATAAAAATAATCAATACTTCTTAATAAATCTTCATTGAAAGGAAAAATAAAACTGTTTTTCTTTGTCTAATACTTCTAACCAATCTTTTTCACATGCTAGAACCAAAATAATGCTATTACATTCCTCCCCCCATCGCACACTCACCACCCCCACTCTCAGGTGCCTTTTCTCCCATGAGTAATATATTGCAGCTATGGAATTACAACCACCAGAAAACAGACCTAGTTTCGAGCCGTTCTCCTCAAACTCCAGTTTTTGAAAACGAACTCTGCTAGATGAGTCAGACCTCCTTCTAGCACTGTCAACCTAGAATCTACCTTTCTTAATTTATTTCTATACAATTTGGTTGTGTATCATTTGGATGGAAACTTGGAATATAAAAAGTTAAATTTTCTAAAGAAAATCTACATTAAGAAAAAATTATGCGTGCATTTGACCCATCCAGACCCTCATTTGGGCACTAATAATCCTAAATATATTAATTGCAAAACTGTCCTTTTTATATGGTTAATGTTTTACATGTTTCAAAAATTAAAAGTGTCCCTTAGCATAAACAGAGCAGGTTTACTATATAAGCTTCAATTCCTTTTATAGTTTTTCAATTAATAAAATGAATAACTTAATTACATCAGTGAATAACTTATGATCAACTATATCTTCACCTAATCCACAAAAATCTCTTTAAGATTATCAGTTAAATCTTGGGTTTTCTTCAGAACACAGATCAATATTGTTTTAGCCATGCTAATAACCTATAGCACAGAAATTAAAAGGGCAACATATAGCCACATATTATGTAGCTCTCCTGGGGAAATTCTAGCTAGAAATCTAGAGTCCAGACATTCAGGTTTCAGTATAAAGCACCAACTCTAATTCTTGGGCTTTGCCCCAGTGTTGTATCTCTCTGAAGGGTGGTTGTTGAAGAAGGAGCAGACACACACTAAAAGTGAAGTAACAGACCCCATATTCTGGTCACATGTCTTGAGAAAAAACTTACTAAAATACATTGAGGGTGGCTAAGCCTTGGGCATTCACCTTGCCTCTTACTGCTCAGTCTTGCAATTCTGTTTTTCTACTATTTTCCTATTGTTTCTCAGAAGCTTTATTCAAATTTATTAAGAAAAAAGCCAATTAAAACAGCACACAAGCCTCACAATTTGACAGACTGATTCAAATTAGATCACTGTATTTTTTAACTTTTAAAAATAAGGCTATATGCATTTACTTTTGTTTTGTTTCATTTTAATCCAAGGAGAACAAGACGACAGTATCTGATTTCTACCAGCAGGGGTCAAAAAGAATGTAAAGGACCAAGAAGGCTCTTCACCTTTTCTAAAGAACTACTAGCTAGTTGAATTTAAAAGAGAAAAACAAATATTTTGGCTTAGCGAAAAGTGCACAGCAACTCAACACTTTTCTCATATCTGCACACTTTACAGGATTCCAAGCACAATAAGTGTCACACATTCTTAGTACTTTCTGGATCTCAAGATACACTCCTTCTTGATGTGACTAAAAATGCAAAAGACTTGAATTAACCACAGCTCCACATGATTATTTCCTATTGACCGTCATACTCTGGAAATAATAAGTTATTTAAATTCTTTCCTATGTTGATATGCCATGGGACAATCTGGTCCTATAGAAAGATTCTAAAGTGGGACTTAAAAACTGGTTCTGGTCCCAGCATGCCATGAATAGTTTGTATCCCCTCAGAAAGTCATGTAACTGTCTTCAGCTACAATTTCTTCAAATAATTTGAATTATTTTTCTAATAATCTCTAAAAACAATGCCAGATAATACTTGAGTTCTTACAATGTAAGAGTATTTAAAGCACCGCTCTAAATACTTTTCATTTATTAACTCATTAAATTCTAATGACCCTGTGAGGCAGCAATTATTTTTAGTACCGTTTTCCAGGTGACGAAACAGAGAACTTAAGTAACTTGTTTGAGATCACATAGCAAATCACAAAGAAATGGGATTTGAACACAGGCTGCCTCGAGTGAAGTCCAAGTGCTTAAGCCCTGCACCATCTTGACTAGTGATAGCTAAGGCCCATCCGATAGGATTTTATATTATGACAAATCTAACGTGTCCTGATGATTCCTCACCATACCTTGCTAATACAGAATAGTGCAAATTTGCTTTCCTAATTTATACCCAAAGTTCTTTAAGGGCCCAGCAACTCTAAAAGTTTACATCACCTATTCAACATCCTTTCTTTGTTTCCAAAGTCCCTAAATATGTGCTTCCATTTGTTTGTCCTGGAAGATAACCTGTATTCAATAAGGTTATCAATTTATAAATCCTACTTGCATAATATATAGTTCCAACTGATTACTCTCCTGAACACTTTATGCTAAAATATATGTGTTAAAATATATATATATATATATATATATATATAGTTCTTAAAGATTGCTTAGTTCACATATCAAATATATCAAATAATAATGCAAAGAACTGTTTAGTTATTATCTAATAAAATACAGTTGAAAATTTCCTATTTTCTATAGACTGAGAAAGGAATGAAAATATCAAGAACTCAATTATAAATGATTTATAAGAGATATTGTATATCATCATGTGATTTTTTTTTTTTTTTTTTTTTTTTGCACAAGCTGGCTCCAGGAATTGAACCCAGGTCTCCAGCATGGCAGGCGAGAATTCTGCCACCGAGCCACCATTGCCCACCCATCATGTGATTTTATACAGTTCATTTTAACTTTGAATTACTTAAAGATTTCTTCTGAAGACTTTAATACTCTGACTTACTCGGCAAGAAAGAATTTACTCTATACTTATCTTTGTGCCTTAATTTAAAATGTATTGTGTGTACTATGAGCCATATACTAGGGGGTAAAAAGTGAGGATAATAATCTGATGTCGTTCCTGCTTTTGGAGAGGCAACAGGCTGGTGGGAGACAGGCATGTAAACAATATAATTACTGCAAACAAATAATCTTGACCCATATAATGTGATATCCCCTGTAATACAATGCCTTAAACTTTGTGCTCCCTAAAAAAAGCTGAAAATAAAATCCAACAAAACAAATATAAATGCCTAAACTTAAAATGTATGCTTATGAAAAGGAGTGTGTGTGCAAATGCGTATGTGTATGTGTAGGGCAACAGGTGTTGGAGTTGAATTTGATGAATTAAAAAATTTATTCCCTAATAGTGTGGTTTATAGATCTATTAAGAACATTTCATCTGTTTTCCCCAAGGTGCCTAGTAAAGTGTCTTATAAAAGTACCCAATACATGAACTTGTCAAATGATTGTGGAATCACAACAGATATTAAACTAGACCATAAAATTTTATTACTTTTAGAGTTACAATATACCTTGATCAGAGACTGTTTTGTTGGCAAGTGAATATTTCCAAAAGTACATGAAGGGTGAGCTATATTTTTAACTTTGAAAAGGAAATAAAGCCAGTTAGTTTCCTTTACCATTATCTACTCAAAAATACTTTTATTAGTCCTTTTTCAAACATTGATGTTTTTTAATAATATGGGCTGCACAAGAAAAAATGCTGAGATATTTTAAATTTGTTCACAAGGAAATTCACAAAGGATAACTTTATTGCCCAGCTTAAAAAAAAAATTAAATAAATGGGAGACACATGTCAATGTCAATGATAGACAGAATAGGAGTTTTAGAAACACCAGTACAATAGTGAAAAAGCAAAGTCTGGGACTTGGAAATCAAAATGATTATCTAGTACTCTAAACAGACGATTTTGTCATCAAGGTCACCACTAAAAAGTCAATTCCATGTGGCCTAATTTGATTATAATCTTTAATTTTGGTCACCTGTTTTAAAATGGTATCACATCAGTCCCAAGAAAAACCAGGAGAGACTGTAGATAAATCATCCTGTAATACTAGGATGATAGTATGAACCTCACTTGGGAAGAGATGCATATCTAATTTCAATTCTAGTTATTTAGATTAAAATCTATTTATCTAGATATTTAAATTTACAACTAAAACAAAAAAAATGGTTACAGGAGACAAAAACTACCCTTTAATTTTGCTGTAAATCTGAAAATTTTTGTAATAAAAAAGTTATGGCCCATAGCCTGCAGAATTGCAATTCATATCATCTCTAAGAAAATTCAGCCTGCATTTCATTTACCATCACATCTACAACATAAGTGTTCTTATGTAAGTTTGAAGATAGCCTCATAACTTCTTGTGAGAATGGTAACATTTCCTTTGAGGAAAATACCTTGATAAGTAGGGTGGTGGTCAGAGAGTAAGTCCTAAATAATTCTTCATGTGAAGCTGAAGTTGCTGGAAAAGAAATGAATAACAATTTGAAGGCAAGGGAACACAGAAATGAGAGAGGAGGAAAAGAGAAAAGAATGAGAGGAAAGAAAGGCAGTGAGAAATTCCCAAGATGAGGATTTCCAAAATAAATCTGAAAAAGGGTGTCGCTTGATATTAAATTCTAAGAAGTTGGCATTTTTTGCAATGCAAATATTCTCCTTATCTTCAAACCATCAGGGAAACTTGACATTTTCTATGGCCTTGTTTAGTAGTATAATGAGGAACAGGGACGGATAAATGAAGGTACTGTCCTACATTTACCCTTATGCTATAGCTTTTGCAAATATGGCAGCTTCTTAATGAGAGAGAAAATACTCCAGGAGTTCCAAGGATTAACCAGTGACAGTGTAAACAGTAGCATGAATTGTAAATAGTGAAAAGTAAAAAGTATCTTTAACATAGAACTGACTCAAAGGTGGATATAAGTCAAACACCTTTTCCACAAATATACAGGGGAAAAATAGCCATGGGAAGAAGAGGTATGGAGATTAATTTCTAGGTTACAAGATTATTATGGTTATTATTGTCATTGTTACTACCGCTGTAAACTACTAAATAATAGTATATTCATAAATTTAGGGGAAGAAAGTACTTTCTGACACAATCAATAAATGTTGAATCAGTAGATTAAAAAACAAAATGTCATCTGCAAAATCCTCCTGTCTTTAGAAAAACGTATTAGACATAGGCTATATGAACTCTTCCTCTTCCTGCTCCCTGCTGAATCTGCTCCCTGAAAAATCTGAGAATGCTAGCAATTGTCTTTAAAGTTTCAACACTTACATAATAGTTTATTCATAATGTACAGGTTATCTTCACTATATAAGAAAAAAATAAACAGAAAATATAGAGTTCATTTTAGCAAAAATAAGTCACATAAAAATTAAATAGAGGGGCGGGCCACGGTGGCTCAGCAGGCGGAAATGCTTGCCTGCGATGCCAGAGGACCCAGGTTCGATTTCCGGTGCCTGCCCATGTTTAAAAAAAAAAAAAAAATTAAAAACAGGCATCTTAATTGCTATAGATGTTGTTTGTCCAACAGATTGATGAGATCCCCTCTGCATTGCCCAGCAATCCTACCTTCAAAAATTTATATATCCTATCTATGAAAGTTGCTGCTATTAGTAAGTACATTTTCTTAAAATTTATCACTATAATATTCACTAGGAACTGTGCTTAATGCTACATATACTATCTCATTTAATGTTCCCAACAGCATTATAAGAAAGATAATGTTTTCATCTGATAGGAAACTAAGGTAAAGTCATATAGATAGAGCAGAAATCAGGCCTGAATACAAGTCTGCCTAATCTCAAATTCCACGCCTTTAATCATTACATTATAGAGTGCCCATTTTTAAACAATCTCATACTATAACTATGGATGATAAATGAGTGGAAAATTATAACTCCCATCTGATTAACAACAAAAAGTAAAGTAAAATAATATAAAATAAAATAAAATAAACTGGAGTCAGACAAGTTTTGACTAGAGTATGTAGCATTGGGAACACGCATACACGCCTGGTGGGGGGATGCATAAGTAGGAGTGTGCATAAGTTCAACTGCTTTGTAAAATTATATGGCAGTATCTGGTAAGTCAAATATATGAATAAGCTATGACCCAATGTTCCACTCCTAAGTATATAGTCTAGAGAAATGTGTTCACATAGTCATCAGGATTTGTGTACCACAAAAATATTAATAGTCTTTTTCATGATACCTAAAAACTGGAAATAATCCAATTGTCCATCCACAAAAAAAATGGTAAATTAGGATACATTCATAGTGGAATACTATATAGCAGAAAGATGAATAAAAACAACAACTTTCAAAAACTGCATCAATCTTACATGATATATAACTTAAAAAGCCAGTAAAACAGTATCTATGATGTGATTCTTATAGGAAATAAGGCAAAAATAACTACATGTGATAAAATTATAAGGAAAAGCAATGAAGTGATGAGCTTAGTCAGTATTCCAGTTCCCTTTGTGGGAGAATACAGGCATATGACAATATAGGAACAGTTAAAGCTTCTAGGGAGCTGACAAAGTTCTGTTTCTTAATCTGCATGGTGACTACATGGGTATTTTTATAACTTATTCTGTCATATATTTATGCTGCATGCAAAAAGCTTAAAAAAAATAATCAGTATAACTTAAATCCATAGAGGAAACCCAGATTTGTCTGAGTGATTTGGGTACTTTGGACATCTGTGTAGATACTGAATGGCTCTGAACAATTACGAAGAACAAGCAAGACTAATTATTTACCATCAAATTCCTTGCTCCAGCCTCACTATGTGCTAGTTGTGTGCTTAGTCAAATCACTGAAACTCGCCAATTCTCAGGTTTCTGATCTGTGATATATGGTAGTACTACATCTGCCCTTGCACACCTAATAGTGTTGCTATGAGAATCAAATTAGATAAACTGATTAGTAAAAACAGTGGCTAAATGTAGTTCAGATAAAATTCAAATTTTCTTAATTATGCAATTTTTAACTGTTCAAAATTCAAACATTCTAGACAAAGAAATTGTGTTTCAATAATAAATCAATTTTACTTTTCTTCTTTGTTTTATTTTTATCATATTCTATCTTTCTACTATTAAAAGCAAGATGCCATTTGAAAGGCCACAATTTTGACTGGTTAAAAAATGCAGAAAAAGGAGAGCATTATTATATACCAACATTAACCAATTATAAAATACATTCAAGGGAGGAAATATCCAATTCCTGTTTTATACTAAGGACTTATAATAAGGTATAGACTAGATGAGAAATGTTCAGCGGTAAATAAAAAGAAATTACAATACTACTAAAGAACATGTAAAAACACATTTAAACATTTCTGGATGGGTAGACTTTATAAAGATGTCCATTCACTCCAAGTAATTTATAAATTTAATGTCATGGGCTAAGAAAAATCCAAATGGAATTTGTGAGGAATAGAGGAAGGTGCCTGACAAAATTACTACAAAATTTTTCAGAATACTGGTGAGATCAGGAAGAAATTTTTGAAAAATAAGACTGATGACAGGGAATGAATCTAAAAGCATATGTATTCCCATGCTAATTTCAATACATATGTTAGAAAGTAAGAAATGTTTGAGAAGAGGAATATTAAGTGTATGATTTAAGGTACAATTTAAAAGAAACATAATGAAGAAAAACAACCAATAAATAAACTACATTCAAAAGTGATAAAAAAAATACTATGAACCAGTTTGATTAAAGGGTTGGAAACATTATTAACAATCTGTCCAGTAATTTTTAAGCCAGTTATTAATAATGGAGTCATCATGATAGCAGTCTGCTAAGTCCTCTGAGGAAGTAGGCGATAGATTCAAATGGGTAAAAACAGTATTTTTTATCTTTCTTTAAGAACGCTCATTTAACTCCATTAAGTTATAAGGTTATAACCATAACCTTTCAAAAAAGTATAATTCATATGAAAAGTTATTAGAAATGTGTCTCCACAGAATCTCAATTCTCTTTGCTTTAATCTACTAATGACAAATACAGGAAAACCTATTAACCAGAGTACAAACATCAGAATGTATAAAATACCAGATATGGTTTACTAGATTCTTTTGAAATAAAAATTTTGAATTATATTAAGTTAAATTTCATTTTAATAATCATATTGGTATTTCAAAATTATCACTTACTTCGTTTTGACCAGTACGTCAATTTATATCTCAATTAAGAGCATTTATTCTGTAGAAAATAAATTCTACTTTATATGTTGAATATCCATAAATTTGGGCTTATCATTAAATTTAAAAAGATAGCTAACTCCATTTCAAACTGATGGCATTTTACTTCTTAAAATGTGATAATCGGACCTTCTACAACACAAATAATATACCCAAAAATCATTTAAACCTATCTGGATTAAGAAAATAAAAACAAATGTTTCACCAATTGAGGAGAGTTTTATTAGTAGTCTATAAGATAAGAACACTGCTTATAATGAAATCTGCATCAATTATGAAAAGGGCTATGGAAGAAATCATTCTGGAGTTCTTTAAAAATTTAATGGTCTGGGAGTCGAATACATGTCCCTCATGATGTTAGATCTAAAGGTATGCAATCGAAATAAACTTCAATTCATGTAATTTTTGCTTAAAATAATTAAACATTTCCTCTTAACCTCTCTCTACCAATAAATGCATCATGTTCAATGCGTCACTCAATAATTTGCAGTTTGGCAATCGAATCAGATGTTTAAAATGCCTATGTTTAAAATAAAATGGTAGATATTATATATGATTGAAGCAAATTCTGAAGTTGTTCAGGTGATACATTTTCACTATTACTATTATTTCACTATGATTAAGGTAATTTAATAATAGAAATAAGGAACAAATTAGAGCAGTTGTAGGCAGGGATGAGTGATATTAAAAATATTTATGGCTGATAAGACATGGGCACAGATCAAAGTTGTTACCATGACCAATCAGAACAGATACTGACTGTAAGTAACTGATATAGCATTATTAATGTATATCATTAATATATCAACTTTTGCTTTAGGTAAAAATACAAAACCCATTTCCAAAAACAAGTTAATAAAAATTCCAGTAAGTTGTAGTTTTAAAATCATCACTGAGTTAATGACCCCTACACTCTAGAGCAATGGATTCCAAGTCTCCATTTTTTTTAATTGTATATTCCATCAACAACAACAAAAAATTGAGCGCTAAGCAGATCATTTGCTGGTTGAATCTCCACTTCATTTCCACCTTTACATGCTCTCTTCTGTGGCTGAGATCTGAAAATTATATTTCCCAGATTGCTTTGCCAGAATGGGAAGTGATGGCAGAAGATCAAAGGCAAGGAGATTTCTTTTTTCCTTGTGCTTCTGGCACTGGCATCTCAGCAATGATGCTCCCGCAGCCTCTGCAGCACAGACTTCTTGGTATCTGGCTCTCACAACTGCTGACTGCAGCAATGGTACTACAGTTGTAGGAGAGCAACAGCCACCTCAGGTGACTGGAAGCTCTAGCAGCTTTGGCAAGTACATCATCAGCAGAACTGTGGACTCCTGGGCTCCTGCAGTGTCATTAGGAGTGCGGGCGCCTGGCTTCCTGCAAAGCAGTGACAGTGGTGATTCTAACAGCTACAGCAGTAGCAATGCTCCATCTGTCTCAGGAGCACAGTGCTTGTGAGCTCTGGAAAACAATACTTTCCCTTGTTCTCCTCCAACCCTGATTGTAGAGACTTTCTGCAGGTCCCCATTGCTAAATAACTTCACCTTCTTTTCCCTATACCACACCTTCCAACACTTTGATAACCAATCCCCTGGATTAAAGTTCCACTGCTTTGAATCACTTCTGTTTGTCTGACTGGAATCTAAGCCCACACTCAATAGATATATGTTTAATTATGCATAAATTATAGATATATTAATATTATATATATTAGAGAATATATGTCATAATAGACATTTTAAATGAATGAGATAAATAAGAAATACATAATGTTTAAAATTTTAATTTTGTTGTATTTATCAATAATTTAAAAATTTTGCTCTCACCAAAAACAAAACAAAACAAAACTAGTATTTTAGACAGAGTACATGGACTAAATAGATATCACTTTTTAAAATCTTGGCTTGGCTTTAAACTTTGTCAAACAGCCATTTGAAAATCTGGAGTTGCATTGAGGTTATTATGATACTTAACTGTAATGGTTGTCATAGTGAGAAAAAAATGCTTCACAAAATAGATTCAAATGGAAAAGCATCACTGGCTCTGTTTACTAAATCATAGTACTAGATTTTCTATCCAACCACCAATTATGTAAAAGATTTTTTTTTGTATGCTGTATGTCAAGGGTCATATTTCATTCTTTTTCCATGTGAGTATCCCCTTATTGCAGCACCATTTGTTGAATTTTTGTTTGTTTTGGGGTTTTTGTTTGTTTGTTTGCTTGGGAAGTGCAACCCAGGTCTCCTGCATGGTAGGCAAGAATTCTACCACTAACTACCCTTGCACCCCCTAAAAGACTTTGTTTAAATTTGACTAATAAATTTCCATTTTCCCAGATGTCAGTCAGTCATTCTTATAAACCAATAGGTATATGTTGCATTTTTATCTTTTTAACAAGAAAATTTTTAAATTTTAACATTTCTTAAATTTTAAAACCTATTTAAAGATTTTATTTGGATGCTTTCAAGGCAAATTATAAAAATCTGTTCCAAGTTTTATTTAACATGCAGATGCAAGTTTGTTATAGCTTTAAAAGTATACAGAATCTAGAGTTTTACACTTCAATTGATTTTGGCAACAAAACCAACTCATAATGAAAATAATTACAAACATGCAATATAAAATATTCTCTTCATACCACAGGTCTTTCAAAAAGCAATTACCGTCTCACTGATGGTTAAAAGAGTACCATTAGTTTAAAAAGACAGACCAAAATTTTCATTTTTTCCAAAAATGTATGCTTTTTTAGAAAGCATAGGACTGACAGCCATCATGGAAATGGTGAGCAAAATTAGAACCCTTGTCATTTTGTAAAACACACACACACACACACACATAACAACTTCTCAATATTCTGTCATGGGTTAACTACTGACCTCAAGCAGTACAGTGGCACAAAGGATATACATGACCACTCTCCAATTTGTTACAAAACATTGTAAAGATTCTACTAAAATGTTAAGGTTTTTTCAATATTTTATTTTATATTTTCTACTGCATTGTAAAGCTTTTATTTAAAAAACAAAACAAAACCAAATTAACCACATCACTGACATCCTGCAACACTTGTGTGTATTTTTTACTTTAATTTACTTGCTAAAATATTTTCCCTATGAACAATGATGAGGGGATGAATTTCATGAGCAGAAGTAGCTCTGTAACCTTACCCAGAAAATCTTTTTTCTATTCCAGTCAAACCAATTGCTCCAACTGTGAGTACATTTAACACAGTTTTTCTAAAATGCATTGTTTTACTTAAAGAGTATTTTCCCGCTTAGCAGGTATCTTCTCCAGTACATTTTCCCTTTAGTGGCTCATAAAAACATAGTTCTTCATATTACTGAAATTGAACCTAGCAAATACCATTGGCTGAAATGTTATACATATTGCTACTTTCATTCATGTATAGTAAAGCTACCACATTGCATAATTTGTTCTAATACTTGTTTATTTGTATCTTTGGCAATGTTTTCTAAGCATCTTCTAACTGAATTTGCTGAAAAATAAATGTGACAGAGTTTGTTGCCATATTATTTTTTCTGTATTACTTCAGCCATTTTTGCTGTTCTGAGAACAGTGCTTTCAATGGTAAGTCTTTTCCTATGATGAAAAAAATACCGCCCCCCCAGAAAAGCTTCTAACATCAAGTTTTATGATTTTTGAAAGTCTTGACCAAGTATCATGTAACATTACACATGTTACATTTTAAATTTGTAGGGGCTTGCTTCGTGATCTTGATAGATTTTAATGTCTTACCAATGGGATGGCCTTCCCCTGTTATCAGAAAAAACCTTAAAGTACATTCTCCACTAAGAGTGAGGTTCATCCCTAAAGATAGTGAATAAAATCCATATTTGAAATACACTTGTTGGTAATTATTTTTGGTTGAATTATTGTCAAATATGATTAGATCATCATTGTTTTTACTTCATAATGTGGCTGGCAGTGTTCATAAGAGATAGTACAGATGTTCTTATTGTTCACATATACTTGGATCATAAGTATGTTCTTTATTCTGCCATCACTTGTGTGCTTTGTAAGAATTAGTTTAGATTAAACCAACCTGCAACTCCTTGTAACTAGGCACAGATAAAAATTCAGTATCTCCCACTCTTAAAGCAAATGAACTTCTACTCTCTCTTCAGAATGCATAATTACAGGACAAATGATACTCTGACATTACCAGCATCACTCAGCATATTAAACATTAGTAAGCTTTACTTTCTTAGATTTAAA
This sequence comes from Tamandua tetradactyla, assembly GCF_023851605.1. NCBI lineage: Eukaryota > Metazoa > Chordata > Mammalia > Pilosa > Myrmecophagidae > Tamandua > Tamandua tetradactyla. The sequence continues at coordinate 31,335,254 of NC_135336.1, read as the reverse complement.
ATATATATATGCACAAATATCTTGATACCATTTTCTCAAACCCTAGGATGTATTCTTACATAGTCCCTAGGGTATATACACCCTATTTTTGAGAGCACTGTTCTAAAGCATGGGTATTAGACTCAGATCTGAATTTGAACTTTTGGTCTAATATTATTTACTACATAACCTTAAGTAACTTATCCATGAACCTTATATTGCTTATCTATAAAATAGAATAACAATAGCTATATCACAGAGTTGTTCTGATGGTTAAATTAAGTGGATAGCAATAATAGACAATATTCATTGAGAGATTACAAAGTACAAGGCAAGATGAATGTATTAATTCTTGAGTACAATGTCTACACATAACGGGTCCTTGATAAAGTCCTAACCAGGACTAACAAACAGAATTGTTTTAAAAGAAAGTGATATTTGGTGATAATAAATATTATTATATCACTTTGCCTAGGCCCAAGTGAAGTAAGGAATCATTCATGTTATTAGCACTAGTGGTTTTATGACCTGGGACTTTACTTGGTACAGTCAAATATTTTTGTAAAGGTTTCCTAGAAATTAGTTTTTTATGAAAAAAAAATTAAATTAAGGAGGATGTTTTGGTTTGCTAAAGCTGCCAGAATGCAATATACCAGAAATGGATTGACTTTTTTAAAGGGGATATATTAGGTTTACAAATTTACAGTTCTAAGGCTATGAGATGTCCAAATTAGGGCATCAAGAGGGAGATACCTCCTCTGAAGGAAGGCCGATGTCATCTGGGGTTCCTCGGTCACATGGGAAGGCACATGGCTGGCATCTGCTGGTCCTTTGCTCCCAGATTGCATTGCTTTCAGCTTCTGGTTCCAGTGGTTTTCTCTCTGAGCTTCTCTGGGTCCTTGCTTGCTCCTTCAGACACCTCTCTGAGCTTTCTATTTTCTGCAGGTCCACTATTACCATCTCTGGGCTTTCTCTCTTTTTCTCTGGGTTTTGCATAGTCTGTCTCCAAAGGTCTCTGGTGTTTCTTTACTGTCTCTAAATGTCTCTCTCAGCTTTTACTGTCTTTTTATCCTCTCACAAGGACTCCAGTAAAGAGGATTAAGACCTGCCTTGAATGGGCTGGATCCCATCTCCATGGAAACAACCAAACCAAAAGGTCCCACCCACAATAGGTCTGTACCCATAAGAATGGATTAGAAGAGCATGGCTTTTCTGGGGTACATAACAGTTTCAAACCAGCAAGAGTATAAGCTCATCTGAAAACATTTAATAGGTATTTATAGTGTTTCAAGGTGGGGATTGACTATCCAAATCAAATTTACAGTGTAATTTTATATTCTTCAGTGATACATTAGATTTCCTCAACATCAATTTATTTCTTCCAAAACGGTTTTGGAAAAATATTGGATGGTTCATTAAAACAGAATCTCGACTTCATCTAACTCTAAAAGAACAGTTGATTAATCACTTATATGACCCCAAGGACTGCCTCCCAAGATCACATTTTAAAAAATCATTTCTTAGAGCCCTTAACTTTTCTTGTATCTGTTTCTTCCTAATTAGGAGGATATAGAACATTAAAAGCTAAAGGTGTGAATACTGGACTCACACTACTTAAGCTCAAATCTTGCCTCTACTGCTTTAGCCAAATCACTTAAGATCTGTCTTAAGCTTTTTGTCCCCATCTTTAAAATGTAGGAAATTAAAGGACCTGTATCACAGGACTGCTGTGATGATTAATAAGATATTCCATGTATTGAGACCGTAACTAGCTAACATTATCAGGTTCTTTACCATATGTCAGACATTATACTCAATGTTACATATATTAGCTTATTTAATAATCACAAAAACTGTATAAGTACTATTAGTATTTCTTTTACAAATGATAAAAGTGAGGTACAAGGTCCAAGAACCAATAAATTGAAGTCAAGCTATAAATCCAGCAGACTATTTCCAGTGTACAAACACTTAGGTGTTAAGTTCAATGAACTCAATGCCTGGCACATAATAAGAACCCAATAAATCATAGCTGGTATTTATTTCTACTTTACCTAAATGCTACCTTATTTAATAGTTCTAGTTGAATGAAGTTTCTCTCAATATTTAAATTTCATTATTCCTGCTCTGGCCATTTCCAAACCATCATTCTAAACAGATTAAAGGGGTGGAAGGTAATTTTGCCAACTATTCCAATTACTTATTTAGGGTCACTAATAGAGGGTGGATATGTATATGGCACTTAATAAAAGTCAATTGGAAAAAAAAAAGTCAATAGGAGCTGTTTTGGAAATGCTAACATATGAAGTGAAAACTTGAGAGGGATGAGAACACCATGATGCATTTAAGTCAGATGGGGGCCAGATGGCAGAATGTCAGAGTGTCTTAATGAAGGAAAAGCAAATTTTTGCAAAAGGCAGTGAATGGTTAAAATCCTCAGATGAGAAACTGAAGAGAATTTCAGATTGAAAGAAGTTTCTCAGGAGTGAAATGGTTGCCCAAGGTCCACCAAGGTAGTTCATAGGAGAGCTGGTACAGGAAACTGGGACTCAAGCCCCAATCCAGGGCTCTTTCTATTTAAACAGATTGGCACAATAAAACATGCTTAACTCAAGGCAGTAAATTAAGTGCACTGAAGAAAAGGGCAAGAAAAAACTGAGAAAATGGAAATTCCCTGTGTCAGACCCAATTATTTTAGCTAGTGTGGCAAGGAATAACCATAATTCCAAAATGGCTTTAACCAGAACAGAAAAAAATAGACCAGGGATTTGAAAAGGTATGAAACTTCAGAATTAATGAGAAGAGATAATGAAAGTTCCTGTTTGATAACTTTCTGACCCGAGCTTTTGCCTTTAAGGTTATTACCTTAAAAGTTCAAAGGGCTTTAATACCCTGACCATGGGTACTGACCATGTTACATAACATAAAATCACAACCTATGAAAGTCTGTTAGTGGAGTGTTTATATATGTTTTTTTGACAATCATTGAGACTATTGTCTATGAGGAAGAAAAGTATATTGAAGAATTATTTTCCCAATTCTTAAATTCTGAAACAAAGAAGTCAGGGAAGAAAGATTGTAAAGCTTCATTGAGATTGTAATTTCTAAGATTATCTTTATTTGAGGAACATAAAGATTAATTTCATTATATTTAAATTCACACAATCACTAACCTATAGTCTTCCATTAAGCAGCTACTGAAGGAATAGTTTACAATACTTGAAAAATTTCATTATCACCAAATCTGCTTATTCTCAAAGCTCAACATTTAGTTTTACTGAAAAAATGATTTCTTTCCTATGAAGTCTGTCTCTTTGTGTGCTTGAGAAAGTTTTCCGTTATTTATATTTTGAAATTTTAAATTACAATATGAAGTGACTTTTGTCAATTTCAGTGGTATTGCTGGAATTATATATTTCTAGACATTGAAGAATTTTTCTGAAGGTTCAGAATTTTACTTCAGTTTCCTGTCTAAATGTCGAAGGCAGACACATTAGAAGTTGGCTATGCAGCATATACATACATATCCATAACATCTTTATGAGCTTGGAACAATTTCATGTTAGATGATTAGAGTTTTCTTCATGAATTAAAAGGTAAATATGGGCAAGAAGAGATGGAAGATGAATTTGTAATGGAGGCAGTAGGGGTGAAAAATGAAATAATGACTAGGGAGGCCCAACTGAAGTTTTATTAAGCATCAATCTAAGTATCAAGATACACTTTTCTTTTCTCATATTTGGGTCCTCCTTATTGACTTTAGGTTGTGAATCCAATGAACAGTGACTGTCTTGTTCTGTCCTATATTTTCCTTAGCAAATGCTAGCTTATAGCAGTCTTTTGTGCTCTATCCCTTTACATTTTAAAACTTCTCCTTTATCAACAATATTTTTTCCTATGTTTCATATAAATCAAGTTATGTCTCTGTACGATCTCATTGTCTCTGAGGAAGTCTTTGATTCCATAAATTTTAATCTAATCAACGGGCATCATAATACCATTATGCCTTTATCTACCCTGCTGCTCCTGTCTAAGCTCCTGCTTTTCCAATGAACATGTATCATCTACATATTTACTCTCCTATTCCTCTTTTCTCCCACACATTTCTATACCAGTCTATACATTCTGATAAATATATTTCCATCCCTTATAGGATATATCCCATTTTAAGTACCACTGTGTCTACTGATCCTCAACCCCAACTGACAATCACTTTTCCATAAGCCTGCATTCACACTTACCAATTACCCATTCCCCTCTAATTTCCAGGGTTGAAGGCCCACTCTTGAGGCAAACATATTTCACTGAAAGGGCCAAGACCCAGCAATTTATCTCCAAACCCCAATTATTATGAAAAATGCATGACTTTCCATAAGTTCTAAATATTGCCCCTTCCTAAATGATCTCTCAGAGGGTAGTTCTTTATGCCATCGCATCATATGCCTCTCTCTATTGCATCCACCAGAGACCCTTGAAGGTTCTTTCCTACATTTTCTTAAATTCACATCTCCCTAAGGAATCTGGTAAGCACAGAATAGAAATACCAGCTTTTTGCCATCATGTCTTAATACTTTTTTGTATGTACCTATTTACTCCATCTCATGGAAACTTCTTTCTCCTTAACATTGGCCCATCACATAATTTAACAATATCTAAAAAAGCAGATTAATAGTTGAGATTTTATAATATATGACTTGTTAATAAAGCATATAATTATTTACCTATCTAATTACATATTTTATTTTAAAAATACAAATAGACACAGAGAATAGGAAACAAAAGAAGTAAGCATTTTAGAAACACAAAGGATTAAGAATGGAGGCAGATTAAATTGTCAGAGAGTGTTTCTTTACTAGAAATTTAAACAGAATACTTGTCAATCCTCTGACAAATATACCAATAAACGAGCTGTAGACATCTGAGAAGGGAAAAAGACAGATAGATGAGTGAGAGAAGTTCCACCAACCAAAGCTAAAAATGAACTGTCACCCGACGCCATCACACATATACAATTTACTATCACTCAAAAACCGGTAACTATTTGTCTTATCCCCCATTTCTAAAGCAATTTTACATACTTCTCCTGGGTTATATACTTTATATTTTCTATTGGCTTTCAAGATTGGCTTTGATGTCAATATTTAACTTGATTCTCCTCAATAAAAATATTTGGTCCTGGGGCAGGACTGAGTAAGGCTGCGGTTTATAAAAATTTAGTTCTACAGAAGTATAACTCAGTGATGATTTCAACAGAGAACATTCCTTAGCACTACATGGATATACCATCTGAACCTCTAATAGTCGAGTTTCTTAACCTCTGCTGGCCTTAGTTTCTTCATCTGTAAAAAGGGGGAAATAATGGTAATTAACTCAAAGAACTGTAAGAAGCAAATAAGTTAAAATACTATTTGTACTTACAACATTTCTGGCATTTAGTGCTATTAAAATGTAGCTTAAAAGACATGCACATACAAAAAAATAAAAATAAAAAAAATGTCCCTAAATGGACGTGATGCCATTGGGATCATTTTAGATTCATATATAGCTACTGAAAGTAATGTAGGTTTTATGTATATGTGCTATACTTTGCTAAATTCAGAAATTATAATAACATCGTGGAATCTTAAAATAAATAAATTGATTAAAGTTGCTGTGGTATTTAAATTGAATTAGTTTGAATATTATAAGAACAGCATTATATTTTGTCGCATTTTTGTTTTTAAATTTCACAAACTGGTATCATCAACAACCTGTAAGTCAAAATAAGCAGCAACAGTAAGAACTGCTTTGGACAACCTTGCAGATATAAAATATATGTACTGATAACTAGGTTGTATAAATAAAGAATGAAGCATGTAATTTCTAAGCTAAAATTTAGCCCAGGAAAAGAAAGGATTCAAGGGAAAGGTCAAATTAAAAAGACAAAATCTGGAGGACTTGATCTACCAGATATAAGGAGTCACTATGAAGCTCTAGCAATTAAGGAAATGTGCTATTAGCATGAAGATAGACAAGTCAATCAACAGAAAAGATACACTATAAAAGACCCTTGCATGTATGGACTATATGTATTCTCTATATGAGAAGTAGCATGGCAAATCACTGAAGAAAGGCAAGAACATACAATAAACTGAGCTGGTAAAGTGGGTATGCCTTTAAAATAAAAGTAAAATTTTATCCCTGCACAATAGACAAAACTCAATTCAGCTATGGATTACTTAAATGAGAAACAAATGAACTAACATAAAACAAAGGAAAATAAGCATGACCACATAAAAATTAAAGTTTTTCTGTTATTATAGTATCGTAAAGGAAGTGAAAATAAAAGCTGCAAATCAGGAGAGATAGACTTGGTATCTAGAATACATGAAGAACTGATGCAAATCAGTATAAAAGAACTGTACAATTGAAAAGAAAGAAGAAAAGAAGAATGGATAAAAGACATGGCCAAACAGTCCACAAAAGAGAAAACACATATACATGCATGAAGATTCATGATAAAAAGAAAATGCAAATTGAGACCACAATGAGATATCACTTTTATCTACTAAGGTGGCAAAACTAAAAAATCTGAAATACCATGTGTTGAAGAGAATATGTATCTTATACATTGTTGGTGGGTATGTAAATAGATTTGTTTGGAAAAATAATTTCACAGTCTTTTGAAAGTTTGGACATTTTCAAACCCAATGACCAAGCAATTCCAATCCTAGTACACTGCCAAGAAAATATCTTGCAAACATCACTAAGAGACATATACAAGATATTTATACAAGCATAACTCATATTAGCAAATAAATGGGAAACCCAAATATCCATTATAGGAGAAAGGATAGACTGAACATAGTGAAAAATATTACATAAAAGTGAAAATAAACTGTATGATTTATAGTTCCATACAACAACATGGGTGACTCTTAATAATGTTGAGAGAAAAAGAAAAAAAAAGCAAATTCTAGGAGATAAATACAGCATTATATTGTTTCATTATTTATTCAAATATTTATAAGTAATAAATCTACCTTTATTATTTTATCCATTTTTTAAAAGCAATGGAATGATAAACACAAAATTCAGGATAGTGTTTGAGGGGTGTTGGTGAAAATAGGGGAAGAACATATAAACAGATTTTTTTTAGTTGGGTCTTGCATTGACACTCATTTTTATAAAAAAATAATTAATTAATTAATTAAAAGATGGCAGTGAATGGAACAATAACCATGAACCAGATTTTGATTAACCAAACAATGATCACGAACCAGATTACGATTAAGCAATTTTGCATAACTAAAGGCTAATTTTTTTAAAATGAGAAACTCTTTAGCTATACTTCTTAAACTTTAGTGTACAGGAGAATCATTTGGGATATTGCTGAAATGAAGATGCTGGTTTGCTAGGTTGGGATAGAGTTTGAGATCCTGTATTCCAAATTCTCACATAGCGCGGTTGCTGCTGGCCCAAGACCACACTTAAAGTAGTCATTCATTTCCAGATAGGAGGTCTCATGGGAGCTAGAAAGATTGATGAGACTAATCTAGGCAACAATAAATGGGATGTCTTACAGGTTTAAGAAATAAGCATTTTTATTTAGTCAAGTTAAAACTTAGTTTAAAATTAAAAAAAGATCTAAAGGGAGAAAAAAATACTAATAACCATGGTTTTAAGAGTGAGCATCAATGAATCAAGAAATTCAGAGACTTGGAAGGATAAACTAAAACTGAACTCACCGTAGAATGGGATAGGCACCATAGCTTAGAAAGTTGATTACAGTGCTAAATAATATTGACTGGGTTTCAATCTAAAGTAAAGTTGAAGATCTTGAGAAAAGATATGGGGATTCAGGGTTTACTTTGAAATAAAAGACACTTTTTTCCTGACTTAAAAGAAACTGAAAGAATATTAAGAATTAAGGAAGATCACTTTGGTTTCTTAAGGATAGGAATAAACAGATCACTTGAAGATTTTCTTGTATCCTCTACTAAACTGCAACTCACATTTGAAAAAGCAATTATGGTTAGAAATTTTCTTTAAAGAAGACTGAAATGTAATAGTAAAGGAGGTTAACTGGCAGTGACATATGCATCCAAGAACGCATACAGCATATCCTAATAAGAACTTTTGCTCTAGTAACACTGTTAAGGAGTGAAGAGATATATAAAAATTATGTCCAACCTAATTATAGATTTGATATTTAATAAATATAATAAATAGATAAGTAGAAAGTACAAATGTGCCTGATTTATTAGAATGGTTTTATTAGCAAAATACATAAAATCAAAGAGGATTAGTTAAGTTAGTTTTTACTACTAGCCTAACCTAAGGATTATTTAAAGAAATGCAAGAAACATTGATGTCTCTTTTAAAACCTCTTTTCAGCTTTCTTAAAACATCTTCATTACTGGAAGAATAGTAGAAAAATTAAAGATTAGACTACAGAAATCTATAAATATGCATATAAATATGCATAAATAGCATATTTATGGAGAAAACAAAATCTAAATTATTGGGGCAAGAACATTCTAAACATGGGAGTACTCTTGGAAAAAAGTCAGGTATAATAGAAAGCTTTTTATTTAGACCTGTATTCATTCATTCTATTTTCTCCAAACCAGGACCTAGGTATATTTAATAGTAAGGTAGATGAATATAGTTTGTAGAGTATTAAGAGTTATGGTTATTGTATCTGTAATAAAAACTGTAAATGTTTTTCTTCTTTTGTAGCATTGTTCTTAACAAATAAACCATAATGTAGGTATTTCCTGATAGTCCCACACCCCCATAATAACAGCCAACTACAAGTTTGGTGTTTGGCAGCTAAAACATGATAAAAGTTTTATTTAAAGTATTCACACTACAGTCACTATTAACTGCAGCTATAAATTACAAAAAGATAATGTACAATGGAATATAAATAATAACAAATAACACAGCTGTACTTAGGTGCCCAAGGCCATCTAGTAAGTGCAAATAAAATATAGCCTATTATGATGTCTATAATAGGATGAAGGTGCAGGCTTCCCACAAAACGAGAACAAGAGAGTATCTGGAGATACATCTGAATGGGAAAATTTCCCTCAATGACCAGACCAGGAAAACAACCAAAAAAAAAATATTCTGGAGACCCATCTTGGACATTCAGCAATTAAATGTATTTATACGTTCTACTGACCCCACTGTTTGCCTTTCAGAGACTTTGATAGCTTCATCAATGATATGTTCTATTACTGATACTTCAAGAGTCTTTGTATCAACATTCATCTTGAAATATATATAAAATATGTCTATTAAGTAAAAAAAAAATTACTGTGGATTGAACTGCATAAGTTTGGATATGTTTTTTATCTTGTCTTAGTGGGTGTGGACCCACTGCACACATTGAACATCTTAAAAATGTTACTTCAGTTAACACATGCCCCCACAGAATTGGGTTGGGCTTTAACCCAGATTACTGGAGTCCTTTAGAGTATATGTCAGAGAGAAGCTGGGAGAGACCTCCATTATACTGCCATGTGACAGAAAAGCCAAGGACCAAGGATCACTGGCAGCCAGCCCTAGAATGCCACAGGGCACAGTCTTCAGAGAGAAAACATCACCTTGCTGATTCCTTGATTTTGAGCTTCTCCTTGCTTCAACACCATAAACCAATCAATTCCCATTGTTTAAGCCAACCCTTTACACAAATTAGTTTGAGCAGCCAGGAAACTAAAACAATTGCCTACAGATTGTCATGATCATTACCATCATTCTTTGCAGAATGCTTATGCTTTTCAAAGCACTTTGCTATGTGTTACTTCACTTGATCCTCACGAAGACTGTGAAGTGGTAAGAAAAATACCACATTATTATTTTAAATATTAAGATTCTGGGATAGAGAAGTCAAATAATTTGCCTAAAATAAAATTATATGCTGACTTCTAGTTTAATTCTTTCGATTAATACCCTTAAACACTTTAGTTTCTACATTTCATTACCCTGTTGAGATCATTACTGTACCTGAAATCTACCAGGCAAAATATTTTTCCATCAACATCTATGTGCAAGATTTTGTCATACATGATTGGTATTATAATTAATTCATAACATTGGAAAAGGTAGTTTTAAAAATATTCAGCAACTGACACATAAAGTACCTATGAGAGAAAATGTGAACACACAGAAACAGATTTGGTAAATTTTACCAGTTGCATATTAGCCCTGAATGTGGGTACTAATGCATTCATAGAGAGTTTGATTTGATCCCAAACTAAAAATAGCTTGTAGATTAGTTTATTTGGTCTGAAATATTGGAAGATTATCTAAAGATTTAAGTGAACAAGTAGAAAATTCTGTTAACATGTGTTACAAAATTAATTCAAAGAGAAATCATAAACATAAAGAAACAATCTTCCTGGATGCCAACATTCAGAAATATGAGTCATTACCACCAAAAATAGCTATGTTTTAAAATATTGTAACAAGTTCTTTATACATATATCAAAACATAATTGTACTAAAATGTATAAATAGGATTTTTAAATAAATATTTTATACCAATTTTGTTTTCATTTTACTGCTTGGCTCTCTGATCCTCACCCTCCATATTTCCTCCCTTCCGTTCATTGTAACCAATTACAACAACTTAGTATGCATTCTTCCCATATCAAATATTCTTACTATAAAGCAGTCACATACAAATATTACATATAAAAAATATATATATTAGAGACATGTCATTTTTAAAAATTGTTCTAAACTTTCATATAACATGTTCTTCTCACTCAACAACTGGAAATCTTTCCAACATCTCCTAAGTAAGCTTTAATTCACATTTATCAATGACCTCATCATATTCCATGGTGTGAATTTCCATTATTTGTCATTATCCTATTAATGAAATTATTTTCTACACACCCCTCAAGTTTTGCCACTACAAACAATGCTGTAACAATCTATGAAAATAAAAACACATGTCCTTAAATATTGATTCTTATATTTCTATGGGAAACATTTCCATGAAGGGATTGCTATGTCAAAAGATATTGTAAATTTCTAATTTTAATAGGTATTACAAGATTGCACTTCAAAAATGCTACAGCAGGAGTGCAAGGGTGGTTCGGTGGTAGAATTCTCGCCTGCCATGTGGGAGACCTGGGTTTGATTCCTGGTCCATGCACTTCCCAAGAAACAAAGAAGCAAAACAAGCAAATAAAAAAATCAACAAATGGTACTGTAATAACAGGATACTCACATGGAAAAATAATGAAATGTGACCCCACCACACAGCATACAAAAAAAAAAAAATGCTAGTGCTGCACCAGTAGTAAGAATTCCCTTTTCTTCACATAACCTCTAACAAAATTTTTTTAATGTTATGAGGCAGTATCTGTTACTTAAATTTGAATTTCCATAATTAGCGAATTTGAGTATCTTCTTATAAGTTAACCAACAGAATTTGCTCTTCTGTAAACTGTCTTTCTATGTTTTTCTTAGCAATAACTAAAAGCTCTTGGATGCTAGTCCTTTGTGTATTATACATCAAATACTTTCTCCAAATCTATATTTTTGTGTTGATTTTATTATATATTTTTATATATAAGTTTTCAATTTTTATGTGGTCAAATATATCTCTTATTTTAAACTTTCTGGGTTTTCAGTCTTGCTATGAAGATTTTATAAGTAGTAACCTAGATTTTTAAAGGAAGTTTTCTATTCAATTATTTCATGTAATCCTTTCATCTATCCAAAATTTATTTTTGCAGAAGGTGCAAAATAATATTTTACCAACATATAACCAGCTATGCAAGCCCCATTTATTAAATAATCCATCACTTTTCAACAAATTAATCACTTGTTTTAGGATTCTTTAATCTGTTCCATTTATCTATTTTTCTATTCCTAGGTTATTACCTTATTGATTTGATTAGCTGGTGTATTAGTTTCCTAGGACTGCTATAACAAAGTTCCATAAACTCAGCAGCTTAAAGCAATTTATTCTTTTACAGTTTGGGAAGCTAGAAGTACAAAATCAAGATGTCTGCAGGGCTCTAGCATAGGAATATTTCTTTGCCTCTTCCCAGCTTCTGTAGGTGGCTGACAGTCCCTGGCGTTTGTTGGCTTGTAACTGCATAACTCCACTCTCCCTCCATCTCCACATGACCATCCTCTTCTGTCTCTCTTCTGTTTCTTATGACATCCAACATACAGTATTAAGGGTATACCCTACTCCAGTATGACCTTATCTTAAGTAATTAAATCTGCAAGGGTCCTATTTCCAAATAAGGTCATAGTCTGAGGTAGTAGGGATTCAACACATCTTTTGGGGGGCCACAATTCAGCTGTAACAGTTTGCTTTGTGATATGTTCTAGTATGTATAATACAAGTAACTTCTCATTGCTCTTTTTCATATTTTCTTGCCTTTTGTTAGCACTCAATCTTCCACATAATTATTAAAATAACATTGTTCAATTCAAAAAAGCAAAAGCAAAATGAAATAAAACAAATAATCAATTGAACTGGGATTCTTATTAAAATAGTATTAAAAATTAATTTGGGAAGAATTAGCATATTTGCTATTGTTTTCCCATTCAAAGACATAATTTGTCCTTCCTTTAATTAGATGCTGTTTTATGTCTTTTAATAAGATATTACCATTTTTTCCCATGTACATCCCCTGCCATTCTTGATAAGTTTATCACTAAGCATTTTGTAGTTTGTGTTCCTATAGAAGTGGAATAATTTTTCTCATTGGAATAAATGTTCCAACTTATTGCTCCAGGAAGAAGCTATTGATTTTTGTCTAGTTATATCTTCTACCCAACCCCTTATCAAATTTCCTTATTAATTTTTCTAGGTTTTTAGTTTCTAGAATTTCTTTAGATACATAGTCATATTAGCAAAATGACACATTTAGCTTTTCTCTATAAATGTTAATGTCAGATGTATCAGTTACTTACTGCATTTGCTGAAGCCTCTAAGTCAATGTTAAATAAATTGTGATAGATGGTTCCTTGTGTAGATTCTAATGTTAATTCACATATTTTTAGGATGTGACTACTTAGAATCATATTTTCTAATTACTGTGAATGATAACACTTTATTGTATCTAAGTATTTCACTTTTGTTCCCATTTGCTTGAATTTTAAACAGTATGTGTGGTACAGCAAATGAATTTTCAACACCTTTTGAGATAACTTATGATTTCTGTCTTTTAACATGATGTAAGGAATTATGTTTATACATTTCCTACTGTTGAATCACATTAAGATTCTGATTTTTTTTTAATCTTCTAGGTTCTAGTGTATTATTTTGAACCACTGGGGATATTATTTGCTTGTATTTTATTTAGAATTCTTTCATTCATTTCAAAATTAGATTGGACTATAATGTTTTGTATACAATCTTTCTCAGGGTTACAATATTAAATAAAATTTAAAAAATTAATTTTTTCAATGGCTTAAAACAATTTAAATTACATCAAAACTCTTTAAACTTAGGAGCTAGAGGCTCCATAGCTCAGCGTTAAAGCATTGGTCTTGTATAAACTTTAAGAGTCCGAATTGGTTCAACTTTCCAATCTCTTCTATGCTAACTTGCATCATTTTTCTAGTTCTTCTTAGGTAACTCTTTTTTTTTCATTTGCATTTGACAGAAAGGTCTTCCATTTCTTCTAGGTTTTAAATTTATTGCAAAATAGAGTTCTTTCCATCTTCTAGTTTTGTCTTCTTACTCATTCCTAATTAGTGTCTATTTTTGCTTATTCTTTCCCATAAATTTTATTACTATTGAAATAATAATCACATAACAAAATTAATTATTTTAACAATTTTAAAACATGGAATTCAGTGGTTTTAAGTATATTCATAAGGCTGTGCAACTATCACCACTATCTTGTTCCAGAACATTTTCATCAGCCCAAAAAGAAATACTGCACCCATAATTAAACACTTTCCATTCTCTCCTTTCCTCAGTCACTGATAACCACTAATCTACTTTTTGTCTCTATGAATTTGCCTATCCTAGCCATTTAATATAAATGGAATCATATACTATGTGGCCTTTTGTGCCTGGCTTCTTTCACTTAGCACAAGGTTTTCAAAGTTCATCCATGTTGTCACATATATCAGAACTTCACCATTTTTATGTCTGACTAGGATTCCATTGTATAACAACATCACATTTATCCATTCATCAGGTGACAGACATTTGGATTGCTTCCACTTTTTAGCTATTCTGCACAATGCAGCTATGAACACATGTATATATATTTACGTGAATATGCATTTTCAATTCTCTTAGGTATATGCCTAGGAGTGAAATTGCTGGATTCATTATCTTTTTTTACTTCATCATCTTCAAAAGGAGTTTATGCATTTTATTATTTCAAGAGTCAGCTTTTAGATTTTTGCTCTTGACTATATTTTGATTCTTACTACATTAATTTCAGCTTTTTTTATAATTCCCTCTTTCTGTCTTGTAGTACTCATTATTGTAACTTCTTAGAATGAATAAATTATCCTTTAGTTTATGTCTTCCTTAATAATGAAGGGATTTAAGATTAACAATTTTCCTCTGACACAGCTTTAGCTATTTCCCACAGATTTTTACATAAAATGTTCACACACACACACACATTATATATAAATGCTCATTATTCACCACTATTTCCTTTCTTTTTCATGGTCCCTGATTTTGAAAGCTTTGTTCTGGGCTACCTGTTGTTTGCATATAATCTATTCTCAGACGTTTGCTCAGACTGGGTATAACTGTTACACATTCTTTAAGGTCTTGCATATAACTAAATGTACTCTTTCACCTCGGCTAACAAATCATAACTTTCTGAATATTAAGATTCTTGGATGGCATCATTTTCCTTTCACAATCTGTAGATGTTAAAGCAATCTTTTAGTTTCCAAGGTTGCAAATATGAAGTCCTATGATATTTTGATATATTTTCCCTTTACAGAAACTGTTCTTTCTGCCTGGGAACTTATAAAATGTCTTGATTTATTCTTAGTGTTCAGGACTTGTATCTAGATATGCCTACAGATTTTGCCTTTTCTTATTGTTCAAGACCATAAATTCATAAATGCTTCTAATCCATAGACCCAGATTTTTCTTAATCTCAAATTTTTTTCTATTATTGAATTATACCTCTCTTCTGTCTGTCTGCGTTTTTCCCCTGTAACTGCTATTATTCAAGATTTTCACCTTTTTTTTAATACTTTTTGTACTTTATTTTCCAGTTTCCTGATTTATGTTTCAACAGTGACCATACACATGCTCCTTCAATTCATTCACCAATCCCATGACCATTCATTCACTTGTCATGGAAGTTGTTAACAAATCTCAACACCTGTTTGATTCAGAAAGGCAAGAACCTTGGAGTTAGAAGTGAATTGAGATATCATGTTTCTTAGTGCCTAAAATACTTTTCCGTGCCTTATTAAATTTTCTTCAATGATCTTTTTTTTTTTTTCCTCCAAATTCAGGTTCCATCTATTTCCTCCAGTAGTACTATTTGCCTGGGCATGGATTCTGATTCTCCTACCTGATCTTCTCCCTCCTGCTACTAGGTCTCTTTAAATGGAGCGTTGTTTCTCTTTGATAACTCACTGAGGCCGAGGTCTGGTTGTTGGAAGATCCTAAATGGCAAAAGTATCACAGTGCTATAAAGAAAAAGTACAGTCTGTGGGTTCCCTACCAAGGCACCTAGAGGAAGATCTCTTTTGTTCCCTCTTTCTATTCCTTCTCACCTCAGAGACAGAGAAGACACAGCTAGCACATGTAGCTACACTGGTTTTTGAGTTAGTCAGAAATATATGAATACTCAAAATGAGCAAATAAGTCTTCCCATTAGGGTTCACAGATCTCTGGAGTCTACATTTTTCTTCCTAATGTCTACTGCTTTCTGAGTTTTACCCCTGAATTCCGGCACTGTTCTCTAGTTGCTTGCCCGATCCAAGGTGGAAATAGTATCAAAGCAGTGTTTCCCAATCCAAGGTGTCACGGAAGTTGTTCACGGATCTCAACACCCATTTGATTCAGAAAGGCAGGCAGCTTGAAGTTAGAAGTGAAGGAGAAAATAACCACATATAGATTGTCTTAATTGAAAAAGGGTGTATGTATTTGAGATATCATTATAATTATTCCTAAAAATCATTAGTTTCCTCAGAAAGCAAAATCTGGAACATATAAGAATGACAGTATGTTCTCTGTATGCTTTTGTATACAAATACCAAAATATACTATGGTTATTAATCACTTTAAATAAGCCTTAATGCAGTCTTAGTTTTAATTATTTCAGGACACAATCTTTTTTTTTTTTTCTCATGGGCAGGCACTGGGAATCGTACCTGGGTCTCCAGGATTGTGGGAATTCTGCCACTGAGCCACTGTCACACTGCTCCATAATTATCTTTTGTTTTAGAACAATATCAAATCAATTTGCTGTAGTTTCAGTTAGTAGAAAGACAAATTATGATTTTGGCCAATTATGTAAGTTTCCCAATGTCTATCCAACAAAATTCCTATAAATATGCAAAAGCATGCCAGTTACTATATACAAATTAACCATGTGTCTTATTACACTGTGGTTTATAAGACATTACCCTCCTATTTTTCATAGATGAATTATTTCTTCTGCTTTCTCTGAAGTAGCAAGATTAAAATATCAGTTAATAATGAAATGTATCCCTGAACAAGAGTTCTTAACAACTTAAATAATAAGGTAAAACAAACTAGAAATTTCAACTGTGTGAAATTTTATGAACTTCGTTGTAAGACTCTGGAAGCTCATCAAGATGTTCCAAATCTCAATTGCAATTTCAAAAACACTGTTGTTTGTTTGTCTTACTATCCAGGTAGAAACCATATAAGCTAGGAAATTTCAGTTTCATCCTTGAATCAGAAGATAATATAATTCTATTTTCTCTATTCAACATACTATCTTGAATCGACTGTAATAAATTTGCTTTACCATTGATAAGACATATTCCTATATATTTCACTTCTGAATTATGTTAAATATAATTTTTTAATTGAAATGTCTGCCATGACAGAATTTCGTTAAATATCTAAAAGGACAAAAGATGATGAGTATGTATAAAAATGTTTGGATCTTGGAAAACTATAGAGAAGTCAATACGGTAAAAACTGTAACAATGCTAGAAGTGAACTACTCAGTAAAAATTTGAAAACAGATGGCTCAATATAGGGATTGAATCATGTCCCCAGTCAAAAAGGACCCAACCCCAGGTCCTGTGAGTGTCAACTCATTTGTAAATAGCACCTCTGAAGACTTTATTAATTAAGGTGTGCCCAAACTTAATGAGAGTGAGTCTTAAGTCAATGTGGCTGAAGTCTTTATAAGCAAATGAAACTGGACACAGAAGAAGCCATGGGAGCAGCCAGAAGCTGGAGTCAATAGAACCTAGAAGAGAAAGAAGATGCTGCCATGTACGATGGCAACTGACAGAAAAGTCAATGACCAAGGACTGCCCGTAGCCAGCCCAAGCATTCCAAGGAAAAGCACTGCTTTGCTGACACCTTCATTTTGGACTTCTAGCCTCTAAATAGTGAGCCAAGAATTTGAGCCAACTGATTCTATGGTATCTGTTTTAGCAGCTGAGAAATTAAAACACATAGTAAACAGGGATCAAAGTAATCTGCCCAGTATAAGTACAAAAGAACCCTGATCAGCAAACATTTATTGAATCCCTCCTGTCTGCCAGAAATTGTGCTAAGCCCTAAGGCTGTAAAGATAAATAAAATGTGATACCTGCACTTAAAAACTGCAGTCTAATGTAGTATCACTCTAAATGTGACCATTTCCTGAGTGATGAATATCAAAGAATTTGAGTCATGAGTTAAATTTAGTGTAAAACACCAAACAGAACCAAATTCACTTAACACCTGATGCACCCATTACTGTATAATAAAACACATCATTGCATGATTAATACACAGAAACAGAGGAGTGCATAACTCAAAATCAGAGAAAATAAAAAATTATTTATTTTTGGCTCTTATACAGATTGACAATTTAGTATATAACAAATGTTGAGACTATAATATAGACTGAATCAGAAGGACCTGGAATCATGTTCGTTTTTTTCTATTCTCGTTTTCAGCTCAAATCTCCCTTCAACGGTATTGTCTTGGTCTCAAACCTTCATTAGAATGAGAATAATTATTGAAAGCATAAGTTTCAAAGATTTCTCTGAGGTTCAGATATATAAAGAAAGTGATGCAAACAAAACAGCTATTAGCTATAAGTGCCACAGATGTAAACAACAAAAACAAAAATAAATGTATAGTACTCCACAATAAACCAGGAGAAAGGTGTCATACATAAACTGAATGTTTATCAACTTTCTAACTTCACAGCGTATTTTTCTCACTATCTATTTGAAGCTTACAAATTATTATACCATATTTCCTAGTGCACTAAAACTAAGAGCCTGAAAAAATATCAGAAATATTGTCATAATGAAAAAGAAGCAATTTATGGTATAACACATTCATTATTCTTTTACTTTGTTCAAATGATCTCATTATGCGATATAGCTCAATAATGAATATCATTTCAAAACCTGTTAAGTCTTCAGTACTTATAAATGTTATGTTATATACGTATACAAACTATATATATATATATATATATATATATATATATATATATATATATCACCATATTTGGTTTGATGTCATTTAAATTATTTGAAGTAAAAATAATTACCTTAAAAGTTTCTATAATTCCCTTTTCATGAACTCATGCCAGGTATCCTAAATATAATCCAAATTCATGTACACTGGCTTTACCTCAGCTAATTATTTGATCCTATCACTTTAATAAAAATGCATTTTTACTATCAAATAATGTTGATCTTTTTTTTCAGTATAGTGACAAATTAAGGGAAAAAGATTATACAACATAGTTGAGATTATTCCATCTCAAGCCTAACAAAGCCTGGTTTAAAATCACAACCTCCATGAACATAGGAAGGGAGTTCAAACAAAAGTTGTGCTAAATATAAAGTATGTTTCTGGGCGGGCCGCGGTGGCTCAGCGGGCAAAGTGCTTGCCTGCTATGCCGGAGGACCTCGGTTCGATTCCCGGCCCCAGCCCATGTAACGAAAACGGAGAAACAAAATACAATAAAACAAGAAAATGTTTAAAAGATGTTTCCCTTCCCTCCTTCTATCCTTCCTTCCTTCTCTCTGTCTTTCATCCTTCCTTCCTTCTCTCTGTCTTTAAAAAAAAAAAAAAAAAAAAAATATAAAGTATGTTTCTGGAGCTCAAAGTTAAATTACCTAATGAAATTAATAGTCTAAATTAATTTCATCCTTTATATCCATTGACTCCTTAGGAAAGCTAATAAGTATTTACTTGCATTTGAAATCTGGAAAGCAAATAGCAACATTTAATATAAATGCTCCTAAACCCCCAACAACAGTGATTTTAGAACAATGACAAAATTTTGTGAATCTGTACCATTAAGATCTTTTAAGCTGTTTTTATGAAGAATTCTGATTTTAAAAATCATACAACCGTAAGATTAGTCCCTTTGTCCATTTAATATTGTCTTGTTGAGAACGAAAGTAAGGAAAATTTTATTGTTCTGGCTGAAAACTCAAATAAGGGAAATTAGGCAATGCAACCATGAAACATGTTTATTTACTTGAGCACCTACACTATGCACTATGGCAGGAGTTGGGGATCCAGACTATCATTTGATCTTGTAATCTTGGAAAATTCTGCTTCCTATACATAAAACAGCATAAAAATAATTATTACAGATGGTTATTTTGTACATTAAATGAGATAGCTTAAGCATTTATATGACACTCAGTAATGATGGCTATCCTCAGTTTAGCACATAGGTTATAGTGATAAATTGCATTTCTTTTTGTAATTAAGCCAAACTTACAACTTAGTACTAGGCTAGTATTGATTAGCCTGTTTTTGTACCCAAAGCACAGTGATCTTTATATCCCAAGCTCTAGGTGACCCATATTTAAGTCAGCCATAAGTTTCTGAAACAAATTTTTGTTAGGACCACAATAGCCTTTACAAAATCAGTAGGATCTGCTCGTTTGAATATATTCTCTCTCAGTTAGGTTATACCTGATCTAGCTGTGCAGCCTACTCATCTATTGCTTCATCTCCATCCTTATTTCTGCATGATTCCTAGTTGTTGGTACTTAACCTACTTTGATTTTCCTCTTCTTCTTGACTTCTAGCTTCCTAGTATTGTCTGCATTTATCTCTTTGGCCTGCTCCTTACCAATGGTTTCCAAGGACTGCTTTAACATCTGTTACCCAGTTCCGCTGTTGTCCATGGAAACAAATTAGGCAGCAGTTATCAAGTCCATCCAATGTATAACCTTTAGACAATTTTCTTCTTGGCATGTATAATTCTAGGCTGAGAAGTTAATTTTAAAAAAATAGACTTTACCCAGGCTGCAAGGATAGTTCAGTGGGAGAATTTTCACTTGCCATGCAGGAGACCCAGGTTTGATTCCCAGCACATGTATTTCCCAAAAAAGCAAACAAACAAACGAAAAACCAAACAAACAAAATTCAACAAATGGTGCTACCATAAGGGGATACTCACATGGAAAAAGAATGAAACATGACCCCCATCATACAGCATACAAAAAAAAGAAATAGACTTTACCATAGCAATTCTTCCTACTTCACCTTGTGCCCTTCTCTGAACCTTCTCCAAGTCCACTATGACTTTCCTGAGGTAAAATCAATAATTTTGAAGCACTGAGTGGAGATGGTACCAGTAAAAGGATTCATGGTGTGGTGATTAAGAGTTTAGACTCTCTACATTAGACTTGAATTTGAATTCTCCAGTGTTATTTACTAGTTGTGTGTGTATCTGCAAAGTCTTATGTAACAGATTCTTTCCACTACCCTTGATCAAAATAAAGTCAAACGTCTTTGCCTACTTCATCATCCCTTCTATATTAATCTGTCCCGGGATGGGTTATTAAGGGATCATAAATGAAATGCAGTAGTTAAAAATTATCACTTTTATAAGATCTGTATGGAAAGCATTCCTGATTATTCAAAGTACATTTAGTTTTTGCTTGGAGAAGGACACAAAAGATAAGTTTACTTTTTTCTTTGACAAAAACTGTCTATATCTAATCTATCTTGTGGCATTAAAAAATGACTGCGTTAATTCAGTCTGTGATTTCTTGCCTTCCCCAGTTAAACAACTTTATACTGGGTGAATTACAGGGAATCATGCTTATAAATTTTATTACAAATATATCTTCTTGAATGAAGGTGAGTTGACGAAAATATTATGTAAACTAGCTGTAAATTTATTATAATTACTGTCTATAATAGATTATAAGTACTTATATTATGTATCTACACTGACACAATAATATAATTGAAAGCAAGTATTAAAATGAAACTTTTTTCAAACACTAAAAATAAAATGCAATGTTTAATATTTTATATATACTCTTTCCTTGTACCCTCAATATCACATCCAGTAACTTTATCTAAAGCTACAAGACCTAAGTGTTAAAAGACCATACTAATATTTCTAGAGCTAAAGAGGACAAAAAGCTGAGGTCGAGATGCAAACAAATTATATGACATGCCCAAGATGATATAACTAGTTAGTGGTATCATTAAACCTGGAACAAGCTCTCCTAACTCTACATCCTGGAATGCTGACATAAGAGAGTTAAATCTATGAAGGATTGAAAAGTTAGATATCACTCCCTCAAATTTTACTTACTTGATTTTATATATTGTTAAGAGGTTTTTCTAGTTTCTTTTTGCCATGGTAGTTTGTGTTTCAAAAAGAATATTCATAAAATGGATTTCTGGTCATTTATAAGTAAATCTCTTGAACCTAATTTCAAAGTCAGTAAGAAAATGAGTATCAGGAATTTCAAAACTAAACATTCAAGGTTTTTTAATATTGCACTGAATTGGAAATAAAGAACATCTAAAAAAATAAAATGTAAATGAAAAAAGATTAAATCAGCACACCCAACTCACTAAATTGTATATATTTTTCCTGAAGTGCATATTCATGAGATGACAGTAGACAGGCTGGCTGCTTTGTTTGACTATAGTTCTGTTTACCTCATAATGTCAAGGCTGGATTTTGACACTCACAGTATTAATATTGCTATTTTTATTGATATAATTAGCACTACTAAAAATACTTCCTCAGCCTGCCATATCTAAGTACATCATTACAATCAGCAATGTTAGGGCTTTTTTTCATATTAGATACCTTGGAAACAGACTGCTGGGCCAAAGATCCAATGTGACCTCATCAATGTAGAAATTACTGAAGAAAATACTGTTTTGTGCATGGCTTCACTCAACAACCTAGTTTATATTTGTTTGAAACTAAAGTTTCTCACCAATCTGCTGTTTCAATTCCACATCACACCATATTGTACCTAAAACAGGCAATCTGGATTCCTATTGCTACTTCTTTCCCCCAAAGAGTTCAGGAATGGGTTTGAAATGCAAGGCTTTAATACACAAACCAAAAGGAAGAGACCCAAAATTCAGAATGACTCAAGTAAAAATAAGTATGTTTAAAGCCATTTAAATAACTGTTAGTGGGTGGCCCATTTGTGACAGGTTTTGATCATTCCCTGAAAGCAAAACTGAAATATATTTTATCTGGCCTCTAGATCACATCAGCTGTGACAATATCTTATCTAGACTTTGAATAGATTTGTTCATCAAACAGAGTGTGGTGACTGACCTAGTACATATTCGACACAGAGTTTAAAGGCCAAAACAAAATGACAATGCAACTTAAGTTTGTGGAAATTTTAAACTAGTATATCAAACAGTTCTTTGTCTGTATCACTTGACAGATGGTCAGCCCTCACACAGACTCATATCATTGGCAAAGAAATTACTGTGTCTAGTCAATAACACCCCCAAATTTTTACTTAAAATACATTGTACGCAGACTTACCTTAAAAATATGAATAGCAATAGAATTGATCATGCTTATTTATTACTATAAAAATTTGACAGATGTCAAAAATTTTATCTTTTGCCCTATGAATAGGTCTTCTTGAAACTCTCAATTGTCTTATTAGATGGATTCAGAGTTCCTCTGAGAATTCTGCACTTCAGACTCATTCATTTTATAGACTGCTTGGAAACAGCGCTTTAAAAAACTTCCAAGATAGAAAATTTTAGTCTAAAATTATTATAAAATGTACAGAGATTTAATTAGCTTGTGTTTCTATGTTGCTCAGAAGAAAGTTTGGGTAACAAAGTGAATTAAACAAAATCACCTGGGAACAGTGAAGGCAGTCCATGTCAAGGAAAAAAACTGCTCATGTACACTCTTGCACACATAAACACACACAATGATCAATACTCCTTACTAGAAACAGGAAAAGTACTTAGTTTTTACCATTCTATTAACTATTCTTCCACTTTGGTCTTTAAAAAAGGATTTCAGCTAAAACTATATAATTCATTTGCTTTTCTTCCTAAATCTTCCTATTTATAGCTTTAAGTTGCTGGCAGGTCTATATACAAATAGCCAGAGGCAACCTTAAGGTGATCCTAAGTGCATTATGTACCCTTTCCAAAAGAGGTGATTATGCTCAAATTACCATAACTAGAGATCTAAACTAGGTATAAAAATGCCCACCCTCCACAACAGGTGATGGGAGGACCACAAGGAAGAAGGATTGTGTGTAAAAAAGTTATTCTACTTAAGAACTGAACTAGTATTTGGCTAACAAAATAAGACTCACCATAAGAGAGAAAAATAGTGAAAATTAGAACTCGTTATTTGAGAACTATGAACTAAATTTTGAAAAGGCCAGATATCTACTTCTTGCAGCAATAAACTCAACCTTAAATCATATACACCCTTAAACAGGCACCAAACTTCCTCCCTTTAGAAACCTAGGATTTTTACACCTACAGACTAAGTAATTAGATTTAAAGTAATGCTAAAATCTTCTGTAAGGTTCCTTTTGCATTACAAATGGTCTATTAAATCAGTGACGTGCCAATCAAATGCTTTTGTAGTTTGAAAGAAAGGTTTAAATAACAAAGTATTTTTGCAAGCCTCTCTTTTTCTCTTGTCACCTATAAATTTATTGTAACAAATTTCCATCTTTTCCTGATTAAGCTACAACTGAAAAAAATTCAGGCATGTGATTTCTTCAGAAACATCCCTAAAACAAATACTAACCAAATTTAGCAGATATTCTAGCTTTTGTTTTGCTAACAAAACCCACCCCTATGGAGACCTGGGTTCGATTCCGATGCCTGCCCATGCAAAAAACAAACCAAACCAAACAAAGACAACCCACCCTCCATAAACCCACCCTCACTCAAACGTCTCTGCTGTAAACTCTTTCAAATTATACTTCCTAAAACAAAAAAAAAAGCAGCTTGGTTTTAAAGCTTCATCCAAAAATCTTTCATAACAAGCTGAAGTACAGAAGATTTAAGTTATATTACAATGTAAAGTCCACAAGAGCAGGTTATTTCATCTCTTGTTTACTGGTATATCTCAAGTTTCTACAACAGTGCCTGACCCATAAGAGAATTTAGTGAATCTAACCATTTCATAAAAACATAATTATTTAAAAAAAATAAAGCAAAGGCCCTCAAGCTCCACTTCTGTATTCCAAATGTTTTAAAGAATTATCTTGTTATCACTTACTCTGAATATATTCAGACTAATCTACCATTTATCCTATACAGGAACTTAGGTGTATCTTCAATTGCTCTTCAAACATAATTTATTTTGTCTAACCTTTATTCGAGGAAGTTCAATTTGATAAGACAGTCTTCTGAAAATGTTCACTACTAAGATAAAAATAATTAATGTAAAAATTTTTCCCTTAGATTTTCTTCCTATACCCACTAGTCAAATTCTTATAAATTTGATAGTCAGACTGTTGAATATTTATGAAACTTACAAATTTTGGGACCTAGCTACTCAACTAAGAAAGCAGATCATATCAATTCTAAATACCCAAATCCCAAACAAAATTACAGCCCCCGACAGGAAAGCCTTTTATTTAGTTTTCCATTTAATCTCATATTGTCTTTCAATAGCTAGTCAGTGTTATCTTCTTGGTGCAGTTAACAAACTTCAAACACTGGCATACAGGTAAACATAAAAACTTCTTTCTACACATGGAGAATTTAAGCGTTTTGTCTTAAGCTTCATTTTTAGCCTATTAAAACCAGGACCTCGCCATGAAAGGTGTATTGCTTTAGATGCTGGTAGCCAATTAACTTGACAGGAGGTCTTCATATGCAAAAGCCCTGTATTCCATCTGTGAGCTTTGAAATTCCAAAACCAAAACTACCAGTGTCCAAGTCTAATTATTTATAGAAAACTCACTTTTCTTCTCACCTGTTTATTTCAGCAACATGTGTTCTCAAGTGCAAAGCCCTTCAAAATTGAGCGCAAAAAAAATCTCAATCTCTTAGGAATTAAACCTTAAACTCTGAACACCGAGTAACATCAGCAATTCTCCAAGGACAATTTCAATAGTTTTGGGAGACTATTTACTGAGATGGCATAGTAGTATGGAGGAATGTGGATCAACTTTGATACATTCTGATTAAGAACCACAAAGAGCAAACAATGGTATGAAGATTAATGTAAACTGGGTATTTTTTTTTTTTTCCTTAGAACTACAGAAACTAGAGAACGGGGTTATCCAACAATTTCTACACGACAGCAATGGATACTGGGATTAGAAGCGGCAACAGGTATGGAAGTAAACGTTTATACATTTAAGGATGACTGGTTATCGTTTAAATTTAGCGCTTACACTTACAGAATCTATTTTTAAATGGTAATTACGTGTTTAAAACTTTCCATCTCAAGTTAAGCCAGTAACTTTAGAACAGAGTTCGTTTGAAATCACTGAGTAGGGTGACCTTTGCTAATTTTATTAGTGAAAACTTAAGCATGGCCACACTGTAAGAAAACTCGATTTTAGCACCATTTTTAATAAGTAGTAAAGATGTTCAGCTTAGTTTGGGCGATGCTGACTTCGAGGACAGTATTACACCCACAGGCTTCGACCTACTTCCTTTTTTCACTCACCTTTTACTGGAGAGTTGTCATCCTGCTACTGACCCCATTCAACTCGGTTCAGAACAAGAGATCAGCGGATTACCGCGTTAGGTAGTATAGCTTGTACGCCATATTGTGTTTTTCGCTGATGTTTATAGTTTGCGTGTGTGACTAGCATATGTTTGTGCAAGTGTGTTTATCAATATAACTTTTACAAAATCCCTGCCTCCTGCCTTCTCAGCATCCTTAAAAAGGATAACAGCTTCTGGAGTGGGGGGTGGGGGAGTGAGGTGGTACCTGGTGGTGGTGGAGAGGATCAGAAAGCCGCAGAGACAGGAATGCACTTAACAATTTAAGAGCGCGTTTCTTTTAAACTTTCAAAAACCTTCCAACTGTTTTATCTCAGGTATCGAAAACGCAAACATTTTTTAATGTTTCCAAAGGAGCCCAAAGGAGAAGAGGAAAAAAAAAAAAAGGTAAAGTGTGTCTTCCTTTCCCAAGCCCCTTCCTCCAGATGTAGCAGCGAAGCAGGCAGGGGCCGGTGGCTCCGGCGTCTGGAGAGGCGTCCAGCGGTTCTGAGGCCAAGACACCTCCCGTCCCCCCCACCCCAGTTCTCTGAAGACGCTCCAGAGACCGCGAGAGCCACGGCAAGCGGGGAAGGGCGAAAAGGGAGGGGCGGAAGACAAGCGGGCGCCTGTAGCAGCTCCAGAGACCCGGCTAGTCCCCCTCAGCTCCTCTTCTTGGAAGTAGCAGCTCCAGGCGCACGGAGTAGAGAGAAGAAGGCAGAAGACACGTTTCCAGCTGCGGGACGCCACGCCCGCTCCTGGATTCTGGGACCCTCCCGTGCTCCCTCCCACCCAGCCGGGTCAGGCGAGGCCGCAGCCGGGCGCGAGGAGGGGCGCCCGAGGGGAGGAGGAGCGGGCAGGGCGCGGGGGCGCGCGCGCTCGGCCGGCCAACGGCCCGCGGGCTCGCAGCTTAGTAACTCGCTCCGTCAACCACACCCCACTCCCCTCCTTCCCCGTCCAGCCGCCCCCGACTCCCAGCACCTCGCAGACGCCTCTTCCCCCGCGGCACGCACACACCCCTCCCGCCCGCCCCACAACAAATTAGGGTTTTTGGCGTTACCTCCTCACGCTCTTTAATCTTCTTTCCTCAACTCCTAAACTTCCCCCGCCCCTACTTCTTCGGCAAAAGGCCCACATTGGGTGCCTCACGCCGCGAACCCTCTATCTCTCCCCTCTATTGGGTAGCTCCCATGCCACTCTTGGCTTCAGTGAGCCAATAAAAATAGGACGCCCCTCGTGAGGTTGCCGCCCATAAACAAAATACACTCTTCCTTCTCCCTCCCGCTCCACCCCCATCTACCTCTTCCCTCATCTCTACCGCCTTCGATTGGACTAGAAGAGGCCCAATCCGCTATCTCAAACATCCATTGGGGTGGAGGAACTTCGCTCAAAGAGTTCTTAATATACGATTGGCCGAAAGTGTTCCCATTCCCTCCCCTCTGCCCCGCCACCCCTTCGACCACTCTGGAGAGGTCAGCCGTATCTCGTTGTTCAGTGATCTGGAAGGTAAAAGACTATTGGCTAAGAGAGCCCGTCAGACCGGGATGGAGTGAAATCTGATTGGTTAATATGGGGACGATCAAGTTTGGTTGTCTACTCCGCCCCTCCCTCTCTTTTTTCCCCAACGCACCCGCCCCCTTCCGACCGCTTTTACTTTCTACGCATTTCTATTTCCTCCTTTATTTATTTATTTGTGATAAACTTAAATGACCCGGCGACGGAGGCGGGACTCGAGGCGAGGCCTGAAGATGACAAGCGGCGGCCGGGGGCCAATGTCGAGGGTACTTCGGAGTGAAGGGCAGCGGCAGTGACCAGTGAAAGGCAGGTGTCTGGAGCGTGCTAGGCCTATGGAGCCGGGATGCCCCAGCGGAGGCGGCGGTTGCCCGCTGTCTGGCGCGGCAACTACGCGGGGGGAGCCGCGGGGAGAGGGGGTAGGGTGTTCTGTCGCCGACGGCTGAGGCAGCAGGATGGAAGCTGAATTCAGGGCGGCGGCGCGCACGCTCACACTGAGTCAGGACTGATTTCTGCGGCCTGGGGCCAAGAGTTCACCAGCGGCCGCCGGAGTAATGCCAAGGTTCACAAGGAAAAATGTGGTTTAGAAAAATACTATGTAAGACAGTTCGGAGCAAATTGCTGTTAATATAAATGGTGATGACTTGTTCTAACCGGAATAGCAAATTGTTTCTTATTACTAAACATCTAAAATATCAACGACCCAGCTGAAGCCCACAAAATTCAATAGTCTTTGAGAGCTAGAAGGAATAAACAAAGCAACACAGAAAATTAAATGCAGTTCGGATGTTCAGTAAAACCATCAACCTCATCCATTTGTCATTCAACATAGTTCTACCCAGAGTAAAATACTTAACCTAATACTAGTCCAGTACCCAAGCATTGGGAAGAATGGGGCTCAAGGTCAGCAGGAAGAAAGGGACGTTTCCTGGAAAGGAACACTAAGAAGGCCTAAAATGGGGGGAAAATTGCCTTTTACTATTCAAAGAAGTAAAATAATTTCTTTTCTTCCAAAATTGAAGTTGTGCTTTTTAGGAATTTAAATAGCAATAATTCATCACAAACTAAGGGACTTAACTGAAAATAACATCCCTACAAAGTATATGGTGTTAGCAATTTGAAAATGACGTTGTTAGATAGAACATGCATTTGATGTATAGTTTCCAGTAGGCTTGCACTGAGTCCTCCGAATTTTTTAAAACATGTCTCCCTGCATGAATGTATTTATATAACTATACATACACGCATTTTGTTCACAGTGTTTCTTTGGGGGGGGGGGGGGTGCAGCGCATGGGCGAGAAATCAAACCTAGGTCTTCCATATGACAGGTGAGAATTCTATCAGTGAATTACCCTTGTACCAAGTCCACTGGATTTTAACCTAGGCTTTCTTCGTTATCATGCTTTTATGTAGGATGCTTGGCTTTGATTAGAAGTTGTTGGTAGAACCCAAGCAAAACAAATTGGTCGGGGTATAACAAAAATGTACAACCTTGACCTCGATAATACCGTTAGATCTACTTTTTGAGTTTATGTATGATGGTCTCAGTATCCAGAAAAATAATGCATCAGGTGTTAAGTTTGAAGTCCAGTAAAATGTACAAAATGCTATTCAGTCTATAAGCCAAAACAGTTTAGAATTTTATATTTAAATCATAGCTAAAAGCTAAGCAATATGAAATATTCTATTTTAAATAGTAGTGGTCAGGTGAGACCTTGGATGTTACTGCCTCAGTTAAAGATGCTGACTGTTGTGTATTCTTTTGCCCTGATGTTAGAATTTGACCATGCTTTTTTCTATAAGAAATGCCTCAATCTTCATTTTTACTTTACATCATATACGTATTAGTTGGCTAATGCTGCCAGAAAGCAATTATGGAATGACTTTTAAAAAGGGAATTTAATAAGTTACAAGTTTACAGTTCTAAGGACACAAATAATGTCCTAACTAAGGCATCCAGAGAAAGATACCTTGGCTTGAGGAAGGTTGATCTGGGAAAGCATGTCACTGGCATCTGCTGGTCCTTGTTCCTCGTTGCTTCCAGCTTCTGGTGCCAATGGGTTTCCTAAGTGTCTGTGGAAGTTCATTTATTCACTTAGCAGCTCTGTGACAAACTGGATTTTATTTCTTAGCTTGGCATCTTCTGGGGCTGGAGATTTCTTTTCTTCAGGTTTTGGCTATTTCTATGAGTCCTTGCTTAGTACCTGGGCTATTTTTTTCTCAATCTCCAAACCTCTGTAACAACTCTGAGCTTTCTCAAAACTGTTTCCTCTTTTAAAGGACCCCAGTAAACTAATCAAGACCCACCTTGAATAGGCGGAGTCACATCTCCATCTAACCGAAAGGCTATACCCACAATTGTGCATGCCCCATCTTCCTGGAAATAATCGCATTAAAAAGTCACACCCCACAACTGGGAAAGCCTCATCTCCACAGAGATAATCTAATCGAAAGGATTTCCACCTACAATATTGAATCAGGATTAAAGGGCATGGCTTTTCTAGGTTCCACGACACTTTCAAACCGACACAATATACATTACATACCTCCATTATATTGCATACCATATTTACACTCATTCCTCCAGCTTCACCCCCACCCCACATATGCGGATACATAAAACACTCCAAAAAAATGTCCCAAGAAGTCTGTAACTATGTTAAATAGAAAGGTTTTCTTTTGGTTAGCAATTACCAGAATTGAGAAAAAGGATAACATAAAAACCAGGTGCTAAGAAAGCAAAGGAGAGTGATGAAGGTGTGACGGATAGAAAATGAAAACAAGTGGCGATTGTATAGAGGAGGGTTTTTGTAAAGAAATTCTATTCTGTAATCTGTTGCTTCCAACTATCCTAAATAGGACTCTGTAAGGCTAAAAATGTTTCAAAGAAGCCAAGTTAGTAGTAAATGTACTCACTCTATGTTACAAATAACCACACTTGAGTTTTAAATTCTTTATCCAACATCACAAGTAACAAAGTTTATTTTTAAACTCAAATCTATCTGCCATTTTCCACTATGCATTCATTCATTCATCCATTCATTCTTGCATTGAACAAATATTAAGTGCTCATTCTTCATAGTAAAAATAATTGAGCTTTTAAAATTGCCAGGTACATAGAAACTAAAGACAGTATCTTTTTCCAAAGAGAAGTAAAGGGATAAATTACTATAAGTTGTACTTACATGGAATATACAACATGATAATACAGGGAAGAGAGTGCCTAACTCCTAAAAAGTTATGAATATTTGTAATACACCGAATTCATCAATATACTGAATACAAAATCAAATTAGATCTGCACTCAGGGGTCTTAGATTCTAATCAAGGCACTAATTAGACATTTATATTTCTTTTTCTTTTTTTTTTTTTAACATGGGCAGGCACCAGGAATCGAACCCGGGTCCTCGGGCATGGCAGGCAAGCATTCTTACCTGCTGAGTCATTGTGGCCTGCCCAAAAATTTATATTTCTAGCCAAAATGGGAAAAGTCTTGATGGAATAAGTAAAGTGCTATGGGATTTCAGAAAATAAATACTTAAATCTTGAGCTGTGGGGGTAGGAAATCAAGGAAATCTTCATAGAAGGGGTGACTCTTCAGGTTTTCTCAGAAGGAAATGTTAGCAAACCTAACCTTCCTACTTCATACACAAAGACTTATAAAATACAGATCATGTGATATTTTTGCCATTTACTCAAAACAAGTGCCATTTTTTCTGTGCATATGCTCACCAATAACCTGAGTAAATAATAGACAATAAGAGAATATGTTTTAAAAATAAGTCTCCATTTTGTGATGGAATAAACTTCAGAACCAAATACCGGAAACTATGATTAGACAACTCACATCCAAAGCAACTTAAAGGGGATTTCTGTAAATTCACGTGTAGCTCAGATTTGAGCCAAGTTTTTCTGCTCTCGGCAATATATAAAACTTGCCTTGAACCCCTAAATCCACAATACACAGAAGTCTGAATCCCTTTCTGATGTTTCACTGGATTTGCAAAGGCTTATGTTTTCATGGGTTCATATGCACACAAGTCTTTTGTCTCCATGGATTTTTTTTCTGTCTTATTTGGAGCCATTGATTTAAATAGCAAATTCACACCAGAACTCGAATCGGTTTCTACCAAAGCCTCACTCACGTAAATGGGAATATAATGCACTTGACTTAAGCGTTTGATATTAGAGAAAGAAGAGCAGGGAGAGAGAAAAAGAAGAAATCTTTAAAAAATGGTGTGTTGTGGCCCAGGATAGGGGAAATGAACAAGGGAACAGAACTCAGAAACAAACAAAGGCATAAATGATAACTTGAGGCTACAAACTGGCAACACAGATTACTGGAGAGAAAAGAGACTAGTTATGAGAGAAATGGAGGAGAGGTTAGAAATTGGGTCCCACAGTTTACATGGTACACAAAGATCAATTTCAGGTCCTTTAGGGACTGGGTTATGAGTCCTACCTGCAAGCAGGAGGTAGGCACTATAATTGGTAGGTCTGAGTCACATGGCTAGAATGTGGGTGAAGCAGTCCCCAAAAGGAGCACAGTAATGATAACAAATGTTCAGCATAATGAAAGACCCAGTGACCTTCAGGAGTCCTAGTTGTGTCTAATATGTCCCTATCTTTCCTAGTACCACAAATTAATTACTTTCTTTTAATTGGTTAATTGTTTAAGGTGGTCCGATTTGAGTATGCTTTACTTGCAATTTGACGTGAATAAGTCTTAATGTCCATTGGTAGTTTTACGGTTTTATTTACATAAATCAGTCTCATTGTTATCATTAGAAACATGTTACAGTTTTTCTGCCACTGTGAAAAGGATGTTTTCTCCATCACATTGACACACATTGCCAAAGTGCAGGAAAACTATTGTTTTTGCCTATTGACTTTGTATCCAAAGTCATCTTGGTGAACTCTTTTATCATTTGTCATTTATCAGAATCAACTGATTTTGGTTTTGTTATGTAGACATTCATATTATCTCCTAAAAGCTCTGCCAAAAAAAATGTCAAATTCTTGTCATGCTAGTGTGTATCTGCATCTTATTTCTGAATTTTACGGGTGTATTTCCGACTTTGCAACTTTAAGTAGATTTCTTGTGAAAAGTGTCGTGTCTGATAAAAAAAGTTATAGTCTTAGCCTGAAAAGTAGTCTATTTAAAATTTCACCAATGGGTATTGAATTTTATCAAATAGCTTCTGTAAATGTATAAAATAATCATGATTTTACTCTTTATTCTGTTAACATATTATTTTAATAGCATACTGATACTGAGCTACCTTCATTCCTAGATAAATCTTCTTGTTTTACCTCTGTTTTAATGAGTAATGTGTGTAATTTGCTAATATTGTTATATTAGAATTTACTAACTTCTTAAGTGAAATTGATATTAATAAGGAAATAAAATTATATGTTCTCTTCCTGTGCAGCCTTCATCCAGTATGGAGATTTATGTTAGGCTAGCCTCAGAATTCATTGAGAAATTTTAAACTTTTACCCTGCTCTGGAGATTTTTTTGTTCCTTGGCAGAACTCACCTGTAAAACATCTCTACCTGTGTGGCTTTTTTTTTCATTTTTTATTGTGAAATATGACCTATATGCAAAAAAAGCAATGAATTTTAAAGTACATTGTAACATGTAGTTTTAGAACAGATTTCAAAGTTTGTTGTGGGTACCAGTTCCAAAATTTCAGCTATTTCCTTCTAGCTATTCCAAGACACTGGAGACTAAAAGAAATATCAGTATAGTGATTCAGCAGTCATACTCATTTTTTAAATCCTGTCCTCTCTATTACGACTCCTCCTTCTCCTTTGATCATTCTTCCAATTTTTAGGCATATTTGGGCTGTGTCCTTTCTAACTTTCTCATGTTGGAAAAGGGTATTGACAATATAGGATAGAAGGTTGGAACTATTTGATGTTCTTGGACAGTCCGGCCCCTCTGGGTTCAGGACTTATCTGGCCTAGGAACCATGTGGAGGTTAAAGGTATCTGGAAAGTAATCTTAGTGTGTGAAACTTTTGTATAATCTCAGATAAAGCCCTAGGTGTTCTTACAGTTAACAGAAATGGTATTGGTTGGGGGTTGGCAAACTGTGGTAATTAGCAATATCTAGCGGACGTTTGCATAAAAGTAGCCTGCAAAATAGTCTTTCAACTCTGTTTGAACTCCCTTAGCCATTGATACCTTATTTTGTTACATTTATTTTCCCCCATTTCATCAGGAAGGCATTATCAAACCTACAGTGCCAGGGCCAGGCTCTTCCCTGGGAGTAATGTCCAAATTGCCAGGGAGACTTTCACCCCTGGATGTCATGTCCCATGTAGTGGGAGGGTAATGATTTTCCTTGCAGTGTTGGGCCTGGAGAGAAAGAGACCACATCTGAGCAAAACAAAAAGAAATTTTGTGGAAGTAACTCTTAGGCATAACCATAGGTAAGCTTAGCTTCTCTACTACAGAAATAAATTTCATAAGAGCAAGCCTCAAGAACAAGGGCTTGGCCTATTGAATTGAGAGTCCCTAATGTTTGAAATAGTATCAGGGGTTTCCTTGGTAGGAAAGTTTGATAGTTCTATTTTTTCTCCAGTCCCTCAAGGAACTTTTCCAGTACTTTTAAATTTTCTGCCTAATATACTCTGGAATTTGTCCAGTGATAACATTAAGCTATACAGAATTACAAACCCTAATTCTCATTCGGGGCACCATGTGTTTGGGTTGTTTAAATGTGCTGACAAGTTGTGTTAGATTATGTGCTATAGAAAATTTAGGTTTTGAACAAAATAAACCTCTCTTCCTTTTGTCTCATACAGTAGGAGAAGTTCTAAAATACAGACAATATCATCCTTTACCCTGTATTCTGATTTACCTTACCTCAAAGAGATCCGCTTCATTCTTATCTCTAATTGAGGTCTGATCTCTTTTTTGGTTTCTTTACCAGTTGTGTGTAGCATTGCTGACTTTCAGAGCTGAAGAACTTGGACTCTGAGTCTTATGTGTCACACAGGTACCCAGAGTTCCAGCGAAATACCAGGTTCTACATTTTATAAAGCACAGACTCTCAAAATATAGAAATTACAGCTCTGGGCTAAATGTGACTGCAATAAGAGCTCATCACCTAGGCTCCAATTTTCTTACAGGTATTCTCTTAAGAGAGACCGTACAATATTTGTTCTTTTGTTTCTGATTTATTTTGTACCACATAAAGTCCCCAAGGTTCATTCACCTTGTTGCATGCCTCACAACTTCATTCCTTTCTATAGCCACAAAATATTCCATCATATGTTTACACTACAGTTCACCACTCTGCTTCTAATTCAGTGTATCCTTCAGCCACCTCCATGCATTGGGCATCATGGATAATGTCCAAATTAAAAAATTCACCCCTCATGTTATCCACATTTAGTTGTACAATCATCGACACTCTCAATTTTAGACAATTTTCATTGTTCCAAAGAGAAAAATAACAGATAAGCCTTCTCTCACCAAATAGAAAATCCAAACATCCCCTTAACTCTTGTCACTGCCCCCTAGTTATTTACTCCCTGGTATTGCTGTTGTACTGTTGATGTTTTCCTGTTAAATATAGGCCATAGCATGAATAGTAGTTTTCCCCCATACCCCTCTATTATTGACTCCTTGTAAAAGATTTATACCTTTGAAGTGGTTGATGCAAGAGCTTATTTGTATTTGTGGTGTTAATTGGTGGGATACGTGGCTCTATACAACCCCTTTCAATCAAGGGCACCTTCAATATAACAATATTACATATAACCCTACTAATGAACCACCTTCACTTCTATCCATTCCCTTATGTTTAAATTCAACCTCATTAGCTAACCATTCCATCTCTAGCTTCTGTGAATCTCTAGGTCCCCTATATTCTTCTTTATAAGCCTCTGAGTTTACCTTTACCAAGTTCTTAATAATGAAATCATTCTTTATCCTTTTGTGTCTGGCTTATTTCACTCAGTATTATGTCCTCAGGGTTTTTCCATGTTATGATATGTTTCAGGACCTCATTTTGTCTTATTGTACATATTATTCTATCATATGTATATACCACATTTTGTTTATCCGCTTATCTGCTTTTGAATTGTTTCCATTTTTTGGCAATTGTGAGTAGTGCTGCTATGAACATTGGAGTGCAAATGTCTGTGTCACTGCTTTCAGCTCTTCTGGGTATATACCAGATAGTTGTATTGCCAGGTCAGTAGGGTAACTCGATATTTAATTTTCTAAGTAACTGACCTTTGGCTTTTTATAAAAAGGATAAATCTGTCTATTTTTCCAATTCTATAAATTTTAGTCATGCAGCTTTCTTCCTCTCCCTGAGTCATCTTTGGTAATTTAAATTTTCTTAGAAAAGTATTCATTTCTTCTAGATTGCCAAATTTATTTTTATAAAATTTATATACTGTTATTAAATTTTTAAATCACTTTAATTTTTTTTTGATCTGGAACTTTTTTTTTATTCTTTACATGAAAACAAAGTCTAGTACATTTGTTTTATATGCTGAATTATTTTAACTGCTGATTCAATTTAATTACTTCTGGAGTATGCAGTTTCCTATTTCTCCTTGGGTCAATTTTGTATATTATATTTTCTCTAAAATTTGTCCAATGTATCTAAGTTTTCAATATATTGTGAAATAGTTCTTTATTATATATTCTCTTAATTTCTTAATCTCTGCTGAACTTTGTCTTCCTATTTACGTTCCTAACATTGCTTAATTGTGTCTTCTCTTTCTTTTCTCTTGATAAAACTTGCCAATATTTGTCAATTGTATTTTCCACTTTTAGCTTTGTTGATTCTTTCTATTAAATCTTTGTTTTCTAACTCATTCACTTTCCTTTCTAAAGTAGCACATAATTAGTGTTACAGCACCATATTTATTTCCTTATGAGATTATGTATTCGTTTATGTAATTGTATGTGCAATTATTTTATATAGTGTATTTGTGTGTTTAGCTGCACAGAACTCTTTCTACATTAGGGAAATTTATAACTTATCTATTGTTGTGTAGCAAACCATCCCAAAATTTAGAGGCTTAAAAGAACAATCAATTTATTTGTTCCTGATCCTGTGAGTCTGCAATTTGGACTAGGCTCAGCTGAGCGGTCCTTCTAATCTTGCCAGTTGTGTTTTTAGAGATTTACTCCAGATCACATGAGCATCAAAAGTTCCACTTATTTCCTCTTTACACTAGTAGAGACCCTCAATCTATAGCAAGCTTGATCTTCAGTCTGTGCCCAGATTATTCCCCTGGAAAATTTAGTTGGCAAATTCTGCCTGCCCAGAAGAAGCTCTTCCCTCTCTGTTATCTTATTCATCAGTTCCTCTTTGTACCCCCAAGGCTTCAGTGTCTTAAAAGTATAGTGTTTGTAATTCGTCTGCTTTTTTCCTAGTAGAAGTGGGAATGAACGCCTACTACTACCTTCTACATCCTGTCTGAAAGCAGAAGTTTCAGATATTGAAGTTTTGATTTCAGATGTAGTATTTCTTTCAGTTCTAGAATTTATCTTTGGTTCCTTTTAATGAACTTCAGGTCTAAGCTAAGTGGCTTCATTGTTTCCTCTTATCCTAAATATTTTATATACATATTTAATATAACATTTAGGAATAACACCATTATATCATTCAGATGGTCTTTCTATTGATTTTTTTCTTGGTTTTGAGCTATTCATTTCATAATTTTAATGAATGGTAGACATTTGGATGAAAAATTATGGAGGTTAAGTTTTAATTCCAGTAGGCAGTAAAAATGTAGGCAGATCATCTTGATCCTGATGAAGGTTGGTGTTACTCTTAATTTAGGAAAATCTGTTTCAGGCAAATTTATTTCCTAGGATATGATGGTCTTTGGAGTCTCAAATGAAATTATTGGATGTTTACAAATTTTTCTCATTTTCGCTATCTCCAAATTCTACCCTCTATCTCCAAAGCACCATAAGGCTGTTGAACTTTTTGCTCAGCAATTTAGCCTCACAGCTGTTTCTTTTTTATGTATTTCTGGGGTTACTCTGTGAGTACTCAGGTTAAAAGTTTGCACACTCCT
Organism: Tamandua tetradactyla; assembly: GCF_023851605.1. Taxonomy (NCBI): domain Eukaryota; kingdom Metazoa; phylum Chordata; class Mammalia; order Pilosa; family Myrmecophagidae; genus Tamandua; species Tamandua tetradactyla. The sequence continues at coordinate 31,297,586 of NC_135336.1, read as the reverse complement.
CAAGCGGAAATTGCATAAATTTTTGGTCTTATTTCTCTGCCATTTCTTCCTCCCTAGAATGTTACCCTCCAAGTCTCAGCAGTTTTGACAGAGTCAAACCATATCCTGTTTTACCTCTACCTAGTGAGCCTGTAGTTTTCTACACAGATTTTATTTCCTGCTTTGTGAATTAGCAGCTGCCATAGGGAAAAGGACAGGGTGATTTTAGAGCTCTCCTTGCTGGGCTCCTCTTGTAAATCATAGCCCCTGAAGCCATACCTGCATTGGTTGCTCTCTAATATCTTTTTTTAAAGTTATATATTTATATTTTATTCAGCTGTTATAGCTGTTTTAGCAGGAGGGTTAATTTAATACAAGCTACTCCATCATGACTGCACCCCTATGTGATAGTCTAAAGTATAATTAATATATATTATTTCACCAAGCTGGGCATACAAGACAAGGTCACATGTCTTTTAAATCCAAATTAAAAATTCTTAAACACCATCTAATAGAAAAAGGATGGCTTTCTTCCTATATCAGTTTGCCCCAGTAAGTCCAAGATTCTCAGAAATGCTTACTAAGTCCAAGAGGCCATCCCTACTTATCAAATCTCATGGCCCAAATATCTGATTAGTTCACTAGGCAGAGCTTCTGTTGATGTTGCTGTTTCTCTCTCCTGTTGCTCTGAAAACTAATGGATCAGAAGCCATAACCAGTCTCTCTTCAAGGTGGATAGTGTTTTAGTTCCTGAGGCATATGCCACTATAATTGGTCCCACTGGTTTCTCAGGAGCAGGTATGGTGTGGAAACCCTTTTCCCTGTGCTAGTATCATTTATGGACTCACAAACCTTGTCTTCAAATCTTATAATTATCTTGTGACAGAGCTCTTTCAGAAAACGAAAACAGAGATATTATTACTCTTGGTGTTCATGCAGTGTCTGGGTGGTTGCATCAGGAAAGATTTCTTGTCTCAACCAAATGTTGGGACTTTCCTGAAAACTGTGTGCCCTTACCCTCAAGAGAGGATGAATGTGATTTACCAGCAAGGTTCTCCCTTTCTGAGGTTCTGCTGCTCAATGAATGCCTCAGTGCTGATATCAGGACTACTTACAGTGTTTAAGAATGTCCATAGATCTGAAGTATATTGGAAAGCTTATAGAGAAGGTGTATTGGTTTCTTATAACTGCTGTAAAAAAAAAAAATACCACAAATTCAAGTTACTTAGAACAACACAGACTTATTCTCTTATAGTTCTGGAGGTCAAAAGTCCAAAATAAGTCTCAGTGGGCTAAAATCAAAGCATCAGGTGGACTGCAATCCTTCTGGAGGCTCTAGGATAGACTCTGTTTCTTTGCCTTTTCTAGCCTCTAGAGGATGCCTGTATTCCTTGGCTCATGCCCCAGTCCTTCATCTTCAAAGTCAGTAGCATAACAACTTCCAATCTCTCTCTCTCTGTCTCTCTCTCTCTCTGCTTCCACATAATAGTACCTTTTTCTGACTCTGACTCCCCTAACTTCCTCTTCTATGGGTCCTTATGGTTAAATTAGGCCCACCTGGATAATCCAGGCTAATTTACCCATATCAAAATCCTTAATCATATTTAAGTCCCTTTTGTTATGTAAAGTAACATATTCACAGGTTTCAGGGATTAAAATGTACACATCTTTGGGGAATAATTATTTAACATTCCACAGAAGGGCTCTCTTCACTCCTATCCTTACTCTCCCAAAAATACCTGAGGAAAGTAGGACCCTGTTTGGGGACTGAATCATTTAACCTACAAAGTATATATTCAGGTCTTAATCCATGTTCCTATGGGTGTGAACCCATTAGTAAATAGGACCTTTGAAGATGTTATTATTAAAGTGGGGAGTTATTTATTACTAGTATCTTTAAAGATCTTTTTAAATGAGGCCAAATTAAATCAGGTGGGCTGTAATCCATGTAATTTAGAGAGGAAATTTGGGCACAGTTAGGCAGCAGAAGCCAAAAGTCAGATGGAGCCAGAAGTCAATGGAAACAGAAGAGACACAAGAAGAGGTAAATTCCCATGTGACAAAGGCAGAGAAGCAAGACAGGGGACCCCAAGAATTATGTAAAGCCAGCACCAATACTTCATAGATTTTAGGAGAAAGCATAGCCTGACAAGACCTTAATTGTGCAGTTCTAGCCTCCAAAACCATGAAGCAATCAAATGCTGTCACATAACCAAACTTTGTGTGGTATTTGTCATAGCAGCCCTGGCAAATGTACAAAAAACCTCTATTTTTGAAGTTGAACTTAATTTTTTAGACATGACTCCCTAGATCTCAACAAGGAGGCCCTGACTAAATCTTTCTTATACAGCAATTCTACAACCCAAGGACTGAACCATTGAATTGATTGTTATAGCTCAAGAATTTCTGGACTCTTTCCTATTGTATAAACTTTGGAAGGTAGGATGGATGAGGTAGAAATGACAAGTCATACTTCCACCTGGCTAAATGTATTCTAGAGAAAAGGTCACCATCTTTTTAGTTTATATATTGCCAGAAAGCAATATGCCAGAAACAGAATGGCTTTTAAAAGAGGGAATTTATTATTGGGTAGATAAAAATACCCAATGAAAGGGAAGGGTAAGGGGTATGGTATATATGACTTTTTTCTTTTGTCTTTTTATTTCTTTTTCTGGAGTAATGCAAATGTTCTAAAAAATGATCACGGTGATGGATACACAACTATTTAATGAGACTCTGAGCCATTGATTGTACACCATGTATGGAATGTATGTGTGTGAAGATGTGTCAATAAAAATATTTGAAAACTTGTCTCGTTAAAAAGTGTAACACTAGTGATTTAATTGGGGGAAATTCTTCAATGTGTCAGTTTACTTGTGGAGAGTTAGGAATTTTTGGATATTGACATCTTTAGGATTTTTAGAATTCCTAAACAAAACACCTTACAGTTTTCCATTTGTTCAAACCTTTGTGTAACTTAAGAACATTTTGCAGTATTTCTTGGTATAACTTTCCTATTTTTTATAAATTTAATCATGTGTTTTTTTGTATTTTTGTTTCTTTTGAAATAAAACTTTTATTTCCTCACTAAGAAAAAAGACAGGGGGCCGTAACTTATTTAGTTGCAAGTTTACAGTTCTAAGGCTGTGAAAATGTCCAAGTTAAGGCAAAGCTATAAAAATATCCAAACTAAGGCATCCAGGGAAAGATACCTTAGTTCAAAAAGGCTGATGACATTTGGATTTTCTCTGTCAGCTGGAAAGGAATACAGCAACATCTGCTAGTTTTCTCTCCAGGCTTCTTCAACCCTTCCCTGAGGGCATTTTCTTTCTGTATCTCCGAAGATCTCTGGCTGTGTGGGTTCTGTCTATTCTGAAGCATTTTCCAAAATGGTTCCCTCTTAAAGGGCTCCAGTAGGAACCCCACCTTGAAACGGTAGAGATACATCTCCAAGAAACCATCTAATCAAAAGTTACCACCCACAATTGGATGGGTCACATCTCCATGGAAACACTCAAAAAGATTCCACCCAGCAATGTTGAATGAGGATAAAGGACATGGCTTTTCTGGGATTCATAATAGCTTCAAATGGCACAGCATCATTCAAAATCATGCAACAGGCTTCAGTCTAGAAATAACTCAGCTATTAATTGCATGACTTTAACATGCCAATGGAAAATGCAGTGGGGACTAATCAAGGGTAGCAGCTAGCAAGCTAGTGTCAGAATAAAGGGCATGAACTTAACCAAGTTCTTCCCTTGTCACTTTTCTCTAATCCACTAAGCACGTTCTCTAATAGAGAGCTATTTTATTTTTGTCCATTTGTAATAAAACAGAAAGGAACTAAAGGACTTTGGTGACTTGTAGTTTTTTCCCTTTTCTTCTTCTTTCATTCCTCTCACCCTCCCTCTCCCTCCCTACCTCCTTGTCTTCCCCCTCCCTCTTTCCCTCTCCTTTTCTTCCTTCCTTCTTTCCTTCCTTTCTATCTTCTTTCCCTCCTTCCTTCATTAGTTGTTGTGTTTTTTTTTTTTAACAAACATTCCCCTTTCTTATTTTTTCTTGAAGAAGTTACTTTACATTATGACGGAGGTCACTAGATTTGTAAACTCTGCAAAAAGTGGATCATGCCTCTAGATAAAGGAATACTAAAAATCATTCCCTGATAAGGGAGAACATAAAATAAATTTTGAGAAATTAGTTAGTTTCTTTTTTTTCAAATTGTGCACCCCAAACTATTTGTGGAGAAAGTTATATGCTCTCTATTTTTTATTATTATTATTTTTATTAATTAAAAAAATTAACAAAACATTTAGAAATCATTCCATTCTACATATATAATCAATAATTCTTAATATCATCACAGTTGCATATTCATCATTTCTTAGTACATTTGCATCGATTTAGAAAAAGAAAAAGACAACGGAAAAAGAAATAAAATGATAATAGAGAAAAAAAAAAAAGACTATACGTACCATACCCCTTTACCCCTTGCATTCATTTACCACTATTTCAAACTGAATTTATTTTAACATTTGTTCCCCCTATTATTTATTTTTATTCCATATGTTCTACTCTTCTGTTGATATAGTAGCTAAAAGGAGCATCAGACATAAGGTTTTCACATTCACAGAGTCTCATTGTGAAAGCTATATCATTGTTCAATCATCATCAAGAAACATGGCTACTGGAACACAGCACTACATTTTCAGGCAGTTCCCTCCAGCCTCTCCACTACATCTTGAACAACAAGGTGATATCTACTTAATGCGTAAGAATAACCTCCAGGATAACCTCTCCACTCTGTTTGGAATCTCTCAGCCATTGACACTTTGCCTCATTTTACTCTTCCCCCTTTTGGTCGAGAAGGTTCTCTCAGACTCTTGATGTTAATTCTCAGCTCATTCTAGGGTTTTTCTCTGTCCTTTGATGCTGAGTCTCAGCTCATTCCAGGATCTTTGTCCCACGTTGCCAGGAAGGCCCACACCCCTGGGAGTCATGTCTCACGCAGAGATGGGGAGGGTGGTGAGACTGCTCATGATATTGGCTGGAGAGAGAGGCCACATCTGAGCAACAAAAGAGGCTCTCTTGGGGATGACTCTTAGGCCTAAATTTTAAGTAGACTTGACCTATCTTTTGTGGGGTTAAGTTTCATGTGAACAAACCCCAAGACTGGGGACTCAGCCTATAGCTTTGGTTGTCCACACTGCTTGTGAGAATATCAAGAATTCAACTTGGGGAAGTTGAATTTCTCCCCACTCTCACCATTGCCTGAAGGGGGCTTGCAAATACTTTTCCAGTCACTGATCAAATCATTCTGGGATTCATCGGGGAATCACTCTGGACAAACCAACAAAGTCTCATGTGCTACCTGAGATCCAAGTACTTATGACATTCAATCAAACTATCTACATGAGTTATATTAGGAAATGCTCTAGGCAAAATCTAAACTTTGTAACAAATATTTTTTGCTTTAGTCTTACACATAATGTGACGTTTTGAAGTATTAGTTATCATCTATTTTCAGCACCCTGCAATAATGACAATCCTTTGTTCTTCCTCATGCCAAAACATTTTTAAAATTTGTACATTGTACATTTCACTATTATTATACACTCTAGGCTCTAGGCATTCCTAGATTATACCATCTCGATCTTTACCATTTATCTTTCTGATTTCATTTATGTCCCCAGCCCTCCTCCCTCTATCATTCTCACATGCAGCTTCATTCAGTGTTTTAAGATAATTACATTACAGTTAGGTAGTATTGTGCTGTCCATTTCTGAGTTTTTATATCCAGTCCTGTTGCACAGTCCGTATACTTTCAGCTCCAATTACCCACTATCTTACCCTATTTCTATCTCCTGATGGTCTCTGTTACCAATGACATATTCCAAGTTTATTCACTAATGTCGGTTCATATCAGTGAGACCATACAGTATTTGTCTTTTAGTTTTTGGCTAGTCTCACTCAGCATAATGTTCTCTAGGTCCATCCATGTTGTTACATACCTTATAAGTTTATTCTGTCTTAGAGCTGCATAATATTCCATCGTATGTATATACCACAGTTTGTTTAGCCACTCGTCTGTTGATGGACATTTTGGCTGTTTCCATCTCTTTGCAATTGTAAATAATGCTGCTATAAACATTGGTGAGCAAATATCCGTTTGTGTCTTTGCCCTTAAGTCCTCTGAGTAGATACCTAGCAATGGTATTGCTGAGTCATATGGCAATTCTATATTCAGTTTTTGAGGAACCGCCAAACTGCCTTCCACAGTGGTTGCACCATTTGACATTCCCACCAACAGTGGATAAGTGTGCCTCTTTCTCCACATCCTCTCCAGTACTTGGCATTTTCAGTTTTGTTGATAATGGCCATTCTGGTGGGTGTGAGATGATATCTCATTGTGGGTTTGATTTGCATTTCTCTAATGGCCAGGGACATTGAGCATCTCTTCATGTGCCTTTTGGCCATTTGTATTTCCTCCTCTGAGAAGTGTCTCTTCAAGTCTTTTTCCCATTTTGTAATTGGATTCGCTGTCTTTTTGTTGTTGAGTTGAACAATCTCTTTATAAATTCTGGATACTAGACCTTTATCTGATATGTCGTTTCCAAATATTGTCTCCCATTGTGTAGGCTGTCTTTCTACTTTCTTGATGAAGTTCTTTGATGCACAAAAGTGTTTAATTTTGAGGAGCTTCCATTTATTTCTTTCTTTCTTCAATGCTCTTGCTTTAGGTGTAAGGTCCATAAACCCGCCTCCAATTCTAAGATTCATAAGATATCTCCCTACATTTTCCTCTAACTGTTTTATGGTCTTAGACCTAATGTTTAGATCTTTGATCCATTTTGAGTTAACTTTTGTATAGGGTGTGAGATACGGGTCCTCTTCCATTCTTTTGCATATGGATATCCAGTTCTCTAGGCACCATTTATTGAAGAGACTGTTCTGTCCCAGGTGAGTTGGCTTGACTGCCTTATCAAAGATCAAATGTCCATAGATGAGAGGGTCTATATCTGAGCACTCTGTTCGATTCCATTGGTCAATATATCTATCTTTATGCCAGTACCATGCTGTTTTGACCACTGTGGCTTCATAATATGCCTTAAAGTTAGGCAGCGTGAGACCTCCAGCTTCGTTTTTTTTTCCTCAAGATACTTTTAGCAATTCGGGGCACCCTGCCCTTCCAGATAAATTTGCTTATTGGTTTTTCTGTTTCTGAAAAGTAAGTTGTTGGGATTTTGATTGGTATTGCATTGAATCTGTAAATCAATTTAGGTAGAATTCACATCTTAACTATTTGTAGTCTTCCAATCCATGAACACGGTATGCCTTTCCATCTATTTAGATCTTCTGTGATTTCTTTTAACAGTTTCTTGTAGTTTTCCTTGTATAGGTCTTTTGTCTCTTTAGTTAAATTTATTCCTAAGTATTTTATTTTTTTAGTTGCAGTTGTAAATGGAATTCGTTTCTTGATTTCCCCTTCAGCTTGTTCATTGCTAGTGCATAGAAACACTACAGATTTTTGAATGTCGATCTTGTAACCTGCTACTTTGCTGTACTCGTTTATTAGCTCTAATAATTTTGCTGTGGATTTTGCAGGGTTTTTGACGTATAGTATCATATCATCTGCAAACAGTGATAGTTTTACTTCTTCCTTTCCAATTTTGATGCCTTGTATTTCTTTTTCTTGTCTAATTGCTCTGGCTAGAACTTCCAACACAATGATGAATAACAGTGGTGATAGTGGACATCCTTGTTTTGTTCCTGATCTTAGGGGGAAAGTTTTCAATTTTTCCCCATTGAGGGTGATATTAGCTGTGGGTTTTTCATATATTCCCTCTATCATTTTAAGGAAGTTCCCTTGTATTCCTATCTTTTGAAGTGTTTTCAACAGGAAAGGATGTTGAATCTTGTCAGATGCCTTCTCTGCGTCAATTGAGATGATCGTGTGATTTTTCTGCTTTCATTTGTTGATATGGTGTATTACCTTAATTGATTTTCTTATGTTAAACCATCCTTGCATACCTGGGATGAATCCTACTTGGTCATGATGTATAATTCTTTTAATGTGTTGCTGGATTCGATTTGCTAGCATTTTGTTGAGGATTTTTGCATCTATATTCATTAGAGAGATTGGTCTGTAGTTTTCTTTTTTTGTAATATCTTTGCCTGGTTTTGGTATGAGGGTGATTTTGGCTTCATAGAATGAATTAGGTAGCTTTCCCTCCACTTCAGTTTTTTTGAAAAGTTTGAGCAGAGTTGGTACTAATTCTTTCTGGAATGTGTGGTAGAATTCACATGTGAAGCCATCTGGTCCTGGACTTTTCTTTTTGGGAAGCTTTTGAATGACTGATTCAATTTCTTTACTTGTGATTGGTTTGTTGAGGTCGTCTATTTCTTCTCGAGTCAAAGTTAGTTGTTCATGCCTTTCTAGGAACTTGTCCATTTCATCTACATTGTTGTATTTATTAGCGTAAAGTTGTTCATAGTATCCTGTTATTACCTCCTTTATTTCTGTGAGGTCAGTGATTATGTCTCCTCTTCCATTCCTGATCTTATTTATTTGTGTCTTCTCTCTTCTTCTTTTTGTCAATCTTGCTAAGGGCCCATCAATCTTATTGATTTTCTCATAGAACCAACTTCTGGTCTTATTGATTTTCTCTGTTGTTTTCATGTTCTCAGTTTCATTTGTTTCTGCTCTAATCTTTGTTATTTCTTTCCTTTTGCTTGCTTTGGGGTTAGTTTCCTGTTCTTTCTCCAGTTCTTCCAAGTGGAAAGTTAATTCCCGAATTTTTGCCCTTTCTTCTTTTTTGATGTAGGCATTTAGGGCAATAAATTTCCCTCTTATCACTGCCTTTGCTGCGTCCCATAGGTTTTGATATGTTGTGTTTTCATTTTCATTCACCTCGAGATATTTACTCTTTTCTCTTGTAATTTCTTCCTTGACCCACTGGTTGTTTAAGAGTGTGTTGTTGAGCCTCCACATATTTGTGAATTTTCTGGCACTCTGCCTATTATTGATTTCCAACTTCATTCCTTTATGAACTGAGAAAGTGGTGTGTATGATTTCAGTCTTTTTAAATTTGTTGAGACTTGCTTTGTGACCCAGCATATGGTCTATCTTTGAGAATGATCTATGAGCACTTCAGAAAAAGGTGTATCCTGCTGTTGTGGGGTATAATGTCCTATAAATGTCTGTTAAGTCTAGCTCATTTATTGTAATATTCAAATTCTCTGTTTCTTTATTGACCCTCTGTCTAAATGTTCTGTCCATTGATGAGAGTGTGGAATTGAAGTCCCCAACTATTATAGTAGATGTGTCTATTTCCCTTTTCAGTATTTGCAGTGTATGCCTCATGTATTTTGGGGCATTCTGGTTCAGTGCATAAATATTTATGATTGTTATGTCTTCTTGTTGAATTGCTCCTTTTATTAGTAGATAGTATCCTTCTTTGCCTGTTTTAACTGTTTTACATTTGAAGTCTAATTTGTTGGATATTAGTATAGCCACTCCTGCTCTTTTCTGGTTGTTATTTGCATGAAATATCTTTTCCCAACCTTTCACTTTCAACCTATGTTTGTCTTTGGGTCTAAGATGTGTTTCCTGTAGACAGCATATGGAAGGATCCTGTTTTTTAATCCATTCTTCCATTCTGTGTCTTTTGATTGGGGAATTCAGTCCATTAACATTTAGTGTTATTAGTGTTTGGTTAGTACTTTCCTCTACCATTTTGCCTTTTGTATTTTATGTATCATATCTAATTTTCCTTCTTTCTACACTCCTCTCCACACCTCTCTCTTCCGTCTTTTCGTATCTGTCTCTAGTGCTCCGTTTAGTATTTCTTGCAGAGCTGGTCTCTTGGTCACAAATTCTCTTAGTGACTTTTTGTCTGAAAATGTTTTAATTTCTCCCTCATTTTTGAAGGACAATTTTGCAGGATATAGAATTCTTGGTTGGCAGTTTTTCTCTTTTAGTAATTTAAATATATCATCCCACTGTCTTCTTGCCTCCATGGTTTCTGCTGAAAAATCTACACATAGTCTTATTGGGTTTCCCTTGTATGTGATGGATTGCTTTTCTCTTGCTGCTTTCAAGATCCTCTCTTTCTCTTTGACCTCTGACATTCTAACTAGTAAGTTTCTTTGAGAACGTCTATTTGGATCTATTCTCTTTGTGATGTGCTGCACTTCTTGGATCTGTAATTTTAAGTCTTTCATAAGAGTTGGGAAATTATCAGTGATAATTTCTTCCATTAGTTTTTCTCCTCCTTTTCCCTACTCTTCTTCTGGGACACCCACCACACGTACATTTGTGCGCTTCATATTATCATTCAGTTCCCTGAGCCCCCTGCTCATATTTTTCCATTCTTTTCCCTATAGTTTCTGTTTCTTTTTGGATTTCAGATGTTCCATCCTCCAGTTCACTAATTCTAACCTCTGTCTCTTGAAATCTACCATTGTAGGTTTCCATTGTTTTTTTCATCTCTTCTACTGTATCTTTCATTCCCATAAGTTCTGTGATTTGTTTTTTCAGACTTTCCATTTCTTCTTTTTGTTCATTCCTTGCCTTCTTCATGTCCTCCCTCAATTCATTGATTTGGTTTTTGATGAGGTTTTCCATTTCTGTTCGTATATTCAGAATTAGTTGTCTCAGCTCCTGTATCTCATTTGAACTATTGGTTTCTTCCTTTTACTGGGCCGTATCTTCAATTTTCCTGGTGTGATTTGTTATTTTTTGCTGGCATCTGGACATTTAATTACCTTAATTAGTTTATTCTGGAGATTGCTTTCACTTATCTAGGGTTTTCTTGCTAGATGAGTTTGTTGTTTATCTGTTCATTGACCTTCAGTTCAGCTTTTCCTGGGCCTCTAGCTTAAGTTTTGTTTAACAGAGGGTAATTTTTCAGTTCTTGTTTCTTGTCCTGCTTATAATGAGCCTTTTCCCTCCCCCGCCTTAGGAGGGGTTACATAGGTATTACAGACACCAGCCGGGATTTCCCTGACTAAGCTGGCCTCCTTTCAGGGGCAAGGAATCACCTGCATCAGTTTTCCCTGAGTGTGAGACCCAGCAGGTTGAAAGACTTTCCTGTGAAGTGTCTGGGCTCTGTTTTTCTTATCTTGCCCAGTATGTGGCGCTTGTCTGTCTACGGGTCCCACCAGCAAAAGATGTTGTGGCTCCTTTAACTTTGGAAGACTCTCCCTGCTGGGGGCGTGGTGGAGACAGAGGAAAGGTTGTAGGCTGGTTTTAATGGCTTCAAATTGCGAATCCCTGGGGTCTGAATTCCTTGAGAGAGGGATTCCACCTGAGTTGTGTTTTACCCCTCCCTTGGGGAAGGTTCAGGTGGGAGACAGCCCTGAAAGCAGCCTGTTTCTGCGTTTGGGGCAGTTGCAGCATGTGTAATCCCGCCGCTGAATCCAGAGGCAGCCAAGCCTCCACAGAAACAGCCTCAGAAGGCTCCGTTTTGTCCCCTTTCCTCTTGTTCAGTTAGCCTAATAGGCGACCTCCGCCTTGACCAGTTTCGCCTGAACTGGGGACCTATTTTTAGTAGTCAGAATTTGTTTATTAATGCCACTATTGGTGTTTGGTTGGACTCAGTCCCTGCTACTGTTAGAGACTCTTTCCTTTCCCTCTGGGAAGCCGCCTGTGGGGCGCCTCAGCTTGGGGAACTGCCGCGGCTTTGGGAACTCACTGTTCCGGAGACTTGCAGCCAGTCCAGCTGGTCCAGATTGGGGTACGCTGTGTGTCTGGTCACTGTCGTGGCTCCAGGAGCTGTTCTGTACTGTTTTCTGGTTATTTAGTTGCTCTGGAGGACGAACTAAAAATGCGCGCACATTACTAAGCCGCCATCTTGGGTTTGTATTTGCTCTCTATTAAAGCACCAGAGAAGATTTGTTTAAAACCTCCTTTAGTAGCTCCAATGCTTTTATCATCTCAATTAGAATTTTAATATTTCCAGGTTTATGAAATACCTAAATGAATGATATGTAAGTGCCAAGCATATTTAAAGCTTTTAAACAGGGTGACTTCCACACATAGACATATATGTGGTCAGTTGCTTTTCAACAAATGTGATTCAGTGGATAATGATAATTCTTTTCAGAAAAAAAAAAACAAAAAGAACAGGATGTCTTTTTGAGATTAAAATTGGAAGAATTATACTCATAAAAATGTTGAAAAATACTGAAGCCATGGGAGAAACTGATAAACATTTCAAATGGAAGACCAGACCCTTTGGGGAAAAAAAACAAAAGATTGAATGCATACAATACCTATTTTCAGCACCTTTTATAGATATAAAATAAATTCATGTAAGAACTTATAACTAGCTAATATTTAACTTGCTTAAATATTTGTGGATCATAAACACCCAAAATTGGAAAAAAAAACCTTCTAGTTTTTAAATGTCATCATGAAAAATGTTTTCCTTACCATCTAATTTAATCATTTTCCCCAAGCTTTCAGATGTTACACACTTTGCAAATGATATTCAAAATTGTGAGACTGTAGTATTGTTATTTTGAATTAATTTTTTTTTCACTGGATCCATATACATCAGCCATTATGGCAAATACTGGTAACCTCATGAGAGCTTTAAAAATATTCAAGGGTTTGATTAAAAGACTAGGATTGATGAATGCATGTAGGAACTAAAAACTTGCAATAGGTGATTATATTCTCAGGAAATTGGGATGATTTAGATGTGGGAGAGAATGAAAACGAGTGGTTCCTTATAAATAAAAAGGCCCATGAGTATATTCATGGCCCTTGCTAGCTCTTCTACTTCCTGTCAAACATTTTGGAACTTCCATATCAGTAATGTAAAAGAACTAGAACAAATGCCTGAAGTAAATTTGGGTCCAGAAGACCAAGGAAAAGGTAAGGAAAGATAGAATATATGATATCTTTCATTAGACCTACTCCCTGATTCGCATTATGAATACTCTGATTTTTCCTCTCTACACGCTGCACTGGTTCTTGCTTTCTTTGTTGTCTGCACAATCTACCCTTCAAGTTCAGAGATAATATAAAATTTGGATTTGGTGGGAATGCAGAGTGCATACCTTGAAAATTATCACATTGTTTCATTTGCATTTATATGCTTTTCCTAAGACTTTCTTATTCCACCTGATTGCCAATATTATTTTGAACTCTAAGCATTCAGTTATTTATGTATTGAATAAATATTTGAGCACCTCCTAATTTTGTAAAATATTGGGTATATAAAGACAAGTTAGTCAGGATCCCTACCCTCATAGATCATGTAGTCTAATTAAAGAAATAATGTAATTTGTGCACTCTAAAAAAAGGCTGTGGTGGAAATATGTTTTAATACATAATATTTGTTGTCTGCTTACTATGTGCCTATGATATATATATACAATCCTTACAATTACGTTATGATAGGTACTATTAATTTAGTGCCTAATAATTAGTACTCCATCAATACAGATGAAGAATTGAGGCTTAGAGAGGTTAAAAGCATAGTGAATTCAGGGAATGCAAAAGTTTACTGTGACATAAAGGTTACGGTAGAAATATTTATTTTTTTGTTATGGATTATAATTGGGTTGTGAAATTTTTTCATAGACTGATTGAAATATCATATAATATATTCTCTGTGTCTTTCAATATCTATAATTACTGCATGTATGGCCTGTTTGTCTGACTCCCCTGATGTAATATTCTGTCCCTTTGTCAGGGCCTGGGGATAGGGGATGCAGGTAGAAATATTCTTAGAAAGAAGGAGCCAGAGCTCCTCTGGTAATAACAATGCATGGTAGAATAGAAAGTCCCAGAGTAAGTTCTTCCAATAAAAAGATCATCCAAAGAGAAGATAATTCAAAATAAATATGATTGCAAAGAGAGCATAATGAAGCCACGTCTATGCCAAATCCCTCTTGTCATATTGGAAGTTATAGCCTTTAGCACTGGAACCCAGCTGTGCTCGTGGCCTTGATCCACATAATCTTTCTTTACTCATGGTCGTGGTAGAGAGCAAGAAAGTGTCAAGCCTCCTTTGGAGTCTGGGGTATAGTTGAACAAATCATGCATGATCTTCAGCACAAACTGAAAAATATGTACTAGCTCACATGACAGATAAAAGTCCAAATGTAATACAGCTTTGGATGTGGTTTCATGAAACTCCCTGTGATCCTCTTAGCTCTTCTTTGTGTATCAACTATAGCTTAGTGGTTCTAGACCACACAGATGCATGCCACATCAATCAGAGCTAGGGAACAAATCTTTCCTCAATAACTGGACAGAAGTATTGGATTTCATTGTGAAGACAAACTTAGGTCATTGACTACTCTGGAACCAATCAATATTGAGGGTAAGGGGAAAGGAACTATACAGAATGACTTATATTAAGGGTCATGTTAGTTCCACCCAAGCCAAATGGCTGTTATACAGTGGGAAAACAGTAAGATGGATACTGGAAGAGGCAATACCCACAATCCCAGAAGGATAGAATTTCCCTTTTGTTCCAGCAAAAGGCCTGGGAGGGGTTACCATTGGGAAGATTCCCACAGGCTGACTCAAGTTTCATGTTCATCTAGGACTAAAAGTGAAGGATAAGTGAATCTCCATAGAAAGAATGGAGATTTGGGGGCAGGTTAAACAACAGTTCTGTACTACAATGTACTTTTAGACTACATCTCCAAATGCCTTAGTTTAGATCCTTGGTGGAAATTAGTCTTTTTTGCTGCCATGGACAAACAGACTAGACATATTTTATAATTCTCAATATTCATAGCTAAACTTAAATTTAAAGTATGAAAAAATTAATCTTTCCCAAGGGAGGGAAAAATTGAGATTTATAGTTCTATTGTTCCTTACACAAAACAGTATTTTTTTCTAGAAATGAAAGATATAAGGGGACAAATCATGTTTTCAAAGGAATTGGTAGAAAAAGACAGTTTTTCCCAAATTCCTTCATAAATGTAAGAATTGGTATGATTTTCAAATGTAGTGGTGACTAATATATGGACTTAAATCTAGTGGGAAAGGATACACAGAATAATTTCTGAGAATAGGAAAGCTATTTAGGCATTTTTTTTCCTTGTCTCAATTTTTAAAAACAACTAGTAAATAATTTGAGCCCAAATATTTTTTACAAATATGTTACTGCCTTTTACCCATCTTTACTAAATATTCTTTAAAATTAAAGTCAAAGTGGTGGCTCAGTAGGCAAGAACGCTTGCCTGGAATGCCAAAGGACCCGGGTTCGATTCCCGGTGCCTGCCCATGTATAAAAAAAAAAAAAGTTAAAGTTGAAGTTTTAAAATTTTCTAAAAGTTTTGATTCAGGTGTAGACTTTCAGGGAAGGATCAGAGTTATGAGATGTAATTTAAGAGTATTGCTAAATAAAATGCTAAATAAGTAAAAATTTATTGCTAAATAAATTAAAAAGGTAACCTGCCTTTGATTTATCCTTTCTATTAAAGTTTAATAGTTTGAAATGACAAAACAGCACAGACTTGAGGAAAACTTAAGCCTTGTTTTTTTATTTTGTGTATATATGTATGTAGCAAGCTTCCAGTGTGCTGTCAGTAGACAGTGTAGAGATGAAGGCTTACCTCCCTGTTTCTATCCTCAAAGTAGGTGCGGCTAGTGGTGGGTAGTTCAAACAGCTAACTTCACTTACCTGATATATATGTATATATATTTTTACAATTTTAGCTTTCTTTATTATTGGGTCCTTCTTTCCATAATCATGCTACATTTTGATATATGTTGACTTGACTCATGATATATTATTATTTCTTAACTTTTGCTTTGATGTTCTGTTTTTTTTTCAAGTCTGTAGAACTCATCCTGTAATTCAGACTGTACTAGTTAAAGGAGTCAAAGTGTATTTTCTACAGCTTGGGTCCTATGCATAAGTAGATACTCAGTAAATATTTAATTCACACATAAGTGACATAGCAATATTTTGAGCCAGAAGATAATTTTTTACCTAAAAATGTTAATATTTTATATTGGATTTCTTCTGCTTACAAGCTCTTTTAAAGTGAGATCTGGCCATATCTTCCTATTGAATTCCACTACCAATTATGGCAATAGGTAGTGTAATGGTTAGAACATAGATTTTGTATTCATACATAAACAACTTGGTTTGTCTTCTGGAAGTATCATTTACTAGCTGTGTGATCTTGGGCAGGTTATTTAACTTCTCTAAGCCTCAGTTTCCTCATCTTCAAAATGGAGCTAATAACAATACCCTCCTCACAGGGATTTGGGAAGAATTAAATGAAATAATGCATGTAAAGCACTGAGCACAAGTCAAGGCACACAAGAAAAGTTCAATACGTGGTAGCTAATTAATATTTGTTGCTTTGTGCCTGGGAAGATAGAGGTGGAAAAGGGTTTACAGCTCAGTTGGGTTGAGAGTCACCTAAATTAATGAATATATCATGTACAATATGCCATGGGGGTGTGTATGATGAAGCAATTAATTTTCTTGGCACTTACTTGATATTAACTGTCTCACCCTCATTTCTCTGCCTCTCCATTACTTGTATTTATTTATTTGTTTTTTAATCTCCAAGAATGACTATTTGTGTAAAGAAACAAGAGGTGGAAAGTTTTCCAGCAGATACATGATACTATGAATACATAGGAGTGGTTTAAAGAAGTTGCCGGTCTGCTCTCCAACAGAAGTAAATTCATTGCAGGAGAAAAAATAGATTAGATAAACTGTTCTTTTCCTTCTGGTGACTGGGGCGATTTCTTGTAGGACATCTCACATTTTAAAGAATTCAGCTGTGATTTTTGAATATAGTATATAACATACATTTGGGGATAATTTTTAAATAAATTTTAGTAATAATGTTGGAATTGGATGGCAATTCAACTCAATATGTTCTTCTTGAGAATCTCAATGTGCCATAACATCGTTACCTTCTTTGGGGAGATACATAATACCTCTACTCTCAAAGAGTTTATAGTCTCACTAAACATATAGACACACATGCAGCATAAGACTCAAGAGCTCATACAATAAACTTAGTGTTTTTGTTAGAATTTTTCATTTAGTTTTCATTTTGTTAGTCTTTTACATTTCTCCCAGTGAGTAACAGTGACTCACTGGGAGAATTAATATAATAATAAGAGAAATAAAATCTCATGAAATTCCAAGATAAAGATCCACTTCACATAGTAAGATAGAGGCTGGAGGCCTCTCCTGTATTCATAGACCATTGTACCAGTGTTCTACCATTAATGTGATGTGACTACTCTCTGGGTCTACTGTTTTTTCAGTCTTCTTCTCTGTTCCCCTCTCTCAGATTGGTTTCCTCTATAGTTCAAGTTCAAATTCCAGAAAGAGACTCTGTTTTTACCTAACTAATTATTCAAACCACATTTAAGCTGAACTTTTCTCATCCAGCCATAGGTCAGTGGATGGATTAGCTGGCCTTGGGTAAAAAGACCATCCCTGGCTTACTCATATGTAGGCAGTGGTGTGTGTTAAGTGCAAGGGTTTTGAGAGGGTTGACCTGTGATGTAGGACACGCCTTTCTTGGACCACTCCTTCCATAGGGCTGTGTAAGTGTATGGAAGGGGTCCCCATAACCAACATGAAAATGGCTGCAGACATTTTATTCATAAATTTTCTGGGACATCAAAGAAAGATGTTCTCAATGTGGAGTTGAGGAACTTCCAGGAAGATGGTAGAATAGGAGAGGCTGGGACAACTCTAGCTCCATGCAACAACAAGAGACAGTACAGAAAAAGCAACCAGAACAGTAGTTCCAGAGTGCAACTGATCAGAAAGGGTCTTCTACAAAGTATAGGGAGACCCTGAATGAAAAAGAAGAGAAATTGAGGTAGAACAGGGTGAGTGTGCTTGGTCATGAATCCAACCTACTCTCAAAGCAGGCTTGGGAAATCTTCCCATACAGTTCCACAGCCAGGAGTTCCCATGGGAAACTTGGAAGCCAGCAGACTTGCTTTCCCTGTGCACAGAGACCATTTGGCCCAGGGACAGTGCTTGCTCCCTATTCCTGTGTGTCTGGTTGTTTTTGGCAGAGACTAGGGGAACTATCTCCCAAGGAGGAGGGGAAGAGGCAGAGTGATGCCAGTTTGATCGCCAGCCAGTGAAAGAGATTTGCTTGGGTCTCAATATATCACCCCTTTCCCCAAGGAGACACAGAGACCTCAGGTATGTGCAGACAGGCAAGTTTGAGGAAGCCAGTCAAACTGAATGCCACACCCATCCACCAAGCATTTCTGGATTAGCTGTGGGCAGGGGAAGCTGAATTACCCAGTCCCAGAGCTCAAAGTCTCACAAATGGCCGTCTAATCTATGGGGCTCAAAAGTGGAGTCTATGCTAAGGTTCACACTGCCCATCCCCGAGGCTCAGGGTAGGTAACTTTTAACACACAATGAGACAAGCGGCCCTGGCTTGTATTACATTGGTTCTGTTATCTCAACTGGCATCTGCATTCTGGGAGAAATGGGTCTGAGGAGATGAGGTGGCTCAGGACTGCCATTGACTGGGAAGAAGCAGAAAGTGCAGGCTGGCAAATTGCCTGTCTGCCTAGCTTTCATTAGACCTGCAAGTAGAATTTCAATTCCCCCATGAGATCTGGGACTCAGTTTGGCAGGGAGGGACTCACTAACCAAATAAAAAAGGGGACTTTCAATGCAAACCCAAGTAGATACAAAAATTTGATGAGTGAAGGAAATCAACTTGCAAAATAACTTTATCTAGACAATGAACTGCCCCATTTGTAATAGAAGATCACAAGCATGTGAAGATCAGGCAGATATGGCCCAGCCAAATGGCCAAATTAAATCATCAGAGATGAAACAGAACTTGAAAGAATCAAGGATGTTCATAATAACATAAAGGAAATCAAGAAGACACTGGAAGAGCGTAATGAATAATTTCAAAGAATAAGTGGAAAAAAGAATAAGTGAAAGATACTGTAGATCAAATTAATAATATGTTAGAAACAAAAGAGCAAACATGTATGATCTCATGTAGAAAATAGTTATGAGAAAGCTGGGACCTAGATTGTAAGCTCATATAGCGGTCACATTTAGTCTAGAGTGGCAATTGTTATTTCTAGATTTTGAGAGACTGTTTTATATATGTATAACCTGGTATTTAGAAGTAAGAATGACGCTGATCAGGTCGGGTTTAAGGTAATTCAGAATACATGGGTAAGGAAGACATTATCTGTATTTTAGAACTTCACCTACTTTTTGAGACCAAAGGAAGAAAGGTTTATTTTGTCCAGAGCCTAAATTTTTTATAGTACATAATCTAACTCAACCTGTCTGGATAGATCATTAAACAATCCAAACACAGGGAACCCAGAATAATAGAGTCTTTAATCTGATATAGCTTAATGTGATACATGGATACATCCCAGAGTGTATTAAGCAGATAATCAAAAAGTAATGGTGGAAGGGCTTGAGAAGGCAAAGTGAATGCTTGGTCAAGGCAGGAATACCTTTGCCTTTGCCTTGCTTATCTTATGAATCATGAACTGCCTTCTTTTGGGCAGACTTCACATATTTTAGCCTTCAGTATCGTTTATTCTGTTTTCCCAAAGCATCTTTGAAAGGCCTTTCTTTCACTCTGAACCCCGTCTGGCTTGTTGTGCTGAATCGTTGGTCTCTGTAAGGGGCTGGTCGGGACCCAGCTACTACATCCTCAGAAGATAGGTCTCCTGAGGTAGCCGTATTAGGTCAAGGACACCTCTGTGAACAGTGAGGCTGATAGTCCTGCTCACCATGGTGTCCTTGGCTAGGAAGGGCTGGGGCAGGCCTGGGGCCTGGCTCAGTCTGTTGGCACTACTGCCAGTGCCCCAAGCCCATGCATCTTGGTCAGCCTGTTCTGTGGTGTTCCTAAGGGAGATGGACTGTAAGACTTGTTTCTCCCAGCAGAATTTGTTGTTTGGAATGGAGTAGGAGTCAGCCAGTGTAGAACTGAAACCTTGGGAAGTTCAGGAAGGGGCTCCACTCACTAAGGAGTAAGGTGGCCCTGGCTCAGCCTTAGTGAACCCTTCCTCTGCCACAGGTTAGGAGGTCAGAGAATGTTGAGTGTAGCAGTGGATAGAAAAGCTTTTCCTACGGTACAGTTATGTATGACATTGGACTCCTGGCTGTAATTCACTCTGGTCTGGTGATGGTCAGGTTAGTTTTTAGAAATCTTATTTAAAATACCTGTTTGTATCTATTTACTGTGTTTTTCTGAATACACATGTAAATAGTATAATTTGCAGTGCAAAGTCCTTGGCAATAACTTTGTTGTGTGTTATGTTACCAAAAAAATTAGAAAACACAATCTTCTTCCTTGGGGTGATGATTACATGTAGGACTCTGAAATTTGAACCTCCGGCATTGTTGAAGCAGCAGCAGCCGCCGCCGCCTTCATGTGTGGACTGCCACCGATTCCTCACACAGAGATGCCTGGCCTTCATCCACAGGGATTCTCTGCTGCCCCAACTTCCACAGGCAGTGCCCACACTGTGGCTCCTTCGCACTGAGTATGTTGGACTCTGCCATAGATCGACCCTCTTGTCCGGCCGCTGCAGTTTGTTTGTAATGCCCTAACATGTTGCATTTTCCCCATTTGGATCAATAGAAATAAAAGCTTCTGTCTTAAACAGCAATAGGATGAAAAAAAAAAAAAGTAATGGTGAGGAGGAGGGGCCAAGATGGTGGCTTAGCAATGTGCGCATTTTAGTTCGTCCTCCAGAACAATTACTAAATAACCAGAAACAGTACAGAATAGCTCCCGGAGCCACGACTGTGACCCAGATACACAGCATACCCCAGTCTGGACCAGCTGGACCAGCTGTAAGCCTCCCCAAAACCATGAGTTCCCCAAGCTGCGGCAGCCAGTGCCCGGCGCCCCTCCCCCACAGGCGGCTTCCCAGAGGGAAAGGAAAGAGACTCTAAACCTGGTCAAGGCGGAGCTCGCTCATTGGGCTCACGGAAAAAGTGGAAAGGGGAGGAAATGGAGGTTTTAGTGGCTGTGTTTCTATGGAGACTTGGCAGCCTCTGGATTCAGTGGCAGGACTTCTTGGGCTGCAGCTGCCCCAGTCATAGGCAGAAATGGGCTGCTTTCAGAGCTGTCTCCCACCTGTGCCTTCCCCAGGGGAGGGGTGAAGCCCAACTCAGGTGGAATCCCTCTCTCAAGGAATTCAGACCAGGGCTTGGCAATTTGAAGCCATTAAAACCAGCCTACAACCTCTCCTCCGTCTCCACTATGCCCCCAGCAGGGAGAGTCTTCCAAAGTTAAAAGTGCCACAACATCTTTTGTTGGTGCCACCAGCAGGCAGACGCGCCACATACTGGGCAGGATAAGAAAAACAGAGCCCAGAGACTTCACAGGAAAGTCTTTCAACCTGCTGGGTCTCACCCTCAGGGAAAACTGACGCAGGTGACTCCTTCCCCCTGATAGGAGGCCAGTTTAGTCTGGGAAAACCCGGCTGGAGTCTATAATACCTACATAGACACTTCTAAGGGTGGGGAGGGAAAAGGCACCATACAAGTAGGGCAAGAAACAAGAAAACAAGAACTGAAAAATTATCCTCTGTTAAAACCTAAGCTAGAGGTCTGGAAAAAGCTGAACTGAAGGTCAAAGAACAGGTAGACAACAAATTCATCTAGCAAGAAAACCCTAGGTAAGAGAAGTGAGTGAAAGCAATCTCCAGAATAAACTAATTAGGGTAATAAATGTCTAGATGCCAGCAAAAAATAACAAATCACACCAGGAAAATTGAAGATATGGCCCAGTCAAAGGAACAAACCAACAGTTCAAATGAGATACAAGAGCTGAAACAACTAATTCAGAATGTACGAATAGACATGGAAAACCTCATCAAAAACGGAATCAGTGAATTGAGGGAGGATATGAAGAAGGCAAGAAAGGAACAAAAAGAAGAAATGGAAAGTCTGAAAAAACAAATCACGGAACTTATGGGGATGAAAGGTACAGTAGAAAAGATGAAAAAACAATGGGAACCTACAATGGTAGATTTCAAGAGACAGAGGTTAGGATTAGTGAACTGGAGGATGGAACATCTGAAATCCGACACGACACAGAAACTGTAGGGAAAAAATGGAAAAATATGAGCAGGGACACGGAACTGAACGATAATATGAAGTGCACAAATATACGTGTGGTGGGTGTCCTGGAAGGAGAAGAGAAGGGAAAAGGAGAAGAGAAACTAATGGAAGAAATTATCACTGAAAATTTCCCAACTCTTATGAAAGACCTGAAATTACAGATCCAAGAAGTGCAACATACCCCAAAGAGAATAGATCCAAATAGACACTCTCCAAGACACTTACTAGTCAGAATGTCAGAGGTCAAAGAGAAAGAGAGGATCTTGAAAGCAGCAAGAGAAAAGCAATCCATCACATACAAGGGAAACCCAATAAGACTATGTAGATTTCTCAGCAGAAACCATGGAGGCAAGAAGACAGTGGGATGATATATTTAAATTACTAAAAGAGAAAAACTGCCAACCAAGAATTCTATATCCAGCAAAATTGTCCTTCAAAAATGATGGAGAAATTAAAACATTTTCAGACAAAAAATCACTGAGAGAATTTGTGACCAAGAGACCAGCTCTGCAAGAAATACTAAAGGGAGCACTGGAGACAGATATGAAAAGACAGAAGAGAGAGGTGTGGAGAAGAGTGTAGAAAGAAGGAAAATTAGATATGACATATAAAATACAAAAGGCAAAATGGTAGAGGAAAGTACTAACCAAACAGTAATAACACTAAATGTTAATGGATTGAATTCCCCAATCAAAAGACATAGACTGGCAGAATGGATTAAAAAACAGGATCCTTCTATATGCTGTCTACAGGAAACACATCTTAGACCTAATGATAAACATAGGTTGAAAGTGAAAGGTTGGGAAAAGATATTCCATGCAAATAACAACAGAAAAGAGCAGGAGTAGCTATACTAATATCCAATATTAGTGGACTAATATCCAACAGGGAGAAATTCAACTTCCCCAAGTTGAATTCTTGATATTCTCACAAGCAGTGTGGACAACCAAAGCTATAGGCTGAGCCCTCATTCTTGGGGTTTGTTCATATGAAACTTAACCCCACAAGGATAGGTCAAGTCTACTTAAAATTTAGGCCTAAGAGTCACCCCCAGGAGAGCCTCGTTTGTTGCTCAGATGTGGCCTCTCTCTCCAGCCAACATGACGAGCAGTCACACCACCCTCCCCCTCTCTGCGTGGGATATGACTCCCAGAGGTGTGGACCTTCCTGGCAACGTAGGACAGAGATCCTGGAATGAGCTGAGACTCAGCATCAAGGGATTGAGAAAAACGCTAGAATGACCTGAAACTTAACATCAAGGGATTGAGAGAACCTTCCTGACCAAAAGGGGGAAGAGTGAAATGAGACTAAGTGTCAATGGCTGAGAGATTCCAAACAGAGTCGTAAGGTTATCCTGGAGGTTATTCTTATGCATCAAGTAGATATCATTTTGTTATTCAAGATGTAATGGACAGGCTGGAGGGAACTGCCTGAAAATGTAGAGCTGTGTTCCAGTAGCCATGTTTCTTGAGGGTGATTGAATAGGGATACAGCCGTCACAATGTGACTGTGTGATTGTGAAAACTTTGTGTCTGATGCTCCTTTTAACTACCCTGTCAACAAACAAGTAGAACATATGGAATAAAAATAAATAATAGGGGGAACAAATGTTAAAATAATGTAGTTTGAAATGCTAGTGATAAATGAAAGCGAGGGGTAAGGGATATGGTATATATAATTTTTTTTTCTGTTATCGTTTTTTTTTTTTCTTTTTCTGTTGTCTTTTTATTTCTTTTTCTGAATTAATGCAAATGTTCTAAGAAATGATGTTATGCAACTAAGTGATGATATTGTGAATTACTGATTATGTATGTTGTTTTATTTTGTTTCTTTATTTTTTTAATTAATAAATAAATTTAAAAAAATGTAATGGAGGGCAGGCCATGGTGGCTGAGCAGGCAGAGTTCTCACCTACCATGCCAGAGACCTAGGTTTGATTCCTGGTGCCCGCCCATGCAGAAAAAAAAAAAAGGTAATGACAAAGTCCCTTGAAGGATGGAAGAAAAAATATGGAACTATTAAACTTTACAACTGGGAAACCCCGGATACTGTGTCAAATATTACGGACACCCAAATCAATAGGCCAAGTCCTTGTCCTTGTTCTTGAGGGTTATGCTTGTGAAGTTTATATAGGTAATGGAGAAGCTTAGCCTACCTATAAGTATGCCTAAGAATCATGTCCAAAGGACCTCTTTTGTTGCTCAGATGTAACCTCTCTCTCTCTCTAAGCCCAACTCTGCAAGTGAAACCTTTTCCCTCCCGGTTACATGGGACATGATATTCAGGGATGAAAGTCTCCCTAGTGGCATGGGAAATGATACCAGGAATGAGACTTTCCCTGGCACCATAGGATCAACAATGCCATCCTGACTGAAAGTGGGGAAAGTAGTATAATAAATAAGGTATCAGTGGCTGAGAGTTCAAATAGAGTTGAGAGGCTACTCTGGAGGTACTCTTATGCAAGCTTCAGTTAGACATTGCTACCTACCATAACTTTGCAAACCTCAACCAAAACCATTCCTGCCAATCCTGAAGAATGCCCAGGGCATTATATAAAAGTCTTCAAAGGTTCCATGCACTAGGGTAACTTTCCAGAGACCTACAACCTCCAGATGGGTGACTGGACCAGATATATCCTGAAATGTAAAGGGACCATCCTCTCCAGAACATCAACTAGTCCCATCCCCTACCCCATAATATTGATAGCCCCTTCCAATATTTAAAAGTTAGAATGGTCATGGCCTAAATACCCCCAAAGAGTGGGAGAAAGATCAAAGGTGATGGTGAAGTTATACAGAGAAGGTAGAGTTTAACAAATTAATGTGAATGCTGAATCATTATATTGGTATTTCTTTAGTCTCCACTACCTTAGAGCAGCTAAGAAGTAAGAATTTAAAATTATGGAATTATAACATATACCAAATTCAAAGCTTTTCTACGAATAACTGTTGTGATGTGCTTTGAAATTTATTGCTTTTTTTGTATATATGTTATTTATTACAAAAAAAGAAAGAAAGAGGAGTATGATAAAGAAGATAGAATTGAACAAATGAGTATGACTGCTGAATCATTATATTGATATATCTTTTGGTCTCCAATGTTTTGGAGCAGCTAGAAGAAAAATGAAAATTTGTAGAACTATAACCCATACCAAACTTTAAAATCTGTTCTGTAACAACTTGTTAAAATGTTCTTGGAAATTCATTGCTTTTTTGTATATATACTATATTTCACAATTTAAAAAAAAATTAAGAAAGTTGGCAGGCCATGGTGGCTCAGCAGGCAACCTTACCTGCCATGCCAGAGGACCCAGGTTCAATTCCCGGTGCCTGCCTATGTAAAAAAAGAAAGTATACTAGAAACACACAACAGCATAGTTGAAGAAGCTGGAAAAAAAAAATAAATGAAATAGAAAGTAGGACAATCGAACTCAAATGCACAAAAAAATAGGTGGCAAAAAAGATGGAAAAAATGGAACTAGAGCTCAGGGAAATTATAGCTGAAACAAAATGCATAAATATATGAATTATTGGTATCCCAGAAGAAGAAAATAGTAAAGGGAATGGAAGGATAATTGAAGAGATTATGGGGAAAACTTCCAACCCTTATAAAAGATATAAATATGCAAATCAAACAAACCCATTGAATTCCAAATAGAATAAATCCAAATGGTCTTACTCCAGACACATACTAATTAGAATGTCAAATCTTAAAGAGCAGCAAAAAGTTATGAAAGCAGCAAGAGAAAAGAGATTCACTACATAGAAAGGAAACTGTGGCTCAGCTCAGACTACTCAACAGGCACCATGGAGATGAAAAGGCAGTTGGTATGATATATTTAAGATTCTGAATGAGAATGACTTCCAGCCAAGAATTCTTTGTCCTTCAAGTTGTCCTGCAAAATTGAGGGAGAAATTGTGGGCAGGCCACAATGGCTCAGCAGGCAGAGTTCTCACCTGACATGCCAGAGACTCATGTTCAAGTCCTGGTGCCTGCCCATGAAAAAAAAAATTGAGGGAGAGATTGAAATATTCACAGACATGTGAAGGCTGAGAGAATCTGCCAACAAGAGAACTGCCATACATGAAATTCTAAAGGGAGTTCTGGCAGCTGAAAAATAAATGACATGAAAGGGAGGTCTGGAGGAGAGTATAGAATTGAAGAGTATCAGTAAGGGTAACTTAAAGGATACAAAGAGAGAGGGGGAAAGAAAATATAGATTTGACAGCAACAACAAAAAAACTAGAGGACAAGATGGTAATTCAAGAACTGCCCTTCTGTAATAATTCTGAATGTCCATGGACTATACTCACCAATTAGAAGACACATACTGGCATAAAGGATTTAAAAATATGATCCATCTAATTGCTGCTTACAAGAGACTCATCTCAGATCCAAGGATACAAATAGATTGAATGTGAAAGTATGGAAAAAGATGTTCTTTGCAAGTTGTATCCAAAGGATAACAGGAGTAGCCATACTAATATCAGATAAAATAGACTATAACTGTAAGATGTAATAAGAGACAAAGAAGGACACTATATATTAGTAAAAGGAACAATTCATCAAGAAGACACAGCAATCATAAATATTTATGCTCCCAATCAAGAAGTTCCAAAGTATCTAAGGCAAACATTGGCAAAACTGAAGAGATCAATAAATATTTCAACAAATATAGTGGAAGATTTCAATACACCACTCTCCTCTATGGATAGAACAACTAGACAGAGGATCAGTAGGACATAGAGGATTAAATAATGTGATAAATGAATTAGGCCAAATTGATATATATAGATCTTTACATCCCACAATATTAAGATATACATTCTTCTTTAATTCTCATGGAACATTCTCCAGGATCATATGCTGAGACACATAATATGTCTTTATAAATTTAACAGGATTGAAATTGTTCAAAGCACTTTCTGTGATCATGAAGGAATCAAACTGGAATTTATTAATCATCAAAGAGCCAGAAAGTTCACAAATATATGGAGATTATACAATACACTTTTTTATTTTTTGATGGTGGCACTAGGGTTTATTGAACTGTGCCTTAGTACAGGTGCTGGGGCTTGCCCGTGGTGCTTCTGATATATAAAGTCTGGACATTCTGCCAATTCTTTTTGAGCAGTGATACCAGAATGTTGACAGCCAAATGGATGTTGTACACAAGTTCATCATCTGTTATCTTCATGTGGTCAACAGCACAGCTAGATACAGCACCTTCTTCATCTGGAACTTGATTGTTCCAACATCAGTGTTTGTACCATGTTCTCATTCTGGGTCAGCAGAGAAGGGAACTTGCCAGCCTTATTCAGGCCTGGACCCAGGATTCGTGGAATGTGGTTGATCGGGAACTCAGAGTTCAAAAAGGCATCATACTTCTTGGCTAATTTCTTCAGAGCTTCTTGTTGAGTTTCTTCAAAGTTTCTATGTCCATATGGGGGATATCCACAGCCTTGGCCTCATCACAGTCCTGCTGGTCCCCCAGGACACACACAAAGAACTTGGGGTAGGGAGTAGACATAAGCCTGATGGTGCTTGAGAGACATTTGTCCTTCAGAGGGCAATAGTTCTTTAAGCTGCAGCTCCACAATTTCCAGAAACTTCTGGTGTTTATGCTGTTTCCCATGCAAGACTTTCCACATGACCTCAAAAAGGGTGTGGCAGGACACTTTGCTGCCCATGGTCCTTAGTGCCACAGTAACCAGAACAGAGCTCAACACACTCCTATACAATCAGTGGGTCAAAGAAGAAATTGTTCGAGAAATTGGTAAATACCTGGAGATGAATGAAAATGAAAATATCAGAACTTTTGGGATGTGACAAAGACAGTACTGAGAAGGAAATCTATCATTCTAAATGCCTATATTAAAGAAGAATGGAGTGCTGTCTTCTGCAGCACATATACTAATATTGGAACAATACGGAGAAGATTAGCATGGCCCCTGTGAAAGGATGACGCGCAGATTTGTAAAGCATTCAATATTTTTAAAATTTAAAGAAAAAAAAATTTAAAAGAATGGGGTGGTGCAACGGTGGCTCAGTGGCAGAATTCTCACCTGCCATGCCGGAGACCCAGGGTCAATTCCTGGTGCCTGCCCATGTAATAATAATAATAATAATAATAATAATAATAATAATAATAATAATAATAATAAAAGAATGAGGGGCAGTACAATGGTGGCTCAGTGGCAGAATTCTTGCCTGCCATGCTTGAGATCTGGGTTCAATTCCTGGAGCCTGCCTATGCCAAAAAAAAAAAGAATGAGAGCACAGAGCACTTTGGTCAATCTTTGCAGTAGCTTTGCTTGTTGGCTGTGGTGCTTTGTTGGAGTAGCCACAACAGAGCATCCATGAAAGAAGCAGCCTAAGACTTTGGCTTTGGATAGAGGAAAATAGCCCAAACCAAGCAGACAACTCCTAAATCTACTGGGTGGAAAGCCTCCTGCAAACAGCTGACCACCAGGGCTGCACAGAAAAGTGCTTTCTCTACCAGCAAGGTGAAAACAAAACAAAACAAAACATCACTACAGACCTGGAACCTTTGGGCTTCCAGAGAGTCATTGTTACCAGAAGTTGACTGATCTGCTCCAGAAGCTGCCTTTCCAGAGGTTGGTGAAAGAGATTACACAAGATTTTAAAACTAACTTGGGGTTTCAGAATGCAGTCATTGGCACACTTCAAGAGGCTAGTGAAATATATCTGGTGGGTGCATTTGAAGATACTTATCTGTGTGTTATCCACATGAAGAGGGTCACCATGATCCCAAGGTCATCCAGTTAGCTCACTGGATATGTGGAGATAGAGCCTAAGAGAAGGCAGTTTTTATGGCACTTTGTAGTAAATTCTGGAAAATACTTTGGTTTAATTTATGATTTCTTTTTGGTAAGAAATTATATGTAATATGTTGCATTTTTACTTAAGTCATTCCATCTTTCAGTCAGGATGAATATTCAGTGACTGTCCAAAGACCTCAGTGATGTGAGCACTGTTGTTCTGGAGTGACAGGTTGGTAATATGCAGAAGGAGTGGGTGATGTTTCTTGCTTCTCATGATGTATGTTTCTGAATGTTAATGAGTTGTTAGGTAGCCATGAAGGAACTAGAAATGAATACCAATTTGCTCAAACTCTTCCAAAAAATTGAAGAAATAGGAACACTACATAACTCATTTCATGAAGCTAACATCACTCTAATACCAAACCAGAAAAAGATGCCACAACAAAGGAAAATTACAGGCCAGTTTCCCTAGTGAACATAGATAAATGTGTACAGGGTCCTTTTGCAGTAACACTGGTTATGACTTGATCCAAATGTTTAACAATTGAGGCTATTAAGTGGGGCCATACATCACTGTGATAGAATGTGGGCTTTTTCAAGGGTGAAGATACAAGTCTTAATCACAATATCCCTAAAAATAAAGAAAGGTAAACCTAGCAGCTATAAAATACACTCTGTGCGTTTATAATAGCTATTTTATATTTTGTAGTGTCAACATTTTAAAATTAGATTTTCACATTCACATGTGGTGGGGGGGGATGGGGTCTTGTCAGTAAGGTGTGTGCAATTTTAGAGTCCTGTGGGTTTTCTCCTAACTAGACCACACTTGATTTCATTGTAGGAAATGCTATGCTGTATTATACCTTGCATAAGTCCTCATTCTACCACGTTAACTAATCCTTTAGCTGATAATGCAAATTCTAATGGGGGATATTATTGATAAGGGCTCTATAATATACAAGTTTTTCACACCAGCATCATCTGTTACTAGTAATCTGAACTAGTTAGTGCAGCTTTTCATTGTGTTGTCATTGGTCTCATGACTAGGTTGAGTTTTTCTCCTCTGCCAAGAGGAAACATACCGAAGTTCTTTTCCTTGTGGAGTTTGTATTATAGTAACCCTTAGAGTAGACTTGCTGTGGAGATGGGCATACAGCTCCAGCTTTTGAACTTTTGCAAATTAAGATGTTGGTTTAGGTTACATCTAATATACTGTCATAGAAAAATCACTTTTTTTCCTGGGGGTGACTCTTAGGCCTAAATTTTAAGTAGACTTGACCTATCCTTTGTGGGGTTAAGTTTCGTATGAACAAACCCCAAGACTGAGGGCTCAGCCTATAGCTTTGGTTGTCCACACTGCTTGTGAAAATATCAAGAATTCAACTTGGGGAAGTTGAATCTCTCCCCGTTCTCACCATTCCCTGAAGGGGGCTTTGCAAATACTTTTCCAGTCACTGATCGAATCACTCTGGGATTCATCGGGACATCATTCTGGACAAACCAACAAAATCTCATGTCCTACCTGAGATTCCAAGTACTTATGGCAAGAAAAATAACTTTTATGAAGATGGCCTTCAAAGTGGTTTTAAAATTTATCTTCTTCTATTGAAGTTTATAGGTCAATTATATATGTAGACTAAATTTACAAATAAACTCATTGATCCAAAAAAAAAAAAGAATGAGAAAAAAATTAATGACATGACTGCTCACCTGAAGGAACTAGAGAAAGACAACAAACTAACCCCAAAGCAAATAGAAGAAGAGAAATAACAGCATAAACCAGAACTAAAGGAACTGGAAAACAAACAAACAAAAGACAACAAAATAACAAATCAACAAAACCAAAAGTTGGTTCTTTGAGAAAATCAATAAAATTGTTGGACCCTAACTAGACTGACAAAGAAAAAAAGACAGGGTGCAAATAAACAAAATCAGAAATTTGAGGGGGGTCATTACCATGGATCCTGAATAAATTTTAAAAATCCTAAGATATTATAAATAATACTCTACACCAACAAACTAGATAACTTAGATGAACAAATTTCTAGGAACATATGAACTACTGACATGGACTCAAGAAGAAATAGATCTTAACAAACCAATTACAAGTGAAGAGATTCAATTAGTTAACAAAAATCTTCCTACAAAGAAAAATCCAGGACCAGATATCCTACCAGGGGAATTTTATCAAACATTAAAAAAAAAAAAAAAAAAAACGAATACCAATTCTGCTCAAACTCTTCCAAAAAATTGAGGAAATAGGAACACTATATAGCTCATTTTATGACACTAACATTACTCTAATACCAAACCTGAAAAAGATGCTACAAGAAAGGAAAATTATAGGCCAATTTCCCTAGTGAATATAGATGCAAAAATGCTCAACAAAATTTTAAGAAATCAAATCCAAAAATATATTAAAGAAATTATACATCATGATCAAGCGGGCTTTATACCAGGGTGGTGCAACATAAGAAAATCAATCAATGCAATACAGCACATTAACAAAAGGGAAAAAAATCACATGCTCATATCAATTGATGTTGAAAATACATTCGACAAAATATAGTATTTTTTTCTGATAGAAACACATCAAAAGGTAGGAATCAAAGGAAACTTCCTCAATATGATAAAGGGCCTATATGAAAAACCCACAGCCAACATCATTCTCAATGACAAGAGATTGGGAATGAGACAGGGATGCCTACTGTCACCACTATTATTCAGCATTGTACTAGAAATTCTAGCTAGACCAAAAAAGGCAGGAGAAATTAATAAAAGGCATCCAAATAGGAAAAGAAGTAAAACTTTCATTATTTGCAGATGACATGATTCTATACTTGGAAAATCCTGAGAAATCTACGACATAGCTACTTGAGCTAATTAATTCAGCAAAGTGGCAGAATACAAGATTAATGTAGAAAACAGTAATGTTTCTATATACAAGTAATGACCTCATTGAGGATATAATTCAGGAAAAAATTCCATTGAAAATGGCTACTAAAAGAATTTAGGAATAAATTCAACCAGGGATGTAAAGGACACGGACGAAGAAAACTACAAAATATTCTGAAAAAAATCAAAGAAGATCTTAATAGATGGAAAGATATTCCATGATCATGGATAGGAAGTTTGCATGTTGTTAAGATGCTGATTCTACCCAAATTGATCTACATATTCAAGCAATACCAATTAAAATTCCAACAACCTATTTTGAAGACTTGGAAAAACTAGGTATCAAATGTATTTGGAAGGGAAAGAAACCTTGAACACTAAAAGATATCCTAAAAAAGAATAGCAAAATGGAAGGACTAACACTTCTTGACTTTAAAGCTTACTATAAAGCCATAGTGGCCAAAACAACATGGTACCAGCACAAAGACAGAAGTATTGATCAATAAAACTGAATTGAGAGTGTGGAGAGTGACCTATCAAATCTATGGTCAATCAATCTTCAACAAAGCCCCCAAATCCATTTAATTGGGACAGAATAGTCTTTTCAATAAATGGTCTTGGGAGAATTAGATATCAATAGCCAAAAGAATGAAGAAGGGCCCTTCTCTGACACCATTTTTAAAAGTTAACTCAAAATGAATCAAAGACCTAAATATAAGAGGCAGTACCATAAAACTCTTAGAAAAAAATATTTTAAAAAATCTACAAGACATAGTGATAGGAGGTAGCTTCTTGAACTTTATACCTAAAGCACAAGTTACAAAAGAAAAAAAAAATAGACAAATGGGAATTCCTCAGAATCAAAAACTTCTGTGCCTCAAAGGAATTTGTCAAAAAGGTGAAGAAGCAGCCAACTCAATGGGAGAAAATATTTGGTAACCATATGTTGGATAAAGGTTTGATATCCTGTGTATATAAAGAAATTATGCAACTCAAAAACAAAAGAACAAAAACCCAATTATAAAATGGGCAAAAGATCAATAGACATCAGTCCACACACTCCTTTTATGGGGCTTGGTTTTGACTTTCCTACCCTCAATATCAAAACTGCTGATGTGATTATCCCAACGTTCTGTATGATTTAATACTTAGAAAGTCTGTGAGGTAGTCTAGACTTTAATTCTTGTTTGTCCCCCACAACGGTCAGGGTTGTAAGAGTCCCCAAGGCAACAAAAACTACTGTATCTCTGGTATATGTTCGAACATGGCCCATGATTCCTGGGCATTTCTTTAAGGGAGACATGACTTCTAAAATGAAGGCAGGGACCCATTGTCTGTACAGATTCCCAGTTTGTTCTTTTGTCCTTTTAGATTACTAAGGAGAGGGAGGTAACTAAGACAAAATGTTAAGGCCCTATGGGGATCCACTGTTTCTCAATTGTGGGTCTATTTTCTCATATCCCCTATGATACCACTTAACTGTAATAATAATGAAGGGAGTCAACATTTATTGAATACTTGTTATGTGTCAGATGTGTTTTTACCAAGGACCAGTAAACTACTATATGACCTGTGGGTCAAATCTTGCCTGCTGCCTGTTTTTGTATATAAAATTGTATTAAAACATGGCCATGGTCATTTGGTTTACATATTGTCTATTGATGCTGTCATGTTACACAGCAGCAGAACTGAGTAGCTGTGACAGACCATATGACCCTCAAAACCTAAAATATTTACTGTCTGCCCCTTTACAGATAAAGTTTGTGGACTCTTGTTCTAAACATGTGATATGTATTAACACATTTAATTCTCCCAGAAATCTCATGTTACTGGTACTATGTTCCCCACTTCTATTTTATAACTAAAGAAAGAAAGCCACAGAGAAGTTGTGACTTCCTCAAGGTGACACAGCCAGTGAGTGGTAGAGACCTAGACTTATATGTTCTACTCTTTAATTTTGAAACATTAATAAAAGCTAATGTTACCAGAAATTACATCAAGACCCTAAAGCAACAGTTACCTAAATAAATTATATATATATAATATATATAATATATATATATATATAATTATATATATATATATAAGGTTCATAGTGGTTTTCAACTGGTGGTGATTTTTCTCCCCAAGGGACAATTTGGCAATGTCTGGAGACATTTTTGTTTTATCATAGCTGGTAGGAGGGTGCTATTGGCATCTTATGGCTAGAGGCTAGGGATGTTGCAAACATCCTGCAATGCAGAGTGCAGCCCCCTACAACAAAGATTTACGTGGTCCAAGGTGTCAATAATGTCATTCTTGAGAAAACCTGATCTGGTTTTTGCATTTTGATCACAATGCATGCTAGGCACAGGCCCATTTAAGTTAGCTCAGTTTACTGGAATTTAAGAACACCTTGAGAACATAGAGAGATTAAAGAAAAGTGGAGGTAGTGATGGCAGCTACATAGTTGAACTTTTTAAGAACTGGAAGATCCTTTAGAGTACGGAGTACCTCTAGAATATCCAGAATTCATTTGCTTCCCACTCTAATGTTTTACTATGGAATCCCAACTCCTCCCTATCTGTGACACCTGTTAGATTCAGGTGTCAGCTTGTTCAGGTGATAGTGCCCAGTTGTTTGGTCAGGCAATCACTGGCCTAACCATTACTGCAAGGATATTTCCTGGTTGGTTGATAAGCCAGAAAGGCTGGTTTGTTAAATCTTCAGTTAGTTGATTGCATCTGTGGCTTACTACATCTACAATCACTAAGGGTGTGTCTTCCACAAAGAGAAAATATCATCAGTTGGATTTTATCCAATCAGTTGAAGACTCTTAAGGGATAAGAGAGAATCTTCACTTCTTCAGCCAGCCAGCCTCTCCTGTGTAGTTGCCAAGGGCTTTCATCAGAGTTGCCAGCCTCATGGCCTGTCCTATAAATTTTGGACCCTTGAATCCCCATGGTTGCATGAAACACTTTTTAGAAATCTCATATTTACAGATATCTCCTATTAACCTATTGGTTCTGTTTCTCTAGAGAACCATGATTAATATACTATCGTAGTTACTAGCATTTCCACAGTGACTATGGCACCAAGGATCTTTGATGATGCTCTTACTTAAGGTGAGGCAAAACTAAATTGAATAGATTATTATAAACAGAAATAAAGTTGGACATGATAAGAGGAGGCAGAAAGAGAGACAGAGTGGGAGATGGCCATATATTGGAGGCAGAGATTGAGTCATGCCACAAACCAAGGAACAGAGATATAAGGAACAGCTCACCTTTAAGAGAATTTGTGGCTCTGCAAGAACTTTCAGAGTTTGAACCTCTAGAACTGTGAGATGATAAATGTCTGCTGTTTAAGCAAGCTAGTCTGTAGTACTTTGTTAAGTAGCACTGGCAAACTAAGATGGCTACTATTGGTGTATTCGGGTCATTAGTAAGTATGATACCCATTACTGCAATTTAGCTATCACAAGCTATTTGATAATTGTTGGCCTGATTTTATTTAAACAATGTATTCTTTTGGAATGCCTTGGTTACCATGTTTCACTGAAAAGAGAGGTATACATGTAAATCCTCCTGAGATACAGAACTAGATTTCCCTGGGTATAAGGAAGAAGGCTCAAATCAATAGAAATGTGATATTTAGAGATATAAAGAAGAATAAACAACTTTTTTGCTGTCCTGTGTGTTTACTCCATGATCAAAGAGGCAGAATTCTTTTTTAAGTACAATTATTAACTGTGGAAAAATAGTGACTGACTAAGGGAAATTTCTAGCAAATTCTTATTCTATGAAGCCTTTTGAAATGATATTTAGCTAATAGCGGTAAGATTGCTACAGCAGAATTTAAATTGTTCTCTTCCTAAATTGGAAAATAAATCAGAAACAGTAAACTATATTATAGTCTACAAAAAACTATCCTATTAATTTTTTAAAAGTCTTTTAATTTATGAGGAGGCTATGGCAATCTGATACAATAAATGAAGACTTATATAGTTCTGAGTCAAACAATCAAATATTATTGCTTTTTAATCTATTGTACTTTTATAGTCATAAATATAATTTAATTTGAAAATATTAAACTTGTGATAGTACAGAAAGGACTTCATCCTTAAAATGTTGGTTCTGAAAATTTAGAGCTTTAAGAATGAAATACTTTTATGAAATGGGTAAAATTTCCTGGTTATTTTTATGTTGTTAATATATGTACTATAACATACCACCACAGAAGTATCTCTTCTTCAGACATATAAATAACAACAAATACTACTATAATAACCACCTTGAAATGAGCTTTTAATTGGTTTGATGACTATAGTAGCAATTCCCAAAATATGCTGGCTCTGTTTACTTTCAATTTTATTCAGCATATGGGCATAGGAAAGCATTAGCATTTTCCAATTCCAAGGAGGAATGTGTTTAATGTTAAAATAACTCAGAACAGTTTTATGTTTTTCATCATAGAGTTCAAGCAAGAAATACAAATACAGAAACTTGGGTCTGCTGCTGTTATCCTCTATAAAGTTGGTGAAGCTGTCAAAGGTATGACTATTTAGGCTTCTTACTCGCCAATTCAAACACGATACAATATTTTTTCTATCACTGGGTCAGTTTTGAGAATGTTCATATTATGTAGACATGTTTTTGCCTCAGTTGTATCCATCAATTCTGGATATTCTTTTCTAATTTAGTTAAAGTGATTGGTGCCATTATTGGTAGTGGAATATCAGAAAGTGACAGGACCTTGGGCTGGAAATACAGTGCATCAGTCCACACACCCAGCTTGTAAGAAATATTGTTTCTTACATCATTTGTTTCTCAACTAAACTTAATTTCTACTATGATACACCATACTGTTGAGAGATAAAACTCAGTAACTTTGGAGTTATGCCCCTCTTTTCTCAGGCTTGAATCCAGATTATATGGGACTTGTTAAATGCCAAGGCATGGGAGGTGGTGGAGGGAGAATTTGGCATAGATTGTTATCCACCAGCCAATTATGACTACTTTCAGCCTTGCTTCAAAAGAAATAAAAATGTAATGCCTAAGATTTGGAAAGGGAGTAGTAAAGCTGACCCTATTATAAAATAATGCAGTAAGCATTGATTAATAAAATCTAGTAGGCCCAACATGGATACACACATGCTAAGTCCCACCTCAGCAAAACCAAAAACCTAAGTTAGATTCTATTTCTGATA
Organism: Tamandua tetradactyla; assembly: GCF_023851605.1. Classification (NCBI taxonomy): domain Eukaryota; kingdom Metazoa; phylum Chordata; class Mammalia; order Pilosa; family Myrmecophagidae; genus Tamandua; species Tamandua tetradactyla. The sequence goes on along the minus strand of NC_135336.1, from coordinate 31,260,645 downwards.
AATGCCTGGCTTGCCTAGAAAACCAAATTTGAATACAACCCATCAGTTATTGCCAGTTAACCTCCTCATTCCTACCTGCAACAGCTAACTCCATCGTTCCTAAGCAACCACCAGCTTCCCACTTTGTAAGACAACCTCCCCCCACCCCAAGTAAAACAGAAACTTAATGCCCACCAATCAGAACATTTCTTCACTTCCTTCTTCAAATGAGGAGCTTCTCTTTTCCCTGTATGAGCTTCTGCTTTCCTGACACTCAGTGGAACTCCCTTCTACTTTCTCAGTGGAATGCTGTCTGGTTCATGAATCTCTCAGTAAAGCTGTCATATCCTAGATTGCACAGTTTTTTTTTTTCTTTTGTCAGTTTTAGTGATGAGGACAGGACTCAAAAGGCAACAGCTGGTGGCCCTGGACAAGGAGAAAGACAGGTGAAGGGGCCATAGAAGCCTTTGAGTTCTTTGTCCTCTTCACTATCTCCAAGAGTCTGTGAGTGCCTCTTGGATTCAAGCTTCAATCTCTTTGTATTCAGCCTCTCCAATCTCAGTAGCTTTTAGCCCAAATGTTAGTGGGTCAATCTTGTTGATGAGAAAACTCAAATTATAAGCCCAAATCCCTAGCCTTTTGATGCAATCCACAGTTTTAGTTCTGCTGCCACTCGTTTCTTTACCCTGTGTATAAGGTAAGAAGTGAAATGATGAAGAGTGGATCCTCAAGCACTAATATCTTCATTCTTCAATGTCATGTGCTCCAGTATATATTACATGTTAAAAAATTATGGGTCTGGAAGCTGTTTCTATCTAACCAAATAGCAAAGTCTTACCAAAGATGACATAGCATACAATGGCCATTATAGGGAACATTCCAATTAAACGAATTGATTCATCTCAGAATACACTCAACAAAGGTAAACAGATTCAGTCAGCTATCAAAAATCTTCCTACAAAGAAAAGCCCAGGACCAGATGGCTTCACAGGGGAATTTATCAAACATTCCAGAAAGAACTAACACCAATCCTTCTCAAACTTTTCCAAAAAATTGAGGAAAAGGAACTCTACCTAACTCATTTTATGAAGCTAATATCATTTTAATACCAAAACCGGGTAAAGATGCTATTATAGGAAGAAAAACTACAGGACAATCTCCCTAATGAGCATAGACACAAAAATTCTCAATAAAATATTAGCAAATCAAATCCAATAGCACATTAAAAGAATTATAAACCATGACCAAGTGTCATTTATACCAGGAATACAAAGATGGATCAACACATGAAAACTAATGTAATACAGCATATTAACGAATCAAAAGGGAAAAATCATACGATCATCTCAATTGATGCTGAAAAAGCATTCAACAAAATTCAGTATCATTTTCTGATAAAAACCCTCCAAAAGATAGGAATCAAAGGTAACTACCTCAATATGACAAAGGGAATATATGAAAAACCAATAGCCAACATCGTACTCAATGGAGAGAGACTAAAAGCCTTCCCCCTAAGATCAGGTACAAAACAAGGATGCCCACTGTTACCACTATTATTCAATATTGTGCTAGAAGTTCTAGGTAGAGCAGTCAGGTAGGACAAAGAAATAAAAGGCATCCAAATTGGAAAGGAAGAAGTAAAACTCTCATTATTTGCAGATGATATGATACTATACTTTGAAGATCCTGAGTAATCTACAGCAAAGTTACTTGAGCTAATAAATTCAGCAAGGTGGTGGAATATAAAATTAATGTGCAAAAATCAGTAACATTTCTATACACAATCAATGACCTAGCTGAGTAGTCAGTTAAGGAAAAAATTACATTCAAAATAGCAACTAAAAGAATCAAATACTTAGGAATGAACTTAACTAGGGACATAAAGGACTTGTACACTGAAAACTATATAACATTGCTAAAAGAAATCAAAGGAGATCTAAATAGGTGGAAAGACATTCCCTGCTCATGGACAGAAGAGCTAAATATAGTCAAGATGTTAGTTCTCCCCAAGTTGATCTACAGATTCAGCCCAGTACCAATCAAAATTCCATCAACCTACTTTGAAGATTTGGAAAAGCTAATTACCAAATTCATCTGGAAGAGAAAGAGACACTGAATAGGTAAAAGCATCCTAAAAAAGAAGGATGAAGTGGGAGGATTAACACTTCCTGACTTTAAAACCTATTATAAAGCCACAGTGATCAAAACAGCATGGTACTGGCACATAGACAGAAGCAGTGGCCAATGGAATCGAACCAAGAATGCAGAAATAGACCACCAAATCTAGGTCAACCGAATTTTGACAAGCCCCCAAATCCAGGTCAACCGAATTTTGACAAGCCCCCAAATCCTCTAAACTGGGACAAAATAGTCTTTTCAATAATAGGGCATGGAAAAACTGGATACCAATAGCCAAGAGAATGAAAGAGGACCCCTATCTTACACCCTACACAAAAATTAACTCCAAGTGGATCAAACTCCTAAATATAAGAACTAGCACCATAAAACTTTTAGAATAAAATGTAAGGAAACATCTTCAAGACCTAGTAATAGGAGTTAGCTTCCTAAACTTTACACCAAAAGCACAAGCAAGAAAAAAAAAAATAGATAAATGGAAACTCCTCAAAATCAAATCTTCTGCATCTCAAAAGACTTTGTCAAACAGATGAAGAGGCAGCCAACTCAATGGGAGGAAATATTTGGAAAGCATATGTCAGACAAAGGTTTGATGTCCTGTATATACAAAGAAATCATGCAACTCAACTACAAAAGAACAAACAATCCAATTATAAAATGGGTTAAAGATATGAATAGACATTTTCCTGCAGAGCAAATACAGATGGCTCAAAAGCACATAAAGAGATGCTCATTTTCACTGGCTATAAGGGAAATGCAGATCAAGACTACAATGAGATACCACCTCACACCTATGAGAATGGCGGTTATTAAACAAATAGGAAACTAAATGTTGGAGAGGATATGGAGAAACTGGGACACTTATGCACTGCTGGTGGAAATGTATAATAGCGGACACTGTGGAAGACTGGTGGTTCCTTAGGAAACTAAATATTGAGTTGCCCTATGACCCAGCAATAGTACTGCTTGATATATACCCAGAAGAGCTGAAGGCAATGACACAAACAGACATTTGCACACTGATGTTCATAGCAGCATTATTCACAGTCACCAAAAGATGGAAACAAACCAAATGCCCATCAATAGACAAGTAGAGCAATAAAATATTGTATATACATACGATGGAATATCATGCAGCAGTAAGACAAAATGACAAGATGATCAAGTCTTGGGGACATAATGTTGAGTGAATTTACCCAGACACAAAAGGATAGATACTGTATGATTCCACTTTTATAATCAGCATAAAAGTATAATTAAAGGCTTGTTATACAGAAGATAGGGAACTTAGAGTTACACAGAAGCTAGAGATGGGTGAACTGTTACAGGTTGAACTCCAGTGTAAGGGAATAGATAGGAGCGAAGGTGATTCTCTATAGTAATATTACCATATTGAAGATGAACAAGATTGAAAGGGGTTGTATAGACCTATGGTCCCACTGAAATATGAATGAGTTCTCTTAAGAATTACTTCAAAGATATGATTCTTGTGTAAAGAGTGTTTAAGTCCAGGGTACAGGGAGAAAATTGCTCTTGCATGCTATGAGCTATGTTCAGAAGGAAACCATCAGCACTACCACAGCAACAGCAGAGGTAAATAATGGGGTGAGGGACAAGAGTTAATAGGAGGTTTAGATTTCCTATTTGGTGAGGGTGTGTTTATTGGTTTTCTGTCTCCTGGGAACAATTAAATTATCTAACATTGAGAATGTTGATGGACTGTGGACTTTGGGCCCTCTGCATGATGCCCAATGAATGCAGGTGGCTGAAGGATGCACTGCCTGAGAAGAAGATTGGCTAATGATGGTGTATACTTATGAACGAAGATCGTGCTGCTACAAAAAAGGAACAATGTTGTGAGGCATGCAACGATGTGAATGAACATCTGGGACATTTGGTGAGACAAAATAAGCCAGAAACAAAAAAACAATTTTATGGTCACCTTTAGAAAATGCTTATAAGAAAACAGGGACCTAGATTATAAGCTTTTAGAGAAGACACATTAAGTTCAGAGTGTTGATTATTATTTCTGGATTTTGAGAGGCTCTTTTATATATACAACCTGATGCTTAGAGATAAGAACAAAGCCAAACAAGTTGGGGTTAAAGTTATTCAGAACATAGGAGTAAGAATGACAGTGTCTATACTTTAGAACCACACATACTCCTTGAGACCAATGGAAGTAAGGTTTATTTGATCTGGAACTGAAATTTTCTGCACTGCATAATCTGATTCAACCTATCTGTATAGCTCATTTGAACAATTGCAATGCAGAAGCACAGAGTAAGAAAGAGGTCCTTTAATCCTGTATAGATTATTGTAATGCCTAGAAACATCCTAGACTATATTAAGCAGATAATCAAAAAGTATTGTCAAAGCCCCTTGAGGGAGGGAGAAAGAATATGAAACTATTAAATCTTACCACCAGGGAATCCCCTGATACTTTGTCAAACTTTAGGGATAACCAGATCAATAGGCCATGCCCTGGATCATGAGACTTAGTCTTTTGAAGCTTATATAGGTAGCATAGAAGCTTAGACTACCTATAGGCATGCCTGAGAGTTACTTCTGAGGGACCGCTTTTGTTGTTCAGATGTGGCTTTGGTCTCTCTAAGCTCAACCCTGCAAGTGAAATCATTGCCCTTCCCCCTACATGGAACATGATATCCAGGGGTGAAAGTCTCCCTGGCAACATGGGAGATGACTCCCAGGGATGAATCCAGACCGGGCTCCATGGGACCAACAATTACATCCTGACCAAAAGAGGGAAAAGAAATGTAATTAAAATACTCGTGGTAGAGAGAGTTCAAATAGAGTCAAGAGGCTACTCTGGAGGTTGTTCTTACCCAAGCTTCAGGTAGACCTTGCTGCCTCTCATAACCTGCCAACCCCCAACCAGGACCATTCCAGTCAGTCTTGAAGAATACCTAAAGCAATGTATAAGATTCCACAAGGGTTCCAGGCACTAGGATAACTTTCCAGAAACTTACAACCTCTAGATGGTTCCTTGGTCCAGATAAGTCCTGAAACCTAGCCCAGCCTCTCCAGAGCATTGGACAGTTCCATCTCCCTTTCCCATATTAGTGACAGAACCTTTCAATATCAAAAATTTAGAATTGTCATAGTCCAAACAACCCCAAAGAAAGGGATAGAAAGATCAAAGGTGATGGTGGAGTTATACATAGAAGATAGGACTTAACAAATGAATATGAATGCTGAATCATTAAAATGATCTCTTTTAGCCCCCACTATTTTCGAGCAGCTAGAAGTAAAAACCTAAAATTGTGAAATTGTAACCCATGTGAAAGTCTGAAATATGTTCTACAACTAATTGTGGTGCTGTGCTTTGAAATTAATTTTTTTGTACATAAGTTATTATTCACCAAAAAAAAGAAGGAAAAAAAAGTTGATTGTGATGATAAAAAGTATTTAAGCCCTCTAGCCTCCTATATTCTGGAGCAGCTAGAAGGGAAAATCTAAGAGGATCATATGGTAGCCCATGACAAACTCTGGGATCTGTCTTGTAACCACTTGTGAAGAGTGCTTTGAAAGCGATTGCTTTTTTATTTCTTTACTTTGTATATGTGTTATACTTTACAATAAAAAAGTTAAAAAAGGGGGGGGCCTAATTTAGCACCTAATTTAGGCTAAATGGGTTGGCTATTTTAATTGGTATTCAGAGTTTACTAAGAAATTGCAAGAATCTAAAACTAGCTTATATAAACTAATGAGTTTTGTACTTACATGTTTTCTGCATTTCTCTTTTTATGTCTGACTCATGGCTGAAAAATTTAAATAGAAGTTAAAAGTTCTCTGTTTGTGCCTGTCTGTATGTTTGAGGTATGATATTTTCCTACGTCCAGATGGTATTACCAAATTAACTTATAAAACTGCTTAAAAGAGCTCCATTTAAATTGGCTTAAAGATAAATAAGCATTTATATAAATTCATACTCCTAAAGTCCTAAAACTTAAGGAAACCAAATTTTTAATATTTCCAATGAAAAGGAGTATTCATAGAGCTAAGCCAAATGTTTTTTTTTTTTTTTAAAATTCAGGTCACATAATTCAGATAAACCTTTGACAAATGAGACTAGTTTAATATTGTTAGTTAGATTAAAAAGTTATGCATTCTTAATTATCAATATTAAGTACAATACAGCCACAGATTTATTCTACTTGGTAATGTTCTTCGTAAATTTATACTGATTTACTGATAAAATAGGCTAGCATTAATCTATTAGATCTTTAAGATGGTGAAAAATGTAAATTTGTGTTTAATCAAATTGTTATTATTTTGGCAAACTTCATTTTAAGAATGATTGTGTTTAACAGCACATAAATGTTTGAAGACATTTTCCAAGATCTTTTTGATAACTTAAGGGTATGCAGGATATGTTTTGTTAAATAATAAGAGAACAGTTATCACCTAGAGTGAAATGACTAGGTGTCTCAGAATGAGAAGCAGGAATGTATAGGACAAAACCTAAATGCATATAGCAAGTTGTAAAATATTTGTGGAAAAGGAATTTTATATGGCATGATCAGGGTTGGCTAAGATTTGATAGCTTTATGGGATTTTTAAGACTTTCCTTAGCAGACAGTGTCCACACGTAAAATGAGAATTTGGTTTTCTTCCTCTTAAAATGACAATTTTTTTTTTCTTTTGGACTATTGGTCTGCTCTTAATAAGAGGTCATACATATTTTTCTAAATGATTTGAATAATTTTCCTAGAAGGCAATGGTTATGTCTTATCAGAATAGTGTCTTTATACTGACTTGATGGTTTATGTTTTAGAAAACAAGTCTTTGCACTTTTAAAAGAGATAAATCCTTTTCTTTTTTTTCTAACCAATCATATTAAGTCCTGTTTAGTCTCTTATTATCACTTTGGGTAAACAGGGAGCCAAATATTTTTTCATAGCCACCTATTTTCCTACTTAACAAAATCTTGAAAACTTTTTGACAGTTTGCTTGTCAAAAATCAAACCCTAGATGATATCTTATTTATCTCAAACTGCCCTTGAGATTTTCCAAATGGCCCCTGGAATATCTTGAAGAATTTGTTCTTTTACCTTGTAAAAAAGAGGAATGCCAGAAATAGTTTTATTTGATATGGTATGAGTTGCATGGGAAGTGTTGTCAAATTAAGTAGGATTTTATAACCTTCTGTTGGTTAAATTTGTATGGGTGAAACAACATTTCAGAAATTGTGTCAAGTTTCTAGAGATAATGCGAATGTCCTCACTGTCCATGTCCTTGTTCTAATCTGTCTGATATTAGACAACAGTAATATTACTGGTCATAATGCCAGTTATTCTTTAAAAATGTTACATTCACACAAACAACCAAATTTCTTTCAAAATCACATTTTTGTAATGAACTTTCATCTGAGTTTTCACTTTTGTAAAACAGTGAAAAGTTAACCACGGCCATTTTAAGTCTTTTGTCATCTATAGACAACTTTTATTCTGATGCCTCCCTGAAGACACTTGCAATCAGCTACAAGTCAGGTGCTTCATCTTCAACAGAAAGGACCGTCTCTGAAATCAGTTGAAAGGTTTATACCAGGTACTCTGGGGCACAGGTTTCTACTGACATTGTTTAAATAACTTCACGATCGTACCACTGAACTGAGTCAAGATTCCAGAATTCTAGTAAAGAAGCTGATGAGTCATGAGATTGATAACACAAGATCGAATGGAACAAGAACTAATTACCTAGTACTGAATGAACTGTTAAGAATGATTATAGTTTTGTTTCAATTATTACCAATGTTTTAATGTTCTATTTTCTAGATACAAGGAATCCCTTATTCTTTTCATTTGAGCTATCTATAATTCAAAAAACATTCATCTTTTCCCCCTGCCTGTATCCTCTAGGATTTTGAAACTGTTGTTGAATATTCCTAGTTTCATGGCAAAATAATTATTTGAATAGGATCAGTCAGAATCTGTCTTCCTTGTTAACAAGACATAATTGGAAATGCCAATTATATAACCAAGCCTTTTGTCTGGAATTTCATGTTTGAGATGATGCTCATTTAATCAGATGTGACCAGACGCCTAAGGAACTAACGTTGACTTCATGGAAACAATGCTCCAAAAATCTGGTAAAAGCTGGTCTGAGGGTGCATGGGTGGTTCAGTGGTAGAATGCTTGCCTTCCATGAAGGAGATCCAGGTTCGATTCCTGGACCATGCACCCCCAAAACAAAACAAAGCAAAACTGGTGTGGTACCTGGCTCCAGGGTTACCAGCCTTACAGGTAAGCAAAGAAGGTTACATCTGGATTGCAGGTGAAATCTGGTATCAAGTTCTTGGTTTGACTTCCTAGCCTTGAGAGACTTTTATAATTCCAATTGGAGGTTCCTCATGAAAATCACAAACAGAGCAAACTAAGTAGAGTTTATAAAAAAAAAATTTATATGGTAAATTTCCATTCTTGCTGCACATATGTAAATAATTAGGCCAAATGTAATGAAGTCTTATTTTATGATTAATAATGATGTTTTTGAGATTATCTTTGATAAAAAGGAGAATGTCAGTAGAGAAATTCTGCTTCAGTGGGAGACTAAAGCACATTCCTGTTCATTGTCTGAGCTTTTTGTATCTTCATTGTAAAGGTCAGATAACTGCGTGGTTTTGTAACCTATCTGTAGATTAGACTGGATCCTGTCATCTTGCATAGATTGTCTACCCTAAATGCTGGTCAAAAAGCTAACTTAGTATCTTTTGTAAACTGGGCCTCAAAGTGAGAAAAGAAGGTTAATATTTTTAATCCCTTGACCTACCTTAATGCAGCGTTTCACTCTTTCATGTACAACGTCATACCTTCCCTAGGAACACATAACATGAAGCAAGTAGTTACAACTATATCTAGAGGTATGAAGCAGAGCTTTAACACCACCCTAAATTCTCTGCTGGACTTCTAGGTTGAAAATGACAGCTTAATGTGAGTTTTCTTGCAAAAAAGACAGGTTCTAGATACTCTGACTGCCCATGAACAATGATGTATTTATATTAATAAGTCTGGCACAATAGTAAATAACCTGAATATTTAAAGGACCAAGTTAAGGTAATTCATGATATCACTTAAGGCTCAAACATATCAGTAAACAGAGGCCTTTCCTTGTTGTAAAGGCAAATGCTGTAACAGTTGCTAAAAAGCTTTTAGAAAATGTATTCCACACCTGGGTAATGCTTTCAGTTATTTCTACTGAAGTGACTAAGGCACACATTTTACTGAACTAAGCTCTAACTAAGATTCTACAAGCAGGTTGGCATTATCATTGTCCCTACCACCCTGTGCTGGTTGGAATCTGTTATGTACTCCAGAGAAGACTGTTTTCTTAATCCATTCTTGTGGGGGAAGGGGTAAGACCTATTGTGGGTAGGATCTTTTTTTAGGCTCATGGTCTGGAAATCGAACTTGGGTCTCCCGCATGGAAGGCAGGCATTCTACCACTGAACCACCCATGCACCCTGGGGGTAGAATGTTTTGCTTAGGCTATTCCAATTGGATTCAAGATGGGTCTTAATCCTTTACTGGGGTCCTTTGTGAAGAGGATAGAAGACAGTAAAAGCCCAGAGAGCGTACAGAAAAAATGTCATAGGAGAAGCAATTAGGACCTACGGGAGTTGAGAGAAACATTATTGAAATGTTTGAGCCTAACTGGTATCGTGAATTACCTTAACTTGGTTCTTTAAAATATTCAGATTGTTTGTTATTTTTCCAGACATTTTTGCCATTTTGAAACTAGAACCAGGAGACAAGGATTAGCAGATGTTGCCATGTGACAGAGGCATCCTGGATGCCAGCAGCCTTTCCTCAGAGAAGGCATCTTCCTCTTGATGCCTTAATTTGGATGTTTTCATGGCCTTAGAACTGTAAATTTGTAACCCAATAAATCCCCATTGAAAAAGCCAACCCATTTCTGGTATATTGTATTCTGGAAGCTCTAGCAAATCAAACACACTCTCAATTCTCTGGAAGGACAGAGAAAGTAAATGACATTAAGACTTGGACTTGAATTAACTGAGAAAACTGGGTTACCTTGGCCTAATGGCCTTATGACCAATCAAAGCACACCATTTAGAAAACATAAACTTTCTTCCTATGAAATTATAACTAGAACACCTATGTCAATTGGCCTTCATCTTAATTAACATGGACTCCCTGCTTCCCTACAGGAGATAACTAAATATTACAAATCTCTAATGACTTAGGCAAAATATTATCTCCAACAGGTAAGGGATGTATTTCCAGATCTGGATCTCTCTTAGAAGTTTCATATCCTAATTTCCAGCAATTGGATACACTGGAAGTGACATCAATGAAAAACGGCCCTTGACCCATGCTGGAAGGGACACTATAGTAAAACTAGAAGGGATTGAAACTTATGTTCACATCTAACAATTTAAAAAGACTTCTCCAGCTAAGCCTACTATAATCATGCCTAAGAGTCACCCTCAGAGAATCTCTTTTGTTGCTCAGATGTGGCTTCTCTGTCTTTAAGCCCAATTCTGTAGCTAAGCTCACTACCCTTCCCTTTATGTGGGACATGACTTCCAGGGATATAACACAGGACATGATTCCCATGGATGAGCCTGGCCCTGGCAATATGGGTAGACACTGCTTTCCTGACCAACAGGGGGAAAAGAAATGAAACAAAATAAAATGTCAATGGCTAAGAGGTTTCAAACAGAGCCAAGAGGCTATTCTGGAGAGTACTCTTATGCAAGCTTCAGCTAGATAATGCAAATTGCCACTGTATGCCATGCCCCAAACAGCAGTATTCCTGAAAATCCTAAAGAATATCCGAGGCTCTGTCTGAGAGACTCTATACAAGTTTTATTCACTGTGTTTATTTTTCAGAAACCTAAAACCTTCAAATTGTGCCTATGTTAGATAAGCACTGAAATACAGAGGCACCAGTCTCTCCAAGAGTATCAACTAGGTGTATCCTCCTACCCCATAATGTCAACACCATCATTTTGTCATGGTGAAAAATCAACATGAAGAAGTCAGAATGGTCATTATGCAAATATCCCTGAAGATTGGGAGTAGCAGCAAATGAGAAGGAGGAATTGTAACAGAGAGGATGAGATTTAACAAATGATTGTGACTACCAAACTATTATATTGATATTTTTTTTAGTCTCTAGTGTATTGGAACAGCTGGAAATAAATACCTGAAATTGTGGAACTGTAGTCCATACCATACTTTGCAATTTGCTCTGTAATTACTTATTAAACTCTAGTTTGAAATTTATCGCTTTTCTGCATATGTGTTATGCTTCACAATAAAAAAAATGTTTAGAAAAAAGGCTTCCCCACCCAACGATTGGAACTGTGACAAAACCTGTAACCAACACTAGAATTTATTAGTACAAAAAATTGATGGCTTTGTAAGGGAGACAGCTTCTGCCTAAGATCATGGAACAAGACCGTAGAACTCCTATATTCCTGTCATATTCCTTATCATATTATTCCCTATAATTATTGTGGTATTTTTGTTTCTAAACCACTTTTGCATATCTTGTCCATCTTGCTTTGAAAAGTTACACCAAAGATATTTAAATCGTCCCTCTTCCTTCTCCTTTGCTGTAGCCTGAAAAGAAAATACTATCATTCATTTTTTCCAGGTCATTGCAAAAGGAGTCTGACTGACTGGATCTACCAGCATAAACTCTGATCTCCTCATGATCCAGGGTATCCTGTTATCCTGACAGTGTCCAATATTTTAGGGATCCCAAATACCACGTCTTAGAATTAAGCTAGCAAAATCACCCAAATTTATAGTGTCAGGGTTTTACACCCTTTGCCACCCATGCCTTGTTGGAACCTCACAAATGTTGTAAACAGACCTAAGCCCTATTCCCTGATAGCCAGATTCACTATATACTGACTCATGATTGGCCCAGAGGTAATCTCTGGTAATACACTACTATACCACTTGTCTTCATATTGTCAATCCAGGAGACCTGATGGGGCCATTCCTACTGTGTATGATGCTGCATTTAAAAATGACATTTTGACCCCTGTTAGATATAGGAAATTGTTACAATTCCATAGGCAATACGTGGTTAGAAACAGCCAACTCCATCATTCCCAAACAGATAACTGAATTCTCATCAATGTTGTATAACACCTTTGGTGGAAGCATCCGAGACCGTGACCCACACTCTCCATATGCCTGGGCATTTCAATGTCTAGAGGGTTAATTTGTGTCAGGGCAATGTGTAGTGGGCCTCTCAGTAGTTCCATTCAAATGTTATATAAAATCCAAAGTGTCACAATGTACTACCTCACTTAATTTACTCTGCCATGCCAAATGTAAGTTCCCTGGGGGTGTCACTAATATTGGATGGACTTCTTTCATTGGACTCATTTCCTTGGTTAGGAGTTCACATGAATGGAAATATAATCAGGAACTTATCTGTAACAGCAGGAGAAAATGCTGAACACGCTGCAAAAATTATTACTGTGCAACAAAAATCTTTAGATTCCTTAGCTAAAATTGTTTTATATAATAGAGTTGCACCTGACTATTTTCTGGCTAAGAAAGGAAGGGATTGTGCTCTTACCAATACCACCTGCTGAACCTCAATAACACTTTGGGGAAGTCAAAACACAATTCCATGAAACAGTCAGATAATCCACATGGCTCAAGCAAGTCAGTCCTTCATGAGGATTATTATTTGATCTCTTTGATTTCAGTTGCTTTGGGTCCCGCAGTCCTTGACTCAGAAACATATTCTAAACGTTGGGCATTTTACTACTCACAGTAATCATAATAGTCTCCTGGTGCCTTGTACTCTCTCTAAAGTTTTAGTTGCACCCAGCCATATAGCCAAATGGTGTTCATCCATTCAGAGTGACAGAAGCTCAAAGAAAGCAAAAACAACTAACTCCTTAACAAGTGTAACCTAGGTGTCATCACCTACAAGGGCCATCTAGAGCCAGCAGATGGTATCTGAGCATGGCAACAATGCCTTAATTCTGCCAAGGGCCAGATAAAAAAGGGGGAATTGATAAAAGTCAATTCCATGTCACAGCAAAACCAAAAACCTAAGATAGTTTTAATTCCTGTAAATGCCTGACTTGCCCAGAAAACCAAATTTAAATACAGTCAATTCATTATCAACAGTGACTTCCTCGTTCTTAGGCTATCACCTGCTCCCCACTTTGTAAGACCCTTCCTTAAGTACAATGGAAACAATGTCAGCCAATCAGAACATTTCCTCACTTGTTTCTGCATTTACCCTCTATGAGCTTCCCCTTTCCATTTCCTCAGCAGAATTCCCTTCTACTTTCTGAAAGGGATGCTGCCTGATTAAAGAATTGCTCCATAAAACTGAAATCCTAAATCACATGGAAAGGTTTTCTTTTAACACCATCAAGAACCTTAAAAATATTAAATAATTCCAGTTAATCATTTAAAAAATAAATCTAAAATGGGGACAAATGTATGCATAATGATGCTCATTTGAAGAATACTTCTAGCAGGGAAATATTGAGCTGAACATATATATCCAAGAAATATGGAGCACTGAGGAAATTGTTGACTAAAATATGGTTGCACACATATATAAGGGAATATTACACATTCAATAAAAATTATGTCTATAAATAGTTTTAGTAAAAGGGGTGAAATGATTCTGATACACTAAGCTTAAAAAATATGTTATAAAATTAAATGACCTTAACTATGTAAAAATATATATTAAAAATAAAGGAATTACATCAAGATTAAATCAGTGTTTACCTTTGAGTGGTGGGTACTTCTTTTCCTACCTTCTATACTAATAGCATATTTTCAGGTGTGACCCTATGCAGGATATAATTTTCTATAGCATCACCCGCAAATATGAACATACTTCATTGCTATAATAGATGATAATTGAACCACGCAAGTTGCTTTGTGGAGTCTTGTATTTCACCTATCTAACCTCTCTTTCTGGCAAATGAACTCTTGGAAATCTTACAGTGTTTATGTGAAGAAACAGTATTTATTTTAAGTCTGCTTTAAATGTAACAAAAAAAGGCAACAAAAACAAGATAACAAAAATAAAGTCTAGAGTAGGGGGTTTAAAAGCATGGTCCTGAGACCAGCAGATCAGTATCACCTGGAAATGTGTAGAAATACAAAATTGAGCCTCTCCAGAGACTTACTCCAGAAAATCTGGAGGTGAAGCCAAGCATTTTGTTTTTAAATAAATTCTCCAGATGATTCTGGTGCACGTGACAGTTTAGGAGTCACTGGCCTTGAGCAGGAGTCAGCAAACTTCACCCCAGGCCAAATATGCTCACCCTTTGTAAATGAAATTTTGCTGCAATACAGCCTTGTTCATTCATTTATGTATTGTCTATAATTCTTCCAGGCTACAGCAGCAGGATTGAGCAGTTTTGATAAAGACCTTAAGGCCCACAAAGCTGCCCAAACTATTTACTGTTACCCTTTACTGAGAAAGTTTGCTGACCCTATTGTAAACGATAAAGACTTCTTGATTTTTTAGCTTATATATATATTTATTTCCATTTAAAGTACAAAGTCTATCTTAAATATTTTTCTTATGGCAAGTTTTCTATGATAAAGTAACAGTACAGTTATAATTGAATATACCGATATGAATTTTTATTAACGTGGAAATTTTTTGGAATATAGAATGATAATTCTAGCCTACTATCATTAAGTTCTGTTCTAGAAATGTATTAAATCAAAAGAAAAAGTAATTATTAAAAATGAAAGGAAATCATGAAGGTTTATTTATTGCTGTATTTAAGTAAGAGGCAAAATAAATCTAAAGGGTTCCACCTGCTGGTAGAAATAAATAATGACTACAAATTAAAATAGCAACTGTAAAAATACCTGGTAAGTAAAGAATGTCACAAAAATTATGACTCAATGGACGATCATCTAGTTCCTTCATTTAAAAAAGAAATTGACACAGAATGTCAAAATAAAATGAATTGTTTCTAATACATTATACAAAGCATACACATAATAAACATTAATGTTTCTTTAGACTACAAGCTTTATGAAGGCAGGGGCCATGTCTGCCTTGCTCATGGGGTGTTCCCAGTACCTAGTAAGATACAAGGCAAATATGTGTATTTTGTCATATTATTTAGAGTTGTATGAAATACTAAATTGTTACAGGAAGTTTTGTATTTTTAATTTAAAGATAAAAGGCCATAAAATTAAGTTATGAAATCATAGAAAACACAGTTTTGTAATAATTTCACTTCTTAAATGGAAATTCTTAATTGAAGAATTTATCATAAATAGATAGTAACACATTTTATTTCCTAGAAAGATAAACCTGTCAGTCTAGAATGGGTATGTAATGCTGAGGTAAAAAAATGATCCCCAAATTTCTGTGGCTTACAACAAAAGTTTTATTTTTTTTTCTTGATCACATCCTCTTTGGCTTGGCTGTACCTATACTCCACATATGATTTCATTTTGGGAACCAGGCTATGGAAACAAGCCCATTTGTAACATAACCAGGCATCTGACACAGGCAAGAAAGATTTGGCCAACCATGGACAATCTTTTCTTTTTTTTTTTTAAACAGCTTTACTGAGGTATATTTACATACCATGAATTTGCCCATCCTAACTGTACAATGCAATGATTTTAGGTAAATTTACAGAGTTGTGCAACCAGTCATCACATCCTGTTTTAGAATGTTTCCATCACCCCCAAATCATCTATGTCCATTTGCAGTGAGTCTCCATCCTACTTCCAGCCCTGGGCAACAATTACATGCTCTGTGTCTCTTAAGATTCGCCTTTTATGGACATTTCATAATAATGGAATCATACAATATGTAATCTATTATGTCTGATTCTTTCACTTCATGTAATGTTTTTGAGGCTCATCCATGCTGTGGCATATATTGCATCAGTAGTTTGTTTCCTTTTATTGCTGAATAATTTTCCATTAATGTTCTATCACATTGTTTTTATCCACTGGTCAGTTGATGGATATTTGGATTGTTCCACAATTTTGGCTAGTAAAAATAATGTAGTTATCTACATTTGTGTACAAGATTGCTGAGGATTTATGTTTTTATTTGCTTTGGATAGGTATCTTAGAGTAGAATTGCTGGGTCATATAATGAATTTTTTTTTTTTTTCAGCATTCCAACATAATTACATTACAATTAGGCAGTATTGTGCTGACCATTTTTTTTTTTTTTAGACATCATACCATTCTACATATGCAATCAGTAATTCTTAACATCATCACATAGATGCATGATCATCGTTTCTTAGTACATTTGCATCGGTTTAGAAGAACTAGCAGTATAACAGAAAAAGATATAGAATGTTAATATAGAGAAAAAAAATAAAAGTAATAATAATAATAAGAACAAAACAAACAAAACAAAACAAAACAAAAACCTATAGCTCGGATGCAGCTTCGTTCAGTATTTTAGCATGATTACTTTACAATTAGGTATTATTGTGCTGTCCATTTTTGAGTTTTTGTATCTAGTCCTATTGCACCGTCTGTATTCCATCAGCTCCAATTACCCATTATCTTACCCTGTTTCTAACTCCTGCTGAACTCTGTTACCAATGACATATTCCAAGTTTATTCTCGAGTGTTGATTCACATCATTGGGACCATACAGTATTTGTCTTTTAGCTTTTGGCTAGACTCACTCAGCATAATGTTTTCTAGGTCCATCCATGTTATTACATGCTTCATAAGTTTATCCTGCCTTAACGCTGCATAATATTCCATTGTATGTATATACCACAGTTTGTTTAGCCACTCGTCTGTTGATGGACATTTTGGCTGTTTCCATCTCTTTGCAATTGTAAATAACGCTGCTATAAACATTGGTGTGCAAATGTCTGTTTGAGTTTTTGCCCTTAATTCCTTTGAGTAGATTCCCAGCAATGGTATTGCTGGGTCGTATGGCAATTCTATATTCAGCTTTTTGAGGAACCGCCACACTGCTTTCCACAGTGGTTGCACCATTTGACATTCCCACCAACAGTGGATAAGTGTGCCTCTTTCACCGCATCCTCTCCAGCACTTGTCATTTTCTGTTTTGTTGATAATGGCCATTCTGGTGGGTGTGAGATGATATCTCATTGTGGTTTTGATTTGCATTTCTCTAATGGCCAGGGACATTGAGCATCTCTTCATGTGCCTCTTGGCCATCCGTATTTCCTCTTCTGAGAGGTGTCTGTTCAAGTCTTTTTCCCATTTTGTAATTGGGTTGGCTATCTTTTTGTTGTTGAGTTGGACAATCTCATTATAAATTCTGGATACTAGACCTTTATCTGATATGTCGTTTCCAAATATTGATTCCCATTGTGTAGGCTGTCTTTCTACTTTCTTGATGAAGTTCTTTGATGCACAAAAGTGTTTAATTTTGAGGAGTTCCCATTTATTTATTTCCTTCTTCAGTGCTCTTGCTTTAGGTGTAAGGTCCATAAATCCGCCTCCAATTGTAAGATTCATAAGATATCTCCCTACATTTTCCTCTAACTGTTCTATGGTCTTAGACCTAATGTTTAGATCTTTGATCCATTTTGAGTTAACTTTTGTATAGGGTGTGAGATATGGGTCTTCTTTCATTCTTTTGCATATGGCTATCCAGTTCTCTAGGCACCATTTATTGAAGAGACTGTTCTGTCCCAGGTGAGTTGGCTTGACTGCCTTATCAAAGATCAAATGTCCATAGATGAGAGGGTCTATATCTGAGCACTCTATTCGATTCCATTGGTCGATATATCTATCTTTATGCCAATACCATGCTGTTTTGACCACTGTGGCTTCATAATATGCCTTAAAGTCAGGCAGCGCGAGACCTCCAGCTTCGTTTTTTTTCCTCAAGATGTTTTTAGCAATTCAGGGCACCCTGCCCTTCCAGATAAATTTGCTTATTGGTTTTTCTATTTCTGAAAAATAAGTTGTTGGGATTTTGATTGGTATTGCATTGAATCTGTAAATCAATTTAGGTAGGATTGACATCTTAACTATATTTAGTCTTCCAATCCATGAACACGGTATGCCCTTCCATCTGTTTAGGTCTTCTGTGATTTCTTTTAGCAGTTTTTTGTAGTTTTCTTTGTATAGGTCTTTTGTCTCTTTAGTTAAATTTATTCCTAGGTATTTTATTCTTTTAGTTGCAATTGTAAATGGGATTCGTTTCTTGATTTCCCCCTCTGCTTGTTCATTGCTAGTGTATAGAAATGCTACAGATTTTTGAATGTTGATCTTGTAACCTGCTACTTTGCTGTACTCATTTATTAGCTCTAGTAGTTTTGTTGTGGATTTTTCCGGGTTTTCGACGTATAGTATCATATCGTCTGCAAACAGTGATAGTTTTACTTCTTCCTTTCCAATTTTGATGCCTTGTATTTCTTTTTCTTGTCTAATTGCTCTGGCTAGAACCTCCAACACAATGTTGAATAATAGTGGTGATAGTGGACATCCTTGTCTTGTTCCTGATCTTAGGGGGAACGTTTTCAATTTTTCCCCATTAAGGATGATCATATAATGAATTTTAAGCAAGTCAAACTTTTATAAAGGTACTGTATCAGTATATATTCCATCAGCAATATATGAGGACTCCAGTTTCTCAATATCCTCACCAGCACTTGTTAATATCTGTCTTTTTATTATAGCCATTCTAGTGGGTATGAAGTGGTATTTTGTTACAGTTTTAATTTGCATTTTCTAATGTAAATGACTAATGAGGTTGAGCATCATTTCATATACTTATTAGTCATTCATATGTTTTTGGCGAAAGGCCTATTAATCTCTTTTCCTATTTCTTTTGAGTTGTCTTCGTACTGAGTTTTAAGTGTTCTTACATATTCTGGATAGCTATCTTTATAAAAGACAGCATATGGATTGTCTTTTCATTTTCTTAACAGTGTCTTTTGAAAAGTCATGAAATACAGTTTGTAAACTTTTAAAAATCTTATGCATTATACATTTGATGTTACATAGAAGAACACTTGGCCTAACTCAAGGTCATGAAGATATCTTACTATGTTTCCTCCGGAAGTTTTATAATTTTAGTTCCTACATTTAGACCTCAGATTTACTTTGAGTTAATTTTTGTATTTGTTGTGGAGAAGACAGTCTCATTCTTCATTTATCCCTTTTACATTTCTGACTAGTTTGACAATCTGTTGCTTATCTTAAATTTATTCTAAAGCTAGCTGTAATGTTTTCCTTTATCAATTGTTTGACACTGAGATTACTATTATTTTTGACAATGCCTTGTGTATAGGATTTCCCATTCTACTCCAAATCAAACTAATCCTCTCTGGCAGCAAACCTGATGATTTTCATAGCCTGCACCACCTGCGGTGTCTGAGCAGCCCCAGACTCAAATACCACTCCTATTGTTCTTACCTGTGAATAACTGCTTCTCAATTAATTGTATTCCTTGATTAATTTTCAGAGTTTTTTT
This sequence comes from Tamandua tetradactyla, assembly GCF_023851605.1. Classification (NCBI taxonomy): domain Eukaryota; kingdom Metazoa; phylum Chordata; class Mammalia; order Pilosa; family Myrmecophagidae; genus Tamandua; species Tamandua tetradactyla. The sequence goes on along the minus strand of NC_135336.1, from coordinate 31,241,076 downwards.
TTTTTTTCTCAAGTGTCCAGCTTTATTGGTTTCTTTTCAGGGAGAGCATTTGCCATGCTCCTCACTCCATCATTCCAAAGATCCCCCGCCTGCCCGAAGAAGCTTTTAAATGTCTTAAAATGTTATAAAATGCATTATTTCTGTCCACATTTCAAGAGCCAGAGTAAGTCACATGGTCATTCCAAGTTAAAAAATGTGAGACTATATAATCTTCTACAGGAAGGGTCATCAAAGGGAGGACAGGATGGGCAGCCTCTGACGTGGCTCCCATTGATTCCCACATTCTGGTGTTCAAACCCTTGTGTTAGCTCCTCCCTGTTAGTATGGTCTGGACTAAGTAACTGGCTTCTGACATATAAAATATACCCAAAGTAATTACAATATGCCTGGAACTGGACTGGGTGCTTCTCGTCATATGTAAGCTCAATACTTCTAAATGGATCGAATTTTATTGGGTGACTTTCCATGGGACTATACTCTGGCATTTGCCCTGAATTTCTATTCTTATTTTGAAAAAATCATGTAATAGTATGGTGATGAGTCCTCTATTTCCAGAAATTAATTATAGAAATATTTCTAAGCCAGAGCAAAGGAAGAATATTTTTGAAAAATGAGATTTACTAGGGCATCACTTAAGGGGACAATCTAATATCTCATTGATATTTTGTAATTATTAAATGTGTGTGTGTGTGTGTGTGTGTGAAATTCATGCTCTTCTTTTTTTTTAATTAGACATATAATAGATTCCCATATACCACCCTACTACTACCAACTTACAATGGTGTGGAACATTTCATATAATTCGTGAAAGCATATGTCTGTTGTAATATTAACTACAACCCATGTTTAACTTCAGGCTCACTGTTTGTGTTGTGCAGTTCCATGTAACTTTTTTTTATTGTACTAACATACCCAAACTAAAATTTCCCCCTTTTAACTACATTCAAATATATCATTCAGTGGTGTTAATTACATTCACAATATGTGCTACCATCACTATGATCTGATACCAAAATTTCCCAGGAAGAAACTGTACATTTTAAGCCTTAACTCCCTATTCCCTACTTCTACCCCATCCTCTGGTAAACTATATTGTAATATCTGACTCTTTGAGTTTGCTTATTTTAATTATTTCATATCAGTGAGATCATACAATATTTGTCCTTTTGTGTCTATCTTATTCCACTCAACATGATGTCATCAAGGTTCATCCATATCGCATATTTCAGAACATTTCTTTTTACATTTTGTGTAACTGCTGCATTTTGTCGATCCATTCATTGGTTGATTGATGCTTGGATTGCTTCCATCTTTTGGCAATTGTGTATAAAGCTGCTATGAACATCAGTGTGAAAATCTTTGTTTGAATCCCTGCTTTCAATTCCTTTGGGTATATGCCTAGAAGTGGGATTGCCAGGTCATATGGTAATTCTGTGTTTTCTGAGGAACTGCCAAACTGTCTTCCATGGTGGCTACTTCATGTCCTCTCTAACACTTGTTATTTTCCATTTTTTAATAGCCTTTCCAGTGGGTGTGAAATGGTATGTCTTTATAGTATTGATTTACATTTCCCTGGTGACTAATGATATTGATGATATTGAGCATGTTTTCATGTTTTGTTGTTTTTTTGCCATTTGTATACCTTCTTTAAATGTCTACTCAGGCCTTTTGTACATTTTTAAATGTTCTGGATATTAAATCCTTATTAGATTTTTTTTTTTTTTGATGGCTAGGGCAATGAATTACCACTATTTCTGTTGGTAAGAGCATAGCATTTAAGAGATTGGGTATTTTATGATAGGGCTTAATTAGGAGAAAGCCTTGCTCTTTCTACACTGCTGTGTGAACATGCAGGACCAGGAAGGCATATCCTTTTTCCTTAGACTAGTTCTAGAGCTCAGATGAGGGCAATTAGTCTTGCTTTTTGAGCTAAAGTCCCTGGGGGCAGGGCTTTGGCACCACTCAAAAGCCCTAGTTTGGCCATCTCGTACTTTGCTTACTTTCTTTCTTTCTTTTTTGTTTTTTTGGTTAATAAAGCTATTTTTTTAGAAATAAAAATATTTTATAAACTACAGCAGAAGTTTTGTCCTGCTTTACTTTTACATATTTACTAGGGTTATGTTAATGAACAGGTAGAACATAATTTGTATACCTTCCTTGTTTCTCTTTTAAAGTCCTTTTTGTTGAGGATGAAGTTCTAATTAAGAGCAGACAGATTTAGATTTAGATGAAAGTAGTGTAAATAACCAGTAAATTTGGTTATTATACAGATCAGTATTAGGATATGACATGTACAGTGAGAATATTAAGTTTTTAGGAATTTTATACAATTTCTAAAAATATGACAAATTTTAGCTTTATAGAAGGGTAGAAAATTTTTTAATTATTATGATATTGAAAATGTTAAAAAATTTTAGCACTTTTACAAGGTGAAAGAAAAATTTTTTCTTTCCATTTTCCATTAAAAGTGTTTTCCATTAAAAGGTGTAAAGATAAAGGATAATAAGGTTAACAACTAAACATTCACAGGATATTACTTTGATATGATATAACATTTTTATCCCCTAGACAAAGTATTCAGATGGTTAAGAAAAAATTTTTATAAGTTCTCATTGAGAGCAGTTTGAGAATAGCGTTGACAGAATTCATTTTTATAAACTTATTATAACTTTTTGCAGCTAGTAGTGACTATTAAAAAAAACTTTCTCAAACTTTCCACATCCATCTAGGGCTTGCAGTCAGCAATGGACTACAAAATTCACTTTTTAAACTTTCTACAACTTTCTTTTTTTTACTCAGCTAACAATGACTACAGCAAAGAAAATTCATTTTTATATTGGGAATATGTTAGTTTACAAAATTAATACTTTGCAAGACTGTGCTCTGAGGCAGTTGGAGACCTTAGCAAGGTCTGATGCTAGGCTATGCGGATTATTTTGAAAATCATGTGGTAGTACCATTTAAAAGAGCAGGGTTGGAATTTTATTCTCAAATTTCTGCCATTCAAAAGTAAATAGGTGACAAAATTCTCACCTGCCATGCCAGAGACCCAGGTTTGATTCCAGGAGCCTGCCCATGCCAAAAAAAAAAAAAAATTGTAAATAGGTGTTGAGAGTTAAGGTGAAGAGCGATAAAAAGAAATGTGTATTTTAAGATTTAGGACTTAAAATTTGAACACAACCAGGGGCTATTTAGTGGGCTTGCCCTGAGATGCCTTTATTCCATAAGGATGGGTTTATCTGCATAAGGATTTCCTTTGAGATGCCAAGAGGCCTCTGATCTAGAATGAGTCTTGGGGCAAATAAGGGGTAAACACTAGCTGGGTTTACTAGTCTTATGGTGGCCCCAAGAAGTGAAGAAGATCCCTCCATAGAAGGGGGTGGGGTGTTCAGGGACAATGTGAAATTGATGGAACACTATAATGTCCTTGAGCTTACAAAGGAGAGGCATAGTGAAGATTTTAGTTTTGGCTTTACCGTAACTCCCACAACTAGGCAAGTCTGAGTGGAGGTAGGCCCAGAGTGGCAGTTTAGGACAGAGTGGCTCCAGTGTTAATCAAGTAATTAATAATTTTACCTATGATGTTGAATGTCACCTGGGGCTCTTCTAAGTTGATTAGGTATGAAGTTAGCAGAGCCATATGTGGCCCTGGGAACCCTCTATCTTCTTCACTTACCACAAGGGGGACTTAGGGGTTGTCCTGCCTCTCCCCTCCTTTAGGAGACAGTGGAATTCCTGGACCTGAAGTCTATGTTGGTGACACCTGGGGCAAGGCTGCTTTGGGTCCCGAGGCTAAGGGTTGTTTCAAGGTTTCTGGTACCCTCTTTGCCAGTGGCCCTTTGACTAACAGTTAAAGCAAGGCCTTTGAGGCTTAGAGCCACAATTTGGGTGACCTCGTGAGGACAGGACTCTGTTAACAGTGACTACAATAAGCTGAGCCTGTTCTCTGGTCTTTTGCTTGACTCTCTTTGCCTTTTCCTCCTCCCTAGCCTTGTTTTGATTGTTAAAGATAGAAATGGCAGTTTTTAATAAGTCATTAGTGGGAGTTTGCGCGCCCATGGAGAGCTTTTGCAGCTTTCTCTGAATGTCAGGGCAGACTGGCTGATGAAATGAGTGCTCAGCAAAATTTGACCTTCCTGGAAATCTGGACTTACATTAGTAACTTTTTAAGCCTACTACTAGCCTCCTCTGAAACAAAGCCAGGTTTTCCTTTTTCTCCTGAGTGATTTCCCTTAGTTTATTATAATTAACCAGTCTACTGTTTTGAAACTCTTGTGTACCCAGAAAAGCCATGTTCTTTAATCCTAATTTAATACTGCTGAGTGTGATCTTTTTTTATTAAGTTGCTTCCATGGAGATGTGAGCCACCCAATTATGGGTGGGACCTATTGATTAGGTGGTTTCCAAGGAGATGTATCTCTACCCATTCAAGATGGGTGGGGTCGTTTAGGGGGGAACCACTTTGGAAAAAGCTTCAGAGCCAACACAGAAAGAGACATTTGGAGATGCAGAAAGAAAATGCCCCCGGGGAAGCTCTCTTCCAAAGGACCTGCAGATGCCAGCCATGTGCCTTCTTGGCTGGAAGCTGAAAGAAGTGTTCCAAACCATTGGCCTTTCTTGTGTCAAGGTAACTTTCCCTGATTGCCTAATTTTGGGTGTTTTTATGGTCTTTAGAACTGTTAACTTGTAATTTAATAAATTCTCTTTATAAAAGCTAACCCATTTCTGGGATATTGCATTTTTGGCAGCATTAACAAACTAAAACAACCAGCTTAGTGGTACATTTTTTAGGCTTTTTATAAAAAAAGTTTAAAAATCAGATTATTAAAATTTTTTTCCTCTAATGGAAATTGAGACATGAGCATAACACAAGCAAAAAGTCTCTCTTAGGTCCTTATTTTGATAGAGCTATAGATATCCGAGCGAAAGGAATTTCTGGTTACTTTCCCTGTCTTTTACAAACTGGAAGATGGTATTATAATTGAGAGTCCCATTGGAGGGCTATGTGTCCCCATCTTTTAACTTATATTGATTGTTGGCATTTCCCATTTCTCTGGAAAAGGCATAAAAGAGGAGACTCCCTAGCACCAGTGTGAGTGTGACCATGTGATGTCCCAGTGCATGCCAGAGCTGCGTGTTCTTCTCTCTGCCAGCCCAATCACTTGGAAACACAAGGAGTGAAGTCCCCAGGTGTTCCCAGGATGTTCCTCTCTGGGAGATGTTTAGACTTCCACTTCTGAGGTGGGGGCGTCCGCTGTTCCTGAGGGAAGTCTAAGAAAGTGCTCCCAGGAATACTTTTGTCCTCTAAGTTTCCTGTTTCCTGAAGGCTAAAAAGAGAGCATAATTTAGAAGAGAAGCTTTATATTTGAATGCAATGGATTTTAATAGAGACTAAATGATGATTCTACAGGTGGGGGGTATTTAAAAATGGATTATTTAAAAACATCTGCTTCCTTCACAAAGAAGAATCATGAAGAAGAAGTTCCTGGCAGCTGTTTTGGACATAGCAAAATTTGCAAGAGCTCTTCATGGGTTTGTTTTGATATAAGGTTATAAAAACTGTTTGTAAGGAATTTCTTGCCACTTTTCCTCCCTCTCACAAAACAGATTTAATTGTAAGATAGCATTATAGTTGGCTATCCTATTCATGGGCCAATGTTGGATGTCTTCAGGTGATATTGTGGCCAGGCAGTATTGCAATAGAAAATAAACTTTTTCCTTTTTATCTCTGTGGTGGGAAAATCATCCCAAATTTGTAGTTGACCAGAATACTGGAAGCACTACCCATTTTAAGGAAGAGAGACTAAAAGGCAGACTTCCATACTGATGCTCATTGTCCTGGGTTGCTGGCCTGCCATTCCAAGTGCTGATCCCTTGGGCTCTTGAGATTAGGTTTCCTATCCCCAGGTGTCCCCAGGGTCCTCAAAGACTCAGGAGACAGATGACCTGGCACCACCTTGAACCTGTTGAGTTGACCTACTTCTTTTCCTGGGTAATTGTGTTCTTAAATTACTGCCTAGGATACTACCTAAGAGAATAGAAAGGATCTACCACAAAGAAAGAAACTCTAAGGAGGAGATCTTCTGGGTGCCAGCCATGGGTGTTGTCATGATCAAGCTAGAGGGAAAGAACATGTGGCAAGGAAATCGGGCTCCTTTTAAGAACATGGCATAGTATGCTTTTCAGGCAATTAGAGGTCTCTAGGTTATGAGCATACTGTAGCCTAAACTAGAGATGACTCCTTAAAATGTTAAAGACAACATCTAGTTTGCTATAGGAATGCTTAACCCAGAATTCTGTGTTACAGCAGATGGAATGTCTTAGAAGGCATTGAAAGCCAGACAGAGGAGAAAGAGGGAGACTCTTATGGAGGCAGAGGAGAGGACCTCTGTGGAAGAGGTGAAAAGAACAGATTCAGCAGAAGTATCTGGGTCCTCAGAGGGGAGGAAAAGAGAGAGTATGGGGAAGTCTCAGAGAGAGAGAGATTCAATTAAGCTCCTATTGGAATTCAGCATGACATGGGGAGAAGCCCCCAGTCAAGTCCCAAAGGGTGGTATCACCTGCCACCCTGAACCTATTTGGATCTACACAGTGTGGAGATGGGACCTCTGCCACCTCTGAAGAGGGAACCAGAGGCTCAGAGTGAACTGAATTTATGTCCTGGGGGAACCGGATTAGAGCCCTTAGATTCCTAGAGACACAGAGTTGCATGAGGACATAGAAGAAGATAGCAGTGAGCCAAGCAAGAAGAAAAAAGCAAAAGCATGTGGCCAAGCCTCCTGGTATTCACTAGTCCAGATGGTCAGAGAGAAGTGTTCTCCTGCCTGACTTGCCAAAACATGTTGCTGGATTTCAGCTTCGAGGTTGTTGGCCATTCTGTGAGAAAGAATTTAAGGACACAGTCCAAAGTGTAGGAGATAGAAAATTTATTGAGAACACATGTGAAAGGACATGCAGACACTCTTGCAAAGACAGATGTGAGGGAGACGAGATCTGTCATTATTTCTTTGAATATTCCTTCTTCCTCTTTCTCTCTTTCTTCTCTTTCTGGGACCCCCATAATACATGTGTTGGTATGCTTGATGATGTCTTAGAGGTCCTATAGGCTATTTTCACTTTTTATAATTCTTTTTTTCTTTCTGGTCCTCAGCTGGAGTCATTTCAATTATCTTAACTTTGAGTTCACTAATTCTTTTTTCTGCCAGTTCCAATCTGCTACTGAAAACCTCCTGAGCATTTTTCATTTCAGTTACTGTGGTCTCAGCTCCAGTAGTTCTCTTTGATTCCTTTTAAACATTTCTTTCTCTTTATTGAGGTTTGCATATTATTCATTCATTGTTTTCCTGATCTCCTTTAGTTTGCTTCTGTATTTTCCTTCATATTCTTGATCGTATTGAATATCATTTTTTTTGAAGTCATTATCTGGTATGCCCACAGTCTGGTGTTCTTCACTGATAATTTCTGGATTTTTATCCTCTTCCTTTGGATGGGCCATTATTTCCTGTTTTTTTTTCATTTGTCTTGTAAACTTTTTTATACATATTATGTTTTATTATTTTAAAGAGCTCATTGTGGGATTTTTTTCCCCCACAGATGTCTGTTTCTTGAGTTTGTAACCAGCTGGTGATATGATAGAGATTTTCTTGAGTGTCAGTCCTCCTTTAAGGAATGCCTGTCCAAGATGAATGCAAAATGAAGGGTCCTTACTGTCTTTTCTGGGCCTATGTCTTGTTGTGGCTTTTTGCTTGCTAGTGACCTTAGGAGTTTCCCTGCTTACAGGAGTTTGAATACCCCTTCTATTTTCCAGGAGACAGACTCTGTCCTTCCCCTGGATGTTCCACTGCAGGATTTAAATCAGATAATCTTTTGCCCTAGGCTGTCTGCCTCAATTATTTCCTACACTGCTTTCTTAACTCAAGCTGCCTTTGTCTGGAGGACAAATTCTGGGAGTGGGTCATGCAGGAGAAGAGTGTCTCAAGTCAGTCTTTCCCAGCTGAAACAAAGCCAGAAACCCACAGAGGTAGTACCAGCTGTCTCTAAACTTCCCTGGAGAGGGGATGAGGGAAGGGCCATATAGGGCACCAGTAGCTTTTTCCATGGTTTTCCAAAGCTGTGTTCTCTTGACTCAGCCAATGCCTATCAAATGGACACCTTCAACTGTGCTCCACATCTCTGAGGAAACCTACAGACTTTAAATCTCCTCCTTCACTGCCTTTGTCTGGGGTAGGTTGGAAAAATAGCCAACCTCAGGGCTGGGCCCCAAGCAATCCAAAATAGTTAATTAAATCCATGGTCAGCAATCATCCACCCCACCTCCACCCTCCATCTTGGGTAAGTGGATTTTTCTGTCTCTTTCTGGCACCAGCAAGCTACATCAGGGACCAGACCCCATTGCTGCCTACCAAAAATGTGGAAACCCAATCCAAGTGTCCATCAACCTATGAACAAGATACAGTATTATATGGTACATGCAATGGAATATTATTCAGCCAGAAAAAAAAAATTTGATATATGATACTGTAGCAGGCAGCCCGTTTGTCCAAGCTACTTCCTGATGCAGCAGACAGGCCTCTGTTTACTTAAGCCATTTCCTCCTTGAAAAGTTTCCCAGGCCCCAAGAATGGTCAAAACTGCACATAGGCAGGATGAGAGAAGTCCCTGTAAAAAACCTCCTCTGAGACTACTCATCCGCTTTGCTAAACTCAGCTTTGCAACCCTTCCTCAGCAGCACACATGCAGCCAATCGCTTCCCTCGAGCATCGCCAGTTGCCATATTAAGAACACCCTACCTCTAACGAGCTACCTTGTCTATAAAAATCTTGTACCAGCCCTGTTTGGGGCTTAGACTTTCAGAGATGACTCAGCTGAGCCTTGTGCGCACAGACTAGTAAAGCGTGCTTCCTGAAACTTCAGAGCCTCGATCCTGGTTCTTCCAGAGTTTCACATAATGTTCCTGGAGGCTTGCAGCCTCAATCCTGGTTTCCCACTACAATACTATGTGGGTGGACTTTGAAGACATTGTGTTAAATAAAATAAGATACAAATGATCAATTATTGTATGATTCCACTTATATGAAATACCTGGAATAAGGAAATTAATAGACAAGGGAATTAGATTACAGGTTACCAGTAGCTAGGGCAGGTGGGAGGGGATATGGAGAGTTTTTGCTCAATAGGTACAGAGCTGCTTTTTGGGGTTATTGAAAAAAATTGATGCTAGATGTTGATGATGGTAGCACTATACTGTGAATGTAATTAATATCACTGAAATGTACACATGAAAGTGGTTAAAATGGGAAATTTTTTGTTGAGCTATGTTACCACAGTAAAAATTAAAAAGGGAAAAAAAAGAAAGAGAGAGAAAGAAAAAGAGACGTGACAGCTAAAACACTGTATTCAGTTAAAAATATAAAAGGAGACTCTTCCGATGAGGACAGTATGGAAAAGAAGAATAAAAAAGTAGCTTTACAGTGGAGAAAACTGACAAACACTGTCTAAAGTCAGGTAACTAAGGTCAATATCATTTTACCTCTGTGGAATTTCAAATACTTTACCCAAGTCTAATCATGAGAAAAACATCAGGCAAATCCCAATGAGGAACATTGTATAAAATAACTGACCAGTAATCCTCAAGACTGTTAAGGTCATCGAAAACAAGGAAAGTCTGAGAAATCGTCACAACTAGGAGGAACCTAAGCAGACATAATGACTGAATGTTAGTGGTATTCTGGATGGGATCTTAGGAAAACTAAGGAAATCTGAATAAAGTATTGACTTTAGTTAATAACAATTTATTAGTATTTTCACTAATAGTGAAAAATCTACCATACTAATGTAAGATGTTAATGATAGGAGAAATTTGGTGTGGGGTTTACAGTTGTTTTCTGTATTATCTTTACCATAATCCTGTAAATCTAAAACAGATCTAAGTTTTTTGTTATTAAAAGGTAAAAGGGGAGAACATCTCATTTGTAAAGCAACAAATTATTAAATTCCTATAAATTAACAAAAACACACAGAATCTATGTGAAGAAAACAACTTTTCTAAATAGACAAAGGGATCAAAAAAAGACTTGAAAAAGAGAGGAACATGACATGTCCCTGGATCAGAGGGCCAAATATTATAAAGTCTTTTCTTCCCATATTTATTTATAGCTTCAAAATCATTCCAGATTTATCAGTAATATTTCTCATTGAACTGGACAAAACTTTAACAGATATATTTTACCTGATAGAACAAATGGGCAGTGATATTCAAATTATATTTTGAAAATAAAATTGGTAACTTGTCTATCAAATTATTAAGATATCTTACAAAGCTATACTTGTTAAAACAGTGTAACGCTGGTAAAGCAATATACTTTTTTTTCAATAAATACTATTTATCACTTTTCTAGGCACAGGAAATACAGTGTTGAAGAATCAGACATTGTTTCTGACCTCATGGAGATTAGTCCTTTGGAAAAGGTAGAAATTGTTCACTGCAATAACAGTACAAACATACTGAGTGAATCAGGGGAAGACTTATTGGAGGAAATTGCATTTAAGACTTAAAGGGTGTTAGGTATAGAAGGGAAAGAGTTAAAAGAATCCAATGGGCAAAGTAAACAACCTTTGTGAAGTCCATTTGTGGGAAAATGTCCAACATGACTGGAATCTAGAAACCAAAAGAAAGACTGGTGAGAAGGAATTAAGAGTGTTAGGCAAGTGCCATATAACATCAACGCCTGTTATAGGTTTTAGCATTTACCCTAGGAGACAATGGGAAGTCATTGGTAATTTTTAAGCTGGGTAGAGACACAATCAAATTAGCATATATAAAAGGAATGAATTATAAGGGAGCCAGAAGGTATGCTGGGAGATGGGAAGCTATTGCAATAGATGAGATTATGGAAATTTGAATATAAAGAAAGGAATAGCATGATGACGGAGGTTTGAGTTGTAATTGTGGTAGTGGGGATAAAGAGAAATGAACAGATAAGAGAAGTATTTAGGAGAAAATTGATTTTTATCAGGAGAGAGACTTTCTAAACATAGCAACAATTAAAAAAAATAAAACAAAATTGATTTGACTACATTAATTTTGTTTTTAGTTTTATACATAGAAATACCAATCATATGATAAAACACTCAAGAGAAAGGAGTCAATGTTTGTATTGACAAAATAAGAGAAAAATGAATACCCCAGTGAAAAATAGCCAAAGAACATTAATTGTCAATTTATGAGGAGAATAAAAGTTAACAATGACTATATAAAAATATTAAAACTCAGCAATGAAACTATATAAGCAATAATCAAAGAAATGAAGAAGTATAAATAATGTAGTACTAATTTTAATTTCTGGAATAGGCAGTTTAAAAACTTATAATACCCAGAGTTGGTGAGAATGTGGAGAAAAATAATTATCTCACATCTGTTTATACTTTTGTTTATACAGATGAAAGTATAAATTAGAACCATAGAAGGTATTTTGGCCATATATATGCATATTGTCTTTAAAAATGTCCATACCTTTACATTCAAAATTCTTCTGGGAATTTAACTTAAGGAATTAATCTGTGATGTGGAGTAGTATTTATGTGATAGTTACAGTATTTCCATTGCAACATACATATAATGGGAAAAAAAGCTTTTTAACAATGTACATGTGCAACAATTGGAAAATATTTGATAGCAAGTGAGAAATCGCTTATTTTCAATGGGAATTAAAAGTCTGAAAAAAATGGCATGGAAAAATAATTATGACTTAATAAAAAATTAATGACATGGGAAAGTAATTATGAGTTCATATAAAAATATCATGTAATAATATCTTAAATGATGATGTATTTAAAATAATTATTTCAAATGAAAATACTATATACTCATGATGAAAATTCTAAAAAGTGTAGGAAATCATAAAAAGAGGACTGTTAAAATTACTTATATTCTCAGCACTCATAGATAAGTACTATTAATGTTCTGTGGGATAAATTTGAATTTTCTTCTTAGTTTTTCTGGGCATAGAAAGTTCCGAGATCCAGTTCTTTCCATCTGTAAAATGGGTGATAATTACTCCTACTTTACAGAACCATTGTGAGAATTAATGATTGCATTCTTCAGAACTCTTTTGATTACAATGGCAGAAAAGTAGTACAAACTAGTTTAAACAAGAAAGAATTTATTGACTCATATAACTGGAAAAAGTAAAACAAAAAACAGAACAAAAAAACAAACAGGCAATAGTAGAGTTTAACTTTAGACACAGTTGGATCCAAGATGGATCAGGCCATCAGGAAACTTCTCTCCATATCTTTGTTTTCCTCAGTCTTGAATTCATGTCATACAGCTGCCTCCAACTCTGACCTAGGTAGCTCCAGGATTACATTCTGTAAACTTAGTGATAGTTACAGCAAAAATCTAGAGATTGACATGGCGTGGCCCTGTATTCTATCCTTCAATAATTTTGTAGTTCAAGGGATGATGTACTTCACTAGTTAGACTTAGGTCACGTACTCAAGTCCTGAAACAGGGTAGGTCAGCCCCAACTAAATCACATCAACTGAGATGGCAGAAAAGGAAGGCACACCAAATCAAAATTAGAGGCTATAACCAGAATAAAAGGCAATGGATGGTGGCTTGCAAAAAAAAAAAAAAAAACAGCAAAAAACAAATAAAAAAAGCAATAGGAATCTGCAACATATAGTGTGCCTAATTCCTTGCCCAACATACATGGTTCCCCAGGGTGACACTTAAAATTATTTGTAGTAGTTTTTTGATTCAACAACTTCTGTGATTATTCTCTGTAAAAGTTATTAAACTGCTGGCTTTTGAAACAGGCTTTGAGAAATCATTCTTGTGCTTTCTTGTTTATTCTGTAGTTTATTACAATCCTCTTTCATTCTTTTATGCATTCATCTGATAATTATTAAGTATCTACATGTCATAATTTGTTATAAGATTGTAAAATTGAAAGTTGTTTTTTAGAACTTATGGTTTGGAGTGATATATGCACATATTATGAGTTAGAAAGCACTAACAATTACAAAAGAGGTTCAAAGACTATGCTATGAGATTCAGAGATTGTTTCCTGTTTGGGGAAAAATTAAGAAAAGTTTCATGGACTAATCTGTATCAAAAGAATGCAAGAAATTGGGTAAATGGAAATGATAATTTAAACACTCCAGGTGTTTACGGGAATATCTTGAGCAAAGTCAGAAGCCAGAAAGTGTAAAGTACACTTCAGTGTAGAAAACAGTTCAACTTGACAGGAATGTGTAAATGTATGACAAGGAATAGTGGGGAAAGAATATAAAATGATAGGTTAGTCTTTCTGGTAGTGAAGAAACTCCATAAGAGAACGCCTCTGGCTGGATTGCCCAATCCTCAGGAGAAGTAAAAGGCTGTAGTGTTCTAATGCCTTCTCCTGGCTGCCATAAACTTAAAAGAATGTCAATCCAAGGAGATTCAGTTTACTTCATGAATGTGTGGCAGTTTTAAAGTTTTTCTTTAGGACGACTAATCTGACAAGAACAAGCAGAGTGAGAGCTGGAAAATCGAAGGGTTGGTAATGAAGCTAATATCAAGTGGATGGTTGATTGACGGCTGAACTAGGTTAGTGTTGGCAGAAATAAAGAGGAGGTATTGAGTAGTAAAGGTATTAAGGAGGTAACATTTAAAGGATTTAGCAATTGGATTTAGAGACAAGGGAGTGTTGTTTTTTTTCCACTTTCTTGTTATTGTGCTAAAGTTTTTAATTTTGATGAAGTTCTGTTTATTTTTTTTTTATTTTGTTGCTGATGCTTTTGGTGTCATATCAAAGTTTCCAATGCCAAAGTCATAGAAAAATTTCCCTCGTGTTTTCTTCTAAGAGTTTTATGATTTTACCTCTTATATTTAGGCTGTTTAACCATTTTCAGTTAATTGTTGCATATCGTGTGAAGTATGACATAGGGCTCCAGTTTCCTACTTTTGTTTATGGATATCTAGTTTTCCAAGCACTGTTTGTTGAAGAGACAATCTTTTCCCCATTAAGTGCACTGGGTACCATTGCAAAAATCAACTGACTATAGATGTGTAGATTTATTTTTAGACTCTCAATTCTATTCCATTGGTCTATATGTGTATCCTAATGCCAGTACCATGCTGTTTTGATTATTGAAGTAAGTTTTGAAATTATAAAGAGTGATTCCTCTAACTTTGTTCTTGTTTTTCAAGAAGGATTAGGCTATTTTGGCCTCCTTGCATTTCCAGGTGAATTTCAGGATTGGCTTTCCCATTTCTGAAAAAATGCTGATGGACTTTGGATTGGGATTATGTTGCATCTGTAGATCACCTTGGGTAGTATTAACACCTTAATATTTATTAGGTCTTTCAATCCATGAAAAAATAGGTCTTCTTTAATTTCTTTTAGCAATGTTTTGTAGTTTCAGAGTGTAAGTCTTTCATATTCTCGAGTAAAATCATTCATAGCTATTTTACTATCTGTTGATATAAAGAAATGCAGTTGATTTTTTGTGCATTGATCTTATATTCCACAACTTTGATGAATTTGCTTATTGGCTCTAGCAGTTTTTTAATGGATATTTTGGGATTTTCCACATATTGTATCATGTCCTCTGCAAAAAGAGACAGTTTTGCTTCTTCCTTTTCCAATTTAAATGTATTTTATTTCTTTCTGCTGCCTAACTACTCTGGCTAGAACTTCCAGTACAATGTGGAATAGCAGTTGTGAAAGCAGGATCTTACTCTCATTCCTGACTTTAGGAAGAAAGTTTTCAGTCTTTGGTTGTGGGTTTTTCATATATGTTCTTTATCATGTCAAGGAAGTTCCCTTCTAGTCCTAGTTTTCTGAGAGTTTCATAAAGAAAAGGTGCTATATTTTGTCAAATGCTTTTTTACTTATTAATTGAGATAACCATATGTTTTGTTTTGTTTTTTCTCTTTGTTCTACTCATATGGTATATTGGATTTTGAGTTCCTTAATTCCATTCCTGGGATACATCCCACTTGATCACGGTGTATGATCCTTCTAAAGTGCTGTTGGTTTGGTTTACTCGTATTTTGTTGAGGATGTTTTTATCCTTATTTGTAGGAGATATTGGTCTGTGATTTTCTTTTCTAGTGATGTCTTTTTCTGGCTTTGGTATGAGGGTAATGCTGGCTTCATAGAATGAGTTAAGAAGTGTTACTTCTGCTTCATTTTTTTTTTTTTTTGGTAGATTTCAATAATTGGTGTTAATCATCTTTGAACATTTGGTAAAATTCACCAGTGAATCCATTTGGTCCTGGACTTTTCTTTGTTGAGAGATTTTTAATTACTGATTCAATCTCTTTACTTATTAGTCTGCTGAGATTTTCTATTTTTTCTTGACAGGGAATTTTAAAAATTGATTAGAATGATGATATGTCATTCATTGAAATGAGGAAATTATGCTAGATGGGGGGAAGCCAATGAATACTCTTTTAGACATTTTTAGTTTGATGTACTATTAGGTACTGCCAATTGGAAATCTCTATCATGCAGTTGGAAATGTGGGGCTGGAGCTAGAAATCTAGTGCAACCAGAAACAAAGATATTTCCCCCTCTAACCACTTAATGTAATCAGTTGAAAGTCTTTAAGTGGTTGAAATTAGCAAAAGAGCATGGAAGAACAAACTGATGCTGCAACCTATAAACCTATAAACTGTATTTAAAGGATAGGGAGGAAGAAAAGCAGAGAGGAAAGAAGTAGCTCAGGAAATGCAGGCAAGTCATGTAAGAAGAAAATTGTTTTTCAGCAACAACTTGACATACTATATTTATAATTTGGGCTTGCTTTAGACAAAGGAGTTAAGAAAAAATAGAAAAATAAGCAAGATTTTAAACGTTTTAAGACTTAATCATCATTATAATATAGGATGAAAATAAAGAATGGGCAGCAGATGTTCTAAAAATTTTCATTAAAGAAATGCATGATTACATAAAGTTTTATTTACCTACAATTTTCGTTTTCTCCTTTTATCATACAAGTTATTTTCTTAATATTGTACAATCGTATGTTTCATAAATCTCTTTTCTGAAAGAACAAAAGGATATGGTGATTTTAAGTGTGTTTTATAATTCTAAGGGGCAAGTGTGATATAAAGAACTAAGAACAGATTTATCTAGCTAATATATTTCATCAGTAAAATGGGGATAATAGTACTTGTCATCAAGTTTATCTCAGAGAAATGTTGTGTGAGTTTATTCAAAAGAACTGTGTAGCATTGCACAAATGTAAAAGCTGCAGTGATGTTTAACATATTTAATTATTTAGGAATATTTTTGTGCTTCTGATCTTATGCTGGTAAAATTGTTACTACTTTAAATAAGTCACAAATATCTATTCTTGCTTTATGTTCAGTAAACAAATGTTCTCATCATTTTTACACTTATAAATTTACTGTAATTTTGCCTTCTGTGAGATGTTTGCATTTATCTTATTTTTGCCCACTTCTGCTCTGGCAAATATGTGCCAAATAAATGTTAGTATCAGCAAACAAACATTCTTTTTGGGTGTGTCCTCACCGTCCAAATGTTTGTTCGTAGCCAGAACTATTTGTTTCAAAAGACTTCATGAAACACGCATTAGTTTTGAACCATCCTAACAGCTCAAATATTCCTGTCTACATTTCCTTAGGTCACCTTCTATTTTGTCCTTCTTTCTTATGAGTTCTGTTGGCCAGGATTTTTCTGAGGCTTCAGTAGTTGCCTAGTAGGAATGCTTGTAAAAACATTTGTGGATAGCCCAAACATTTTCAATAACATTTGCTTGGAAAAATTTCATTGGCAGTCAGAACATATTATTTAAACATATTTCAAAATATTTATGCATCCCAGCAATACTTTGGCGGTGTCTGTATAGCAAGGCTGAATTGATGGTTTTCTGGTTAAGTCTTTTTGCTAGTTTGTTTTTGGTCATTCATAGTTGTTGATTGATGAGCATTTGATAGAATTTCCACACAGTTGAGTTGATTAACTCAATAGGAAGGCAGTTATAACAACCAGAGGTTTTTGAACTTTCTTCTTTCTTAGAAAATTGAACTGAATAAACAAATTGGATTAACCTTACAATAATCTCATCAGATGCTTGATTCTCAGTTTCTATTTTAGCTCCGTCCTTCCTTTCTGAACAGTAATTCAGCCACTGGTGGATTGATTAGTATAATTTTGGCGTTAGAATTTAGTAATAGAAGTTGCTTTAGTGTATGTGTAGTTCTTTTTGTAGATCTTACACCATTAAAAAAAATATGTTTCACATTCCATGACTATGTCTAAGTGAAGGAAGAAGATGAATACATTATTTATACTTTTATGGGAATCGCTAAAATAAGAGTTTGTGTATAAAAAAAGGGAAATTTAAGTCTGTGACTATATATATATGGTCCTTGATTTATTTTATCTGGTTTAAGAGGAAAGAGGAGGAAATATTACCTTAACTTTGGCTTTAGTAAGTATACCTTAAAAGACCACATCATGAAGATTTTCCTTTATGAAAGACTCCTTCTGAGTTTGCCTATTCCTGTTTTCAAGCTTATCTCTCTGCACATTTTTTCTTTCATTTCTTCCTTTTATATTTTTGTGTGTAGATATTTTTCTTCATATATATGTTAAATCTTTTTATGTGACTCTCTTTGTAACCACTGTGTGTTTAGACCTATGTGTTGTTACGTTTGCTGACGTGAATGGCTTTTCACCTGTGTCCCAGTATATTTTTTTCTTCACGTCTCTATTTACTTTGGTTCCGGTCTATGCTTTTGTCAATGCATATCTCTCTGTGTCTTTGGGTCTGTCTCTCTCTCTTCTGTGTGGATGTGTATGGATTTTAAGTTCTCTATTCCTATGCCCATTTCCATGTATCACTCTGCTTATCTGACTTTGTTCTTCTCTTTCTCCTTGTCTTTTTCTATTTCTGCATTTCATTTTATGAATGTCTTTCTCAATTTCTTTTGTTTCATTTCTCTATGTATGTGTTCCTTCTTTTATGGTTATTAAACATTGGAGGTTGGCTGTAGTGATATATTTGGTAATTTGAATTTAAACTTTTTCAGTCCACTAGAAGAATGAGTAAAGATCCAGGAACAGGCAAGCCATAGAAGAAATACAAGTGAGCTAATAGATATGTAAAAGTAGACATGTCCTTGTAAGTAATTAAGCACCAGGTATATTAAAATAATTAGATTCCATTTATTGGCTATTATTTTGTCAAATATGTCTGGTGTGGGAAATCAGTTGCATATTATAATGGTTGTGAATTGACATTTAGAAGGGCAACATGCATCAAAATTTTAAATGTATTAATATATATGTATAGCCTTTGACTCAGCAATTCCTTTTTTTAATAATTGTCCCCCCAAATAACCAGACAATTACAATTATTTATTTCTTGCCTTTAATAATATAAAATGGAAAGTGAATATCCTTCATTAGGCATCCAATATAGTAGAATATTAGCTATACATGAAAATGTAGGTGATAGACCTACATCTTTCATGACAGGAAAGTTATATGGTATATTCATAACTGGGAGGAAAAGTATAACACAAAAGGGTGTATGTAAAAAATACATATATATGTCATTTATTCATAAATATAGTGGATCTATGATGTACTAGAAATATTCATAAGCACTGTAGAAATATCCATATTGTTGTATGTGTGATATAAGATAGTAAGAAAGCATCTACCTTCTTTGTATTAGCTGGAGTTAATAAGCATGTATTATGAAAAATAATAAAGTCATTTCAATTTTGAAAGAGTTTCCTGCTCTGAAATCTTAAAGCTGATATATTTATTTTTTCTATTTTGAAATAACAAATTAAATTTATTTCTCTTTTTTATAGTTTTTCTTTTCCTTTTTCTCTCTCTCATCCCCTGTGAATCAGTCATCCTCTATAAAAAGTTCATTCCCCATTCTGGCCGAGGCATTTTCTTAGGTATTCTGGAAATTCTGTGTCTTGGTACATATTGTCTTAATGAGTTGTCAAGAAGAAATATTTGTTGAAAGCCTTTGGAAAAATAGAAAAAAAATTAAGCAATGCACTTGTCAAAATGTTGTTCCAGACAGAGAGTCTAAGCAAATGTAATGTGAAAAAGTAAAGGCAAATGCTTTGCTCAGTAATTGGTAATTGACACTAAAGTCAATGGAAAACCAAAACTTGGGTATTTACTGTTCAATACAAACCAAAACTTGGGTATTTACTGTTCAATACAAACCAAAACTTGGGTATTTACTGTTCAATACAGTGATTCTCAAACTTTAGTATGCATAAGATTTACCTAAGGAGCTACTTCTAAATGCAGATTCCTGGAGTCTACCCACAAAGATTCTGAATGGTAAGTGTGGAGTGGAACATAGAATCTGTATTTTTAATAAGCTTTCTAGGTGATTCAAATATAAAAGGTATATGATTTGTATTTCAAAAAATGTTAGTAAGATACAATAGCTATTCTACTTTAGAAATTTAACAGACTTTCCTTGTCATATCTAATAGATACAGTTCTAGGAGAATTACTTAGACAAGTTTATTTAGGGGTTCAAGAAAGTTGCATTTCATTTCAAGACCTGTTAGCTTCCTGAACGACAGTTCTGAGCTAAAATTCTCATGATCTGTCAATGTTTACTTTCATCAAATAAAAATTGGTGCCTTTTCCTCATACAAAGGCATTAATATTTATAGGTTTTTTTTCTTTTGTATTATTTTATAATAATAGATAGATGGTGTGAATTCCCAGGAAACTTGCTATAGAAGTGTGACAGAGAAAGAATCAAAAATAATTTCTAATAGGCATAGCTTACTTAACATATCCAAAATTGAACGTCCCAAATCTGACCTTTTTGCAGCAAATGACACCTTTTTTCATGTAGCTGCTCAGTTAAAACTTAGCAATCATCTCTGATTTATCTTTTTTCCTTCTGACAGTCAATCAATAGCTAGTTACACCAGTTCTATCTTAAAAAGCTAGCCAGTAATTCCCATTCACCATCTCAACTGCCTCATCCTAGTCCAATCCCCTGCATCTCTATATTTGACAAGTATAATAGCTTCCTAATTGTTCTACTTCCATTCTTGCTTTTCCTTATAGTCACCAAAATGATTATTTTGAGATGTAAACTAAATCATTTAATTTTTATGCTCAAAACCAATCAATAACTTCCATCCCACTAAGAATAAAAGCCAAAAAAACCTCCGTATTCTGGTCCACAAAGCCTAATGTGATCTGATAATTAACCAAACCTCTTTCACTTCATATTCCACTCTCCTCTTCAAAAACCCTGGTGCAGTCATTCTAGTCTCCCTGATATCTCTTCAACAAGAATTTAAGTCTTAGGAGCAAGGATTTTGTCTGTTTGAATTACTGTTGCATTCTTAGTACCCATACTAATGCCTGACACAGAGTAGATGTCAATGAATAGGTCTTGAATAAATGATGTATGGAATATGTAATCAGTTAGGCATAGTAAACAAGGCAGAACTCAGTCACTAGAACTTTGCTAGGAGGTGGAGGTTTGTGCACAGGAATAAGACAAGACTATCTATTTACACTACTAACTGCTAATACCACTTATCATGTCTATGAACTAACCCCCAATTCTGGAGTTCAAGAACCTTCCCCATTAAGTTAGAGCAGGACTATCAGTAAAGTAGGCTGCCTGTAACTTGAACTTCTCAATCATTCCCAACTGGAGGAATAGCACACATAGGTGGACTTCACATGACCTTGGCTGGGAATAGGAGAGTGATGCTGATGCAAGGAGCCAGCAGATTATGTTACTGTTACTATAGTTACTATAAATAGTTTGTGTCAATTTGATAAGGAAATAGATGCCTTGCAATAGGTCAATTAGCCATTTGAACTGACTGATATTCATTCTAAAGCCTATTTTCAGGAGAAAGACATGCACAAAATAGTCATAAAGCTTTTATAAAAGGGAGTTATGCCTGAGAAATCTTACACTTAAAAAATATGTGATTGCCTTCTATGCAGAGACCCGGGTTTGATTCCTGGCCTGTGCACTTTCCCCTGCCCCCCAAAAAAGTTTCAACAAATTTTGTGCTGCAATAATGAAATAGTCACATGGAAAAAGAATGGAATGTGACCCCACAATACAGCATACAAAAAAATATATGTGAGCAACGAACAGAGGTTTTATTTTATTTTTGTTCTTTTTAATCACTCAACACACCTCCTTCATGGAAAGAAGGCATTCCAATTTCTGCGGAGAAGTCTCTATGACTACTGCTGTTCTAAAGTCATACAGGGGTCTCCTCATTCTTTGTCCCTCATTTGCCCAGGAACACATATTACTTAATTGCCTTCCTAGTCACTTTCAGATGCAAGCACCGAATTTTTCCCCAAAGGTTCAATTCTGCAACGTTTTGAACAAATGGAATCCAAACTTGTCAGGATTTTAATTGCCCAGATTTATGTGGGTAGGGTCTAGAATTAAACTGTTCCCTCGAGCCCAAGGTTTTGTGTCCCTGGGCAAAGCTTTTTGCCACCTGCTTTTTCAGTAAGGGGCAATCTGTCCAGTAATGTTCAACATATGTAACTAGTCCACGTGCCATGGTTCCCATTTCCTTTCCAGTGTGCAATCCAGTTTCCTGCTGGGTTTGCAACCTTGGCTTTAACCTCCACGCCATTTACCTTGTGCTCTGATCCTTCTCTTTTTTTCCTCTTAATTTGCTTCCCCTTAGGACTAGACCTTATTCTCGGGCCCTCTTTCAAACTGTACTAAGTTAACTGCAACCAAAATATTTGCCCAACAATGAGTACAGCTACTATTCCAGAGACTTTTCTTGTAGTGCCCTGTCTTATGTGGAATCCCCTGAATATCAACATAAGCTTGGATTGGGTTTAAATTTGCACTCCTCTTTGGCAACCAGCCCTACTGCCAAATTTATCCCCTTAGCTCCTGCTTCTGCTGGTTCTTGCTAATTCTTTCATCTCTTTCTTGAGCTATTGACAACACAGAGATACAGAGTCCACATGGGTTGTAACACATTCCTGAAGGCCTAAGAAAGAATGAGACAATGAAGAAAATTGTGAATGCTGCTCTGTCTCAGAATTGAACCTGTTAAACAGTTTTGTTTGCTGGGAGAAAATGTTGAACAGTAGTAGTAATAAAAGTTTATGTATGGATCTGTTAAGGACTCCGGAAAATCCAAGGCTTTAGTTTGGCACACAGAGTACTTACTCAATACTATGAACTGTGTAAGATGCTGTATGAAAAGGAAAGCAGAATAGTC